>NC_072731.1:111674426-112031778 GCF_026930045.1 Uloborus diversus | reverse complement strand
AATTTTTAAAAGCTGTAACTTGGGGGATTATTATTTTTTTTCCTTAGTCAAAAAACTTTTCTAGACGGGGGTGGTCCTCCCCTCTCCCGGGTGACACCCATCTGGTGGGTACCACCTCAACTTAATCTCAGAGTTTATAAAAATTGAAATACTGTAATTCTGAAACATTTCCGCAATAATATCCCTCTAAATCGTGAAGTTCATCTTAAAAATTTCAACGAAAATATTGCATTATACTGCGGGGAGAGGTCGGGTACATATACGTCTGGAGCAAATTTTACCCAAAATGCAGCGGTATACAGCTTTGTATGAATAGCTTTTACTATAGCTACATTTCGTGGCTCACTTTTTAATTTTAGTTTTTGGCAGTTTTAGAATTAACCTTAATAAACGGATTTTAGGATTAACTACAATTATTGAGTGTTGTAACCAAGAAATCATGTACTGATTTTATTTTAAACTTTTTAGTGATAACCAAGCTTTCTTAAATAAAGTCTTTAGATTAAAAAAAAAAAACCTTTATATTTTATCGGATGTTTTGGATTTGCTCTTTAGGGGCAAATCAACTCTTATTTGAATTTACTAAGCACCCTCAAAAGTTTCTCGACTTGCTCAAGCAATTCATACATTTCTTTTACTATTTTATAACTGAGATCGAGGTAAAAAATATAAGAATATTTTTATTTGAAAGTGATTACTTAGGAAATGCTAGGAAACAAAATTGTTTGCTGAGAGTTGCTATCACTTAAATAAAGTTAAAAAATAGGCAAACTAGGAGACGGCGTAGGTAGCTGTTACAGAAAGCTCGATAAACAATTAAGCCAGCTGGTTGCTACAATGACAAGCATTTTCTTATTAGTAGCATGTAATCATATTAATAGATAGAACAGTTTTTTTAAAAATGCAAGGAGAGTTAGTGAAAATTAAAGAAATAAAAAAACCTGCAGTCGGAGTCGGCATGTTTTCGAACGACTCCAACTCCGATTCTTTTACCTTAAAATCAGTCCGACTCCGACTCTTCGACTCCGACTCCACAGCCCAGCCTGCAATAACTCTCTGAGTATGTGTGGAGGGAAGTAGCAATGCTTGCAAGCTATTTCTCTATACTTTCTAGGACACATGTTTAAAGCCTTGTCCATTCTTAAAAACACATTTTTGACAGTATCAAGCAACCATATAAATTAAATATTACAATTTAATCGCAAACTGTAGTAACATTGCTCTATTAATAGGTTTTATACGTATTAACTACAGCAGACACTAAAACTTTTGAAAAAATAATTCAAGAATACTTAATATAGCCTCAGGAGAACAGCAGTTTTTTCTCACTAGAGATAAAAACTGGAATAACTTCAAATATTTGTCACATGACGCAGACAGGTAATGTTGCCACTTCTAAAAAACAATAAAAATGATACCAGCTGCAATACCAGCAGATACAAAGTTGAAGCAATTCAGAATTTAAAAAAAATGTGGTTCGTGGTTTTTTTCTTCAAAAAGTGAGCCTAAACTTGAAAACAAAAGAATTTGAGAAGTGTCCATAATAATTTGGCCACCCACTGTATTATAAGTGTGTCTATTGAAATCTGAGGTACCATTCCGCGTTTTAATATGTTCATTTCTACTCTTTGCAATGAGCACAAATTTTTAAATTTTATTTATTTTTTACTGTTAAGCATACTGTAGCCTCAAATTCTAAAGCGTCCGTTTTGAGGGGAAAAAAATTCTGTCCACCTTAGTCATTACCCACATGACGCTCCTCTTGTATTCCCGCCACAAACAGAGTTTAAAAATTTTTTTGACTTTCTTTTTTTTTTTAATCTGTAGAAATCCTCATATAAATAATAGCCAATGATCGAGTAACTCGCGAGTTTCAACAATAAAACTTGCGCAACGGCATGATAATTTGATAAAATGTTTTGGTACCTAATGTTTAACATGCAGGGAAAGGCTTTATTTGACAAGGCTGAACACGATCCGGTAGCTAACTGTTTTACTGGTAAGACTGTGCCATTTCAGGGGAATGAAGAAACGAAAAAACAGCCAACAATGTACGCTATCCAACTGGAGTTTAGGGTTAATCCACTGGGGTTAGGGTTACAATTTTAACTATCAAAATATCACCAAACAGGCTATGACTTCGTTCAAATGTAGAAGCAATTTCCACCCGTCATACTTTGACGGGCCGACTTTGTAGTAACTTTTTGTTCCCATTCTAACACATATGGAAATAACTATGTCATTACTTAGCATGATATTATGTTGACTTTAATTTCCAGTTTATTGGGCCCGAGCCTGAAGGGGGCCCAAGATTTTTAAATGAGGAGCGAAATATATGTAGGCACGTAGAGGAAAACAATGTGGAATTGGACCCGTAAAAGTCATTTGTGATGGGCCCCGAAATTTCCGTGCGCGCCCATGGATACAGTCAACCCTACATCATTCAATTAATATTCCGAATTCACGTTCATTTTTGATTCACCTACTTTTTTATCCACTCAATTATCTATACATTTGCATGACAGTAGTACATTCACAAAATGCATGAATATTTTAATTACCATTAATTAAGCGCTTCAGTTACAGCCATAAAACGAACCATGAAAATGTCCAAGAATACCACGGGCGTACACGAGCACATTAATTTGCATGGATGAAACAATGATCCCATTCTCAGTCCGATCAAAGCGGTTTTCAAACGTGCCATTCTTTTCCGTTTTCAATTCCGAAGGTTGCGAAAAGAACGTGCGGAATTCGAATCGCCATTTGTCACACGTTCTCCGCAATTATCTCCGCTGATTCTGGCTTGATTAACAGCGCGGTTCACTCGAGTGTCTAGGAAATCTTTTCTCTCTCTCTTTCTAACCTTCCGCATTCGAAATCAGAATATACTGCCCCTTTTTATTTATTTATTTTTTTGCTTCAAACGTAACTACGAGAGAAAGTGAATCGGACGGAAAGTGAAAGAAAAAGTCGTCGTTGCGTCATCAGTTTCTCGCTTTAGAATTTACGACGGGTTTCTAACCCTAAGGTATGCATAAAAATACGACTTAATAAGGTGTTGGCACATTCCAGAGAAACAACGAACAAAGCGACTCAGCGGAATATCCTTGATTTTAAAAAGCGGGTTTCCCCTTATGTTTCTAAAATAGAATGTCGATTTAAAAAGATAAATGGAGACAAAAGGAGTATGAATATGATGGAATGAAGTTGTAACGAGCAAATATTACTACAAAATAAACTTCATACACACTTTTGTGGGCTCTAAGGAAAAACAAGATTTCCTGATCTTTTGAGATAGATTCCCAATCCGAAAGTATCCGACATTCATCATCCGCAATTCTGGTATTCATCCCGCAATTTCTATTTTTAACTCTCCACTCCACACACATTTTAGAAGGGTGTTCCGTGTTAACTTGCAAGACCTTTATTTTCGCAACCTTTAGTCCTAGATGTATGCTTCCATTGCAAAAATGTTCAAAATCAGATGAGGAGTTAAGATATTGAAAGTTTGAAGCAAAAATGAAAATGAGTCAAAAAATACAAAATTAACTTTATACGGGCCCTAGGTCCCCCAACTAATATTTAGAGAAATAATCTCAGTTGAAAACTATTACTGACATAAAAAAACTGGTTATTTGTGCGACCAAAAATCAAGGAGGTATTCAAAGTTTTAAGGGACCGTACAGAAGATTAGATTGGAACTTATCGTCCTTTCAGAAGAATGACAAAGTAAGATTCATCAAAATAAGAAAAACAAGGAATTGATATTTTTCATTGTTGTTCAAAAATAAAAGCAAATGCTATGCCGTGATACGCAAAAACACACTATAAAACCTCGAACAATTTGAAAAACTACACTCTGTGCACACATATAATTTTGCATCTCATTTTGAACATTTTTGCAATTGGAAGTATTTAGCTAGGACTAACGGTAGCGAAAATCAAGATCTTGCAGGTTAAAACGAATCACCCTGTATATCATACTAGCTGCGTCGCCCGGCTTTGCAAGGTCTACCCCGAAAAAAAAAAGTTATGACAAGTGATGCGTGTTCAACAACCAAGCTTGAACAACAACAACAAAAATCAGTAAAATTTTGCGGCAGATTGCGAGAAAATAACCAAAAAAGAAACATTTAAAATCCCCCGATTACAGGAACAGCCGTAAAAAAAATTCCATATTCCAAAAAAAAAAAATGCAACAAATCTTTCGTCTCAATGATTTTCTTCACGCTACAAATTTTAATATAAAAGCATTGTTACGGAAAGTTGAGACGAAGCACAGAATAATAATTTGAATGGAGGAAAGCCTTCGAAAAAGAGGGATTTTATTTAGAAATCCAAGCGTCATAATTAATTCGCAACTCCAGCGCTCGAATACGCTACCTTGCGGTGATTTACAAAACTGCCGAAAAAACTAAAACATTGCCACATTGCGTTCCACGTGTGTCTGTTGACTTAAACACAGGCAGTTTGTTCTGAGTATTTACTAACGCAATCGATGTGTCTTAGATTGCTTTCAGCTACAGAAATTGTTTCATCCCTCAATAGTATTCTCGAGCTTCCCAAAATAATGTTAGTTTTCCTTATTTCCTTCTAAAAAGTGAGTTGATTGAGAAATGGTGAAGGCGTTAACGCAAGAGAACTCTGGATTAACAAACTTGGATAACGTTATACCAGGTAAAAAATTTTATTGCCTTGTGTGAATTTGTAAGAATATGGTTTTTTTTTTAAATCTTAAATTAATTTAACTAACCATAGTTTACAGCAGTATTTGGTTGGAATAGACAGTATGCAAAATATTTTTTTGAATATATTATCGTAGATCGAAATGAAAAATGTTTAATCTCAGCTGAAAGGTTTCGCCAAATTTGTTTAGGGTTATTGTTTTAGTATTTTGTGATCAAAGCACCCTTGACGAGATTTCGCATGTTAGTTAAACCATTTTTATTTTTTATCATGAGTGGAATAAAATGGTAGAAAGATTACAGAATTCGATAAGTAAAAAGAAATAATGGTTGATCAACTGAAAAGAAAACTACCACCATATATCCCTGAGAATTTTGTTGATGATTTGCATAGCATGACATAATTAAATCATAACTCAGAAAATGAAAACTTTCGAAACAGAAATATTTTAAATTAACCGACTCGGGAATTTGAGAAAAATAACTCAGCTACAAATGCAAAACAATAAGCGCTAGCCAATCAAGGAAAAGAAGTATCATCTTCTTTCAATAATAATTCGTAATGTCATATTAAATTTTCTAGCATTAATTGTTATTCTTGTCAGGCCACAATTTTTATTTAGTTTTATCAAGAATTGATAAATATCGAATTCAACATCGTGGAAATGGCTGCTTAGAACTACGAACTGCGTAATTTGCATTAATTTCTAACGTTTAGTGATGCTTCTTGAATTCTCATTTCTTTCTACGTGGGCCAGAATATCAATAACACTTTGAAAATTAATTTAAAAAGAATAAAGCGAAAAAATCATGCATACGAACAAAATTTACTAGGCTTATTAGCATTTTCTTCGTTAGCACGTGCGTTTGTTTTACTTTTTCGTCCGCCATTAGAAAGTGGCTACAGTGCCCCCTATAGTTCGTTGGAGTTGCGAATATAGTTTTTAATTTATATCTCCACTAATTATTATCGGAGGATTATGTTAAATAGCCAAACACAAAGACGGGAATATTACGAATCCATCTGGTTCGATGGTCAGTGCATTGGCGTTTGGGAGAATTAATTCGGACATAGATAGGTACATAAGTTCAGAAAGAGAAGAAACGTTCCTCGAGTATTTTCGTCCAAAATTAAGAAACAGGTATAAAAAAATATTTGAGATGAACCATTACCTAGGTTCAAAGTCATCTTGACACTTGGCGTCACTTTTAGCCATATCAAAGATGTGACGTAAGGAAAATTCTTTTAATAAAAGTAACGCAACTTTGAATTATAAGAAATAATGATTAAAATACAATTCACAACTACACAAATGTTTAAAAACTATATTAGTACTTTTTTTTCTATCACAGAATTGCTAGATCCACTAGCGCAGCCAGAAAAACCTTCTGGAGCGGGTTTTGTCATCAAAAATACCTTCTGGAGGGGTTTTTGATCAAAAATGCCTTTTTGAGGGTATATTTTGATCATAAATACCTTTTGAGGGTGGTTTTGATGAAAAACACCTTTTGGAGAAGATTTTCTGCTCAAAACAGTCCTTTCATATGTTTAAACTGCTGTATTAAAGTACGCATTTATGTTAAAACCAATGCCTATGGGGGGGGGGGGAGGTGAACCCCTCGCAGCGCCACTGACTAGATCAATTTTTTAATCTCCTTCTTTTGTGGTCTTGTTTTGTATATCATAAGTTTTCTCAAATAACAACTTTTCCACGTTATATCGGATTGAAATTATTTTTCTTTTTATTGCACCACTAATGACAGACCATGGACTGTATGTAATCTGGTAGTCTGCCAAGTAAAGACGATTTCATCTGAATGAATCTAGCAGGGAAGATGGGAAAATAGAGTGGGATATTGATACACGCGGTTTATAATGTCACTAGTGCCTTATTCATTTATTGCATTCTCAAAAATACAATTAGGGGAAACAAAAGTAGTTACCAACAAAACAAAACGAAAAAAAAATATTGGGAACAACAAAAAGAAAATAAAATATTTTCATTTCGTTCAGGAACGTAAAAGCAAAATGGTAAGCTCAAAACTTTGTTGTGAATAAATAAATGAATTAACTTTTGCCGTGTGAATATAGATCTAATATAAGATTAAAAAAAGTTTCAGTGAGCAAATTTTCATTTTTACAAAACTAAGGCTAAATAATAGAAATGCAAAAGTGCACATCTGAAACAAACCAATTAACGCCCCTATAAACTAATACTGTTTGACCACGGATTGTATGGAAAGACAAACATCCGTTTTACAGCCGGAAATGGACGAATCTATCGTTTTTAGCGATGTCAGCTCTTGCAGAAGCAGAGTCTCATTCAAATGAGCGGAATACGCGCATCAAATTTTTATTTTTCCCCCTTATTCTCATAGATTCGTCTGATCTGGACGTTTGAAAATTCCATGCAATCCGTGGTTGGACAGTAGATACCTCCGTTTCCGCCTATAAACCGGATATTAGCCTTTCCTTGTAATCGATGGTCAGACCGTAGTGACCATTTATTTTCCATCTCAAAACGGCAAGTTTAACAATTTTGATGAACAGCACGTTCAGCTGAAAAAAAAAGTATGTTTTTTTTTTCACTATCTTAATACATAGTATTGAACACACGTGAGACTTGCTCCACAAATACATTTATTTGATTAATAATTGTTAACGAACAAAGGCAAAAGGTTTTTCCCCTATTGCCGAAATCTTCTAAATTTGTTTTTTGGAACATCTTGAGTCACACGTTTTGCAATGTTTGATGTAACGTAAATTTTCGCAACATACTGTTAACGTGTGTGTGACGTAGTTGAGTTCCCGTACGAGACATGTGAAGCTAAAGTATTAAAATTGAGCAGCCAAAATTAGAGAATTTTGCTTCATGAGTTCCAATAGCGTCGTTTCCGTAATTTTGAAAGTTTTTTTTTTTCCTGAAACAGAATGCTTAAAAGCATAGGATTTGACAATTTTAAAAATAATTTGACAAAGTTTACTATTTTTTAACAATTATTTTAATCGGTGTGCAGATTCAATTTCATTTTTTTACGCTTCTGTGAATGACATCACAAATGATGAACTGCCATTCACTGTTGCCATTAGCAGAGAACGCAATATTTAATTCGCTTTTTTACTCTCATGTACTGGCAACGATATGGTTGATAGCAAGCGCAAAGCGTAATATTTAATTCGCTTCTGAATTGTCATAACCTGGAAACGTGGTGCTCAGCGCGCCAGTGCAGTAGCGCGCCGAAGTTCATCACTTCAGGCGTCATAAAGACCACGCCTCAATTGAAAAATTGGACATTTAAAAAAATAATAATTAAAAATTAAACGTTTTGAGAACAAAAGTTTTTCTTCGCTCCATGTTCTTCTTCTTATTATTATTGTTATTTTGCTCATTCTATTTTCTTTAGTGACTAAAAGTAGTACTTTTGACTGATGGAAACAACCCCATTGCGACACAACGCAAAGCGAAACGTATGCTGTGCCAAAGGTGAAGGCTTGGATCAACACATCAGTGCCCACAAGATGCTTATTTTAAAATTAATGTTTGCTTGGTTAAAACTGTAATCTTAATAATCATAATAAAATGTTGTTACCAACGTTGTATCGAACAGCTAGCTAAAACATAGCTTAAGATGGTAGAACATAATAATACCCCGTATCTCGAGCGCTAGGGTTTCAAAAGTTATTAATGCATTACGAAAGAAATAAGTGAGTTTAAATTGCTGCAAAGATTGTAACTTGTCCTAGAATATTGATAGTGAAAGCACAAAACCAAATACGTGACCCAACAAAACTGGGAAGTTTGTACTGCATTTGTTTAAAAATGTTAATTTCATTCAAAACATCCGGAAAAAAAAAGAGAATACTTTAAAGGTTACATAATTAAAAAAAAGACATCGTCATAACTTATTTATTTGAATATAGTTTGTAAGTTTGTTTTCGTAACATTAGCTTGGAATGCATGATACTGTTCCGGAATTTTATGATAAATTTTCTTATGATATAAAGATTTATTTAGAAAAAAAATGGAGCTGAAATATCTAATCTGTTTACTCTTTTTTTTTTTTTTTTTTAGAATATGAAAATTACAGCCATGGTACAGAGCTTACCAATTATATTTCTTTGAAAAGTTTTATTTTAAAGGGAAAAAATGAATTCTTGCAAAGTTAAATGTTGGATTTTCAGTTCTAAAAAGGTAAAAAAATTCTAAATATAATTTTTTAAGGAAGTTAAACAAAATAAAAATATCAGTATGGAGCACAAACTTTCCCAGTTTTGTCGAATCACCCAAATGCAAAGCCGCAAAAGACATTACTGCTGTCATAGTAAACGAAGACAACAAAAGAAAAACTAGAATGAATGAAATCCCGGAAAAAAACAATTCTTAAGAATTCACTTCTTGGAAATTTACGGGGTGTTAATGTTCTGAAGAGCGCGCCTTCTCACGCCTAGAGTCAACTACCTGTGACTTTCCACACACCTACGAAAAACATTTAAATATCACACCGCGCTCCATTCTCTCTTTCAAACACAAACAAAGGGGGGGGGGACTGCTTTTGTATTCATTTTTGAGCAGCAATTCATTTACTTGCACTTAACATATTTTACAACTAAAATAGCAAAAGGGTACATATGAGTGTTAGATCCCTACAACTCTACGGGATCAATTTTATGATCATTTGATGAGCTATTTGCATATGCTTTGATTTCATTCTTGAATCGATCACTTACTAAAGAAATTGCACAAGTTAAAAGTGTAAAAGGTGCTCAACACTCATAAAAAATAAGATTGGGCATAACACTTTTTGTTATGGTTTCCACTTTTAGTCGTTTTAATGCAGCAGTTAAATGCAACAATACCCACTCTAAAAAATAGCCCAAACAGATAATTAAATTTTAAAATTTGTGTTAAATAGATCCTTTCGATACAATAAAACGTAAACAAATTTTATAAAATCTATCAATGCAAAAAAATTTCTTTCATACATACTCATTAGCTAGAAATAATATCAGTTTTTAACATATAAAACATGCATTTAAGATGAAACTACGCGAGAAATAATTTTGAAAACATACAAAAAAAAAAAAAAAAAGAAAAAAATCTTATTCACCAGGGTTTAGATTAGATGTCATCTCTTTCTAGTAAATAAAAGTAAGGTTTCAAAGAAATTCTGGTGGGAAAGTCTGTGGCGGACGAACGTCCATGAGACCCCATAGCACCTACATCCTTGACATTTTGTACAAAATTACTTCGAGCCACGGGGGTGTGCACCTGAAGTTTTATTTTTAAAATTCGAATTAGTTTTTTTATAACTAATTTTTTGAGCTCAAATTTCGCGTAAATTGCCTATAATTGCCTATTAAAGGGGTGAAAAATTGCTTGCACATATTGATATTGTATGAGCTGCCATTGCGGTTTAAGTCCAAAACACAAAAATTGAGAAAATTAATGTTTTTTGATACATTAGTTTTTAAAATTCTTGGTTTATTAATTTAATTAGAAAAGTGTATAAAGACTTTTTTCGAGATGTAAACTCTGCAAAAAAAACAACATATGTACAGGATGTGTAAATAAAAACGTAAGTATTTATTGAAATAATGACAGTATCTTAAAAATTTTAGAACTTATACCTTTTGGCAGCTGAAAAATATAAGAAGTTTATGTAAAAATAATAGTTTTATGTTTATTCATCATAACAAACATCATCTTCCGAAATATTTAAATGTAAATCTTGATCTCCACGTGTTGTCCTTAATGTCCTGTAAAAGTCGTGTTTAATTGGAGGTTTATACTTAAATAAACACGTGTCTTTTTTTGTTTCTCTTGAAATTGTTCTGCCATTAGGATATAATATAGGTTGAATTATATTTTTTTAATTTACTGGCCTAACTATTTTTGTTTTTTTAATATCAATTACATGAAAGTTATCATCCTCATCAAAATGATGCTTGAACTTAATGCTGCTTGGGTTTGACCTTCCAATTTTATCCATCTCATATTAAGCCAATTGACTGTTAGTCCACTTGTTGATTTTTTTCTGTTGGTAACAGCTTCTTCCAATGGTTTTATGAAAAATTCTTGTAGATTCATTTCGACAACTCTGAAAGGTTTCTTTCTTTTGCTATTTTGTATTATATGATACCAGTTATTAGGGTTATAAATATACATTTTTTTTTTTTTTTGCATAAGCTTCTATTACTGCAAAATCAGCATCATTGGGCAAATAACTGTGCCCACTTAATAAAAATGTAAGCCCAATTGATTCAGCTTTTATATCTTCACTCTGAACCAATTTCAGTAAACTTAACACAGTTTTTATATTTCGATTCTGTCCTGAACGTGAAACTGAATACATTATAATTTTTTAAAAATCCTTTGCGTACAATTTAATGTGTTTAGTTAAACACGATGACATTTCTTGTGAACCCTGCGATGATTGGGTTATAGGCAAAACATACATGTAGCCCTCGTTAGTCTTTAAATCATGGCAACCAAGATTGTATACATATAAGATTCTCTTGTAATAAGCCACTAATGTGGATAGTATCGGAAATGGTAGTGCTTTTTCTAAATCAAAACTAAACACGTATATTTTGTCTGAAGCTCTTAGTCGCCCATTAGCCATATTATTATGGGCAATTTCTGCATTTCGCAAGTGTTCGTCATGTTCAACTTCAGCTGCATTTTTTTTCTTCATCTATTGTAGATTGTTTTTTTATTACCAAATAATCACATTTTGCACAAGTATCTTTTGAAGGTAGCTTAAAATGTAAGTTAAATTTTGTCGAAAATATATGGTAATAAAACTTTTCCTTTACTGGTATAATTTGCTCTTCATTACATTGTTTGACCTACAGGTTTTTTTCATTTACAGGTTTACATTTTTGAAATAGAAAGGTCTGAATTTAAGTATCTGTGTCTGGGATTATGACTTCTCGTATTATGGCTTGAAGTAGCAGGAAAGGAACTTATATGTTTTCTTACATGGGAATCATCTATTTTGTTACGTGGAATATGTTGCTCCCGGTGGTCCTTCAGATCTTCCGTTGAACAGCAATTATATAATCGCCCGTTACTTATTTGATATGTTTCTATAAAATATGTTTTGCAAACACCAACATCTTGGCCGTTAAGTCTAATTAAATATTCAAAAGACTGAGATCTTGGTCCTTTGGTGTTATTACTGGGTCGTTGTCTTTTGATAGCACGAACTCTAATTAACTCACTTTAAAAAATATTCTGCTTATGATGATCATTAAGCTTGTAATAGGTTTTCATCGCCTGCTTTCTTTGATAAAAGGTTATCTTGCGATTACAAAGTCGTAAACAGTTACAAGGTTTCTTATCAAATTTCATTGCAGGAATTATTCTTTTATTTCTATTTTGGTATTGTTTACCTTGTCAACATTTCTCGACCATTTCCCAGGATTCCTGCTGCGTTTTCTACCAACTTTTATGTTATTTTAATTATTTTTTATGTATTTATTATCTGACGATGTATCAGAATCAATACGTTTAACTCTCCTTGAATTAGAATGAAATATCTTTCTCTTTCACTTTCACTGTGTTCTATTTCCATTGACATGTTTAGTTTTTATACCCTTACAGCAAATCTTTTTTATTATTTTAAAAAGTCAGAGTTTTTAGTTATTAAAGAAAATTTATTTAATTTTTTTGATAACACAATAATTTTCGCAAACACTTCAACGTAATATTTTTGTGTTTTGACGCACATGCATTTCTATCAATTCTAATTAGAAGGTAACGATTACAGTTACTATGAATTTCTTGTTTTTCAGTGTTGCCAACAAATATCGAAAGAAGAAGAACAATTTAATTTTTATTTCAAAGTTTATGTAAAAAAATATTGATAAAAGGTGGACTTATTCGCAATGGCTTCTGAAATTATTATACAATATATTCAGAAGCTATTAAAAAAACGGCTGTCTAACCTAGAAAAAGTAACCAACGAGTAAATCCTTTAATAACTAAGAAAATTATTATTTATTTCAGCAAAATTTTCAAAAATCAGAAAATATCAAAAAATGGACTTAACCGCATTGACTTCTGAGCGGCTCGCATATCGTTCGAAAGGGTAGAATTTTTGCGCTCTACGCAATTTATTTCAATGCTCTAACTTAAACACGGCGGGAGTTATTTGCGTTTTTAGCTCGAACTTCTTTAGGCTTAGCTAAAATTTATGCACTACTTTCTTCATTAAAAAGCGAAGAAGCTGTCCCACAGTTTTCTTTTTGACACCGCTGGAAAGAGCGGCTTTTTTAACTCCAGATCTAACTCGAATTATGGTCGAAAAACTGAGCTTCTATCTCCAAAGGGAAAAAAATACAAACCGCTAAAAATCTCAAGTTCGAATAATTTCATCTCCATTAAAATTATTGGTGTTTTATTTGGTATTGCCATAGTTACGTCGATTCGCATGTTTCTTCTTTCTTATTCACAAACTTAAAGAGTTTCGATTTTAACGGAAAATCTTAGGGTCAACTCATTTCAAGACCGGAGATAAAGAGCAAAGTATATTACTAGAGACCACGAATAAATGAAAGCGACTTTTTCAACGTACAAAACTGCAGTTTTGTAATGCTGAGGAGCCTTTAGCCTTTACGGCTCTGCAAGTTGGTACAAGTTATTTTGCAACCCGGGGAAGGGGTGCTTTGTTATCCAAAAGGAGATCCATAATGCGCTTTTAATCTGTTTCGTTTTAATTGACGATTGAAATCTTTGCGAATCAAATAAGATTGCGAAGCAATCTTCGGGGGTTGGTGAGCGTTAACGAGCAGGGATCAGAAGCCTCCTAGTGTAGCGAAAAAAAAAATCATAAAAGTGTTTAAAGAATCACTGAAACACAAATGCAAATTCGGTTTTCTTTTGACAAAATCTTTTCTTAGTCATTCACTAATTTCTCATGAAAGTATATAAAAAAACTTTTTGTTGCGCGTTAGTTGTACTTTTTCTGCTAAAATACGATTTTACGGCGGCAATGTGCTTCGCTTGTTTGCCTAACATTGACAGATGAAAAGGGAAATTGATGAATGAGCATTTGTAAAGATTAGGGAAGACGTTCCCAAGATGCCTGAGACATTCCTGTCAAAGGCGCCCACAGAGTACTAATTGTAATTAACACTTAAGATAGGTCTCGATTTGTGACTCTCATTTGCAAACAGGGACGAGCACTGAATAGCTCTAAGTAGTGATGTGCCGGATCGTTAAAAAAGTAGATCCGCGGATCCGGATTATTAGTGTCAAGATCCGCGGATACGGATCTCAAAACCTTTTTTTTACCCAATTCAACTATCCAAGTGTAAAATTTGTTACGGAAGGTATTCCCGTCAGAATAATGGCAGTTTCTTCAAAAAATGTCAACTGCGGCAAAAATGTAATCAAGACTATGATTTACTCCTTAAAGAAATCTCCGTTAAAATTGAGGGAGAGTTGGAAGGAATGGGTCAGCGCTGCATTAATGCTTAGATGGAATGTGAAAAATTATTTCTAGCATACTTGGTAGATGTAGGACACAGGAGCAAGAGTGTAAAGCTGCTAATGGACAGGCTAGAAATAATTTTCCCCATTTTATTTCAGCATAAATGCAGCGCTGACCCATTCCACCGAACTTCTCCGACCGACGAAATACAGAGCTTGAACACTTTTACAAACAGTAAATAGAGAATTTAGTCTCACTTTTTTTAAAGGATGTCGAGAAAAACAAAAATGAAGAATAACAGAAACCCCAAATCAATAACAAAAACTAACATTAAATTAAAAATTAAAAAAACAAAACATGTCCCAGAGAGTCGACCTTATACTAAGATGTATTTCGCGGGTCAGAACACACATTTTTTAACAAATATGAACAGGCAGCAGGTAAAAATTTTGAATCATCGAACTTTTTCTCCTTATCTTCCGACTATGAAATTGCTACTAATCACGCGTATAAAGGCTTAGAATTGCATTTAAAATTTATTTAACAAGGCCTTCTACTGTATATAAATTAGAAGTTTCAAGCAAATACCAAACGCAGAAAACTTCGTTCTCTCAATTAGGGCCAACAGTTTTAACTTACGGGTAAATTTTTACTACCATAATTGTGAAAAACGTTAAATTAATTTTTAATTAATATCTCCGGTAATTAAAGTTCTACAAAAACGAGTCCAAGCTAAGAACACTTTCGATCAAGTCACCTTTTTAACGAAAAATGAACTATCAAAATCGGTTCATCTGTTTAGGAGCTACGATGCCACAAAAAGTCACACTGATACACACTTTTAAAACTTATTTCCCCTTTCTTTTCGCAACGGGGGAGGGGGGAGGGTACAAATTGGCTTCTGAAATGATACCTTATAATTTAAGTAGGGAATAAAACCTAATTTAAACGGAATTTAAGAGTCTTTTATTCAAATATTTAAGCATTTTTAGAATAGAAATGCTCCGTTTAAGATCCGTAAAAAAAGTAACGG
Source organism: Uloborus diversus (assembly GCF_026930045.1). Lineage (NCBI taxonomy): Eukaryota > Metazoa > Arthropoda > Arachnida > Araneae > Uloboridae > Uloborus > Uloborus diversus. Next base: position 112,016,619 of record NC_072731.1, on the reverse strand, counting down.
ATACGGATACAGATCTTTATTTTCCCTCGGATATCTACGGATACGGATATCCGGAACATCACTAGCTCTAAGTCGTTCTCTATGTTACTATTTAACTATATGTTATCTTTCCATACAATAGTAAAAGGGTGGCTCAAATTTTTTCACTTTTAGAAAGTCAAGATTACACGATTACAGGGCTTAAACTACGATTTATTTTACCTATATTACATTTACGGTTACGCATGAAAAGCTGGATTATGATTTCGATCACGATTACGGGAGTATCCAAGCGACAGATTACGATTATCATTATTATTGCACAAAAACGTAATCGATTACTCAGGTAACGGTTACGTAATCGACGATTACTCCAAGCCTGATCGTCACCCTCTTCTTCTGAATTGTAACTTCAGTTGAATCATTTATTTCAGAAACCACCTAAGTGCACTTTTTTCAACTTTCGGAAAACTAAAAAAAAAAACGGTTTTGCAGCTTAAGTATAGGTCTAGTCTCTTTCAAATATTTTTTTACCAACTCAAAACACATGCTATTGGAATTTTTTTTTCTTTTGAATTTTTGAGTTATAAATTTTTGAAAAAATTGCACTTAGGTTGTTTCTGCAATAAATGAATGTATCCAACGTGATTTTTTTTAAAAATTATCATTGAAATTAAGTCAAACTATTAATTTTTAGCTGTTTTGGCATCAAAGCTAAGTAACAGCCACACTTAAGTATAAAAAAGAGTGTTTTCACTATGCCTAAATCAAAAAATACAAGTAGACTACACGTATGTCTATATGCAAATATCTGGCCTTATTCACTTATTCAGATTCTGGAAAGTCTTCTGGCAACTCCTTGTCAGCTGTTGGCCATTTGATGACTATAGAAGGGTTCATATCCAACAGTCATCAATTCCATCAACTTTTTTTCGTCTATCTTTTTTTCTTTTTTCTCTTTTTTTTTTTTTTTTTGATTGGAACCTAAAACCGAAATTCTCACTGTGCAAAACCCGGTAAATTTTAAAATTTGTTATATCCTACAAAAATTTTTAGTTAAAAGTAAAATATAAACGTTGAAAATAACCTTGGTAAAATAAAAGTTAACAAATCTTCCCCAAAGGAACAAAAGAGCGAATCACAAAACATGTGATGTCAATCTTCACGAGTGAAATTAACCGCAGAAAGAACCTATACGACGGTGCTTGGGTTCTGTCTGAAATAAACGGATTATTTTCAAGGCTGCCAAATAGTATTGCTGACATGGAACCTAGGTTATTTCTGCACTAAAAGATGTATTTACCTTTAAATTGTACAGTACCACAAAAAACACATTTTTTGATATTTTGTCACTTTGGTGGTTTCTGTAAAAACGATTTAGTTACAAAAGAAAAAAAATCCGCACTCAGCCCTGATCATAAGTAACAAGCAGACACTTACGGGAACAACGCAAATGAATTGAAGATCTAAAAACGTGCTTTTAGGCGGTCTTTTTTCAAGTTAAGGGTAGATGATGTCCCTTATGCCCTATTACATCCACGCACAATAAGAATAATTAGTGAACAGACAAAATAATTTTTGCTCGACTAAGTCTAACCTGCGACATCATGAACTTAAAAAAATATAAATATACATACATTCATTTAATTTTGCAAAGCACTTTAAAAATAATGATTTAGGACACCACACAAAGGATCTTTATTATAATTTATCAAATTATTATTGCTATTACGTACAATAAATTATAAATAATAACTATTTATTTATTTACGATATGAATCACTATTTAAAGTTTCATCCACCCCCTATTTCAAAATACAGGCGTCTCTCGTATAACACAGTACTTCTACAACACGGTTTCGATATTACACAATACCTAATTTGCGATTATTACAACACGGTTTCGATATTACACAATACCTAATTTGCGATTATTACAACACGGTTTCGATATTATACGGTACGAAACTTGAATATAAAACTTCATGGTTTTGATATAACTCGAATGTTATATTTATAAAGTGGAATTTCCTTTTTGTTTAATACATTCTGTTAGAGGTTGATAACTCAAATAAGGTTTTACTTTGTTTTTATGAAAATTGGTTTCGATATAACACGGTACACATCCATTGATTTACATTATTTCCAAATCTCGTAAAACACGGTTTTGATATAACACGGAGCACGGTTTCGATATAACACGATACATCTTAACCTGATTTTTCTCATGCACATATATAATTAGTACTGTAGACCCTCGTTTTACGCGGGTTTATTTTACGCGGTTTCGATTATACGCGGTTTAAGATTTGACACCTTTATTTTATTTTACGCGGATGAGTTTCGGTTTTACGCGGATGCGACAATGCAAACAGATAAAATTTTCCCCTCTCTCAAAATCCAAACTCCTAAAGATTGCAGATTATGCGCAATAAACTGCATTTAGACGTGCTAATAACTGAGCTTGGGCTACTGGAGACATTTTATGCGATTGGTTCCAGAGCTCTTTACAGAAGTAAAGTTATTAAACTCACACAGTTCAGAACTCACTGGAAGAAGAGCTTTTAAGAGTGACAAAGGAGGACAAAACCAACGAGGATACCGACGTCGGAGACACAGAAACAAAAACGCTCACATTGAAAATTTTGAGCCATTCCTAGACAATGGAAATGATCTTTCTGATTTGTTAGTGAAAGAAGATTCTATCATTTAAATGACGCAAGTGATCATGGATGCGTTAGTGCTCCGCAAAGAGCTACAGAGAAAAATTCTTAATGACTGTCAAAATACTATCATAGCCAACTCCTTTTTATAAACAGAACACGAAATTAATTTATGTTTTTTATGCATGTTGTGCATAGAAATCTCTCTCCCTCTCTCGATATAAGTACACATTAAACTTTTTTACAATTAATCATCACTAGAATGAAGTACTTTTTTTTTTATCTGCGGAACCTAACTCCTATTTTAACACTAGTATTAGGTCTCAATTTACGCGGCATTTCCGTGGAGCGTAACCCCAGCGTAATGCGAGAGTCTACTGTATTAAAAATAAGTAAAAATGTTATTTCTAAAAAAGTATAACACGGTTTCGATACTACACGGAAGGAATTAACCGAGACAAGGGACACCTGTATATTGGTAAATTTAATACGTGCAATTTCTTTCAGCCATGGCATTTATTACGGGGCGCCTTTCTGCGGATCGTGTCTTGACCCCATTAAATTTTTGTCAATATTTGTAAACAATAAATTTTTATCTTTTTTTTTTTCCGTCCTGAACTTATTTTCTGTGCGAATCTATTGTTATGGTATCCCCTAGCATCCTTAGTTCACGAGGGGAATATGACTTCGGCAAGTATCTTAATACAGTTATAATTTAGTTTGTCGCACAATTTAAAACACAATATAATATTAAACTACTTAGAGACATGGTTGGTACTTTCAGGATATAAATTTTATTTTTAAGTGCTTTTAAAAGCATTTTTTCATCCAAAACCTTAAGTTTTTGTTTCAGTTTTTTTATTCTATCATTCTGACACAGAATTGCATTACGACACACAAAATATACTACTTATTTTCTATGCCGAAATTATTGTAGAAGCCGCAAGTCTCGAAAGCAAGTGTTTTTAGTTTCAATAGAATTGGTTTAAATAACAACGTTTAAAACATTTTTTTATGAGTTATTTATCTTGCTGTGAAAACCTCAGAGTTGGGCAAATTTTAATTGCATTGACAATTAAAGATTAACAATTGATTAATTGGTAAACGTGACCACAACAACTAGCAATTGATCAATTGTAATTGTGGAAAATTACAATTAACAATTAATTGTTAATTGTAGTTTTCTACAGTTAACAATTAATTAATTGTTAGTTGTAGTTTACCACAATTAATTAATTGTTAATTCTGGTAAACTACAATTAACAATTAATTAATTGTTAATTGTAGTTTACTACAATTAACAATTGTCGATTGTTCTGTGAATTTGAATTAAAACTAACTCATAAAAAAATTACTGGTTTTGTACAATATATTCTACACACGATAGGTCTACCTGGGACGTGGACGCTAAATGGTTACCATATTACTATCCAACTATTTAAATACACATGTTAGCAACTAATAAAATATAAATAAAATATCAGTAACTTTCATTAAATTACCGGCCAATAGCCAGGGCTAAAGCAGGAATATATGAAATACTCGAGTTGAACCGATCCATTGCTTCGGTCACTCGTTTGGTCAGCGCTAATTCTATATTATCTACCAGTTTGTTTGGCACTCTTGGCTTCCTTAAAATGTTTTCCATCTCCAGCTCAATCACTTTCCTATGCCGGGCTGATGCGTGCTAATAAGCACGAAACTGCAGTCCTCGGCTGGAAATGACTGAGCTGGCGGTGTATGTCATATGTTAGTAACTTTATTACGAGCAATAAATTATTTAATGCAGTATATGACTTTTCTCAAAAAATCTTATGGCTTCAGCAAAATATCCTCAAAAAAGGTATACAGTCGACTCCCGCTACAACGCGATCCAACTTACGCGAAATGGCTATACGCGATTTTTTCTTCGGTAAAGAATTTTATTCCTAACGCGAATTCTTCACCCGCAACACGAAAAATTTCCGAGGGGAATCGCGGTTTTTTCATGATTGGACCTTCATCCTTTTGCCATCACGGAGAACGGAAGTTCCCACACCGTACTAGTCTGAACATCGCTTATACAAATAACTCTATACGCCACATTTCCCACTTATTTGTTCATTTTATATGGGAAAGTTAATGAAATATAATGACACCTAAGAGCGCTGTTTCGTTTAAAGTTTGTGAAGATAGAAGGAAAAAGAGAAAGTTTCAACAACTATAATGCATTTGTTTTTCTTACTACATAATGTACGTACTGCAGTGATTTATTTTACGTCTTCCATTCCCCATGATTATTGATTTTGTGCATCGTAGCAGTTTCTTATGTTAAATAAATCTTTTGTTAAAAAAATACAATAAATAAAAATTCAATTTTTTATTTAAGAAAGAGTAATGTATAGTTAAGAAATGGGTTTTAACAGTTTGAGGTGGTGTTTACAAGTGTCTTTAATCGTATAGGTATGGTTATAAACGTTTTCAAATATACCCTTTTCCTCAACGCGAAATTTCAACTTACGCGAAGGGTCTTGGAACGCATCCCTCGCGTAAGTCGGGACTCGACTGTATTTCAATCAAAAATTTAAAAAAAAATTCTTTACTAGTAAAAGTCCGAAGAACATCCGGGGAAATTACAGAAATGCATCTTAATTACACGATTAAAAAAGTAATAAAATAAATAAACAGAGCGGTCTCTGAGATCTTACGTCCCCTGTTATGTCCTTCTTTCTAATTTCCCCTGTTACAGGTTAAACTATAAAACAATGATCTGCACAATTTTAAAACACTTAATTTAAATACATATATATACGTGTGGAAAAAACTTGCCAAGACGAGAATAGTTCACGCGGCGAGCGAGCAATCAACACTGAACGAAAATACGAATTCGAATAATACTTTGTACGCTGCCCTGTACCTATTGATACATTAAGTTAATTGTTAGTTTTAATTGTTACATAGAACAATTAAAAAAATTAATTGCAATTATTTTAATTGTGAAAAGCGATTAACGTACATTAATCTAATTACATTAACTGCAAAGTACAATTAATAGTTTAATTGCAATTAATTTAACTGCAATTATTTTAATTGCAATTAATTTAATTGCAATTACGTTTTCAATCAATTAACAAGGCAATTGAAAAAAAATTGATTAATGCCCAACACTGACCTCAAATGACAAAAAAAAAAATTAAAACATTCCACATCACACAACCTTCAGAAATTTTGAGTCCAATTTAAATAGGAAGCAAGTCAAATTAAATTCCGAGAGTCTGTGCCAAATAAAGCATTTTTAACCAGTTTTTGAGCTTTTGGTTTATTTCTACATTCATGACTTACTTCAAGTGGGCTGTTTGATGATTAAAATTACCTAAGTTAATGAATTTTTGGATATGACTTTTTTTAAGTCCTAAATTAAAACTACAAAAATAAAGTAGTCGCTTACAAAGATTGAAACTAAAAAATTTACGAACATTATTTCTTTCACATAGCTTTTTGACAAGTTTTTAATCATTCATATTTTGTGATATAAGTATAAAGTATAGTGTCTTAGAAAAGTCAATTGTAAACCACAGCGTGCATTATTGTTAGTTTAAACTATTTATATAGTGGAAGGTGGCCGTCAATGAACCACATAACACTTTTGACCTATTTTAGGAAGTAGTTCAGACTCAAACTTTATATTGACGATAGGAATAATTCCTCAGTATATTTCTCCTTTAATAAAAATATTCGCTTTTATGCTACCTGTATTCAATAAAGAATAAAAATTAAAAGAAATATTGCAGCATGTGGTTTATTCATGAGAACCAGTTGCTATGGATTGACCATTGAGTTTCCGTCGATGGACCACATTCTCAAACAAGAAAATCAAACCGTAAAATATAAATAGTTATTACAGGAGATAAAAAAAAAAACTACAATTAATAGTAAGTTGTTCAAAAGGAGAAAATTCTTTTTTTTTCTTTTTTTAAATTGTTTTTTATCACAGGAGAAAAATAAAAACCCCTCAGGACTCGCACAACGCAGCTGTTTTCACCACAACTCGCTCACCACTTGATATTTTCTAACATGTGACTTACTCTTCTTAGCTAAAATTTCATAGGGCCGCTTTTGAACAAATGGGAGTCTTGTTTCATCCAAGTTCAAAAAATTTGATCCACAAAGATTTCACTTGACAACAAGGATTTTGCTATAGCACGTTGTATGCGTTCAGTTATCCACTGGCTTTATTTCACTTATTTTGGTATTTTCCTCGAACAACAAACGTACTTAAAACGGTATTAAAATTTACTTTAACAAGTACCGAGTCGACTACACAAGTTTTGAAGTTGAAAATATGATAACTAAGGGGAGTTTTCGAAACCTTTTTTTAAAAATATTATCATTATCAATTTCAAAAGATTCATCTATTATTAAAGGTAATTGAGCTGAATCTTCAACAATATTGATAATATTCCAAGAATGAACCACATTTGCGTCATTTTGAATGTTCTCATAGTTGTCACTGCTGTGACGATTCATGATGAAACTTTAAATATTGGGCATTGTACTTGAAAATGTACTTTTTCAAGTTAATGTTCCCATTTAGTTGTTCAGTAATATTCAAAGCATGTAAAAGCAAAATGTAAATGCCAATAATTAGTAAATGAACAGAATAAATCCTATTTGAACGTTTTACAATATGATGTATTGATTCAAGCTACTTGATGATTCTGCATTGGATTGTTTTGAGACAAAAGAATACACTAAAACCGATTTCGTGCCTGAGAAAACTCTGGTGGGGAAAATATCTTCGAAGTCCAGTCATGGAATCGGTTCATTGACGGCAACCTTCCCCTAATTTCAATACTTCGATACATTTATTTACCACGTGAATCATTTAAAACGTTTGAAGCTTTATCTACTCCCATTTTCAGAGTAGATGCGTAAATTTAATGCTTGTAAAATAGAATTTCTAAAAGGCCAGTTTTGCTAGATCGCATCTTGGGTCCCTTAAATTTTTGTCAATGGGTGTAAAAAAATAAATTTTAATCACTTCTTCTTTTTTTTTCCATCCCAAACCCCTTTTTCAGAGCGGGTCAATTGCTGTGGTATCCCCTTTTCCACTCCATGAGGATGTTATGCCTTCAGAAAGTATCTTAAATCTGTTATAATTAAGTTTGTTAATTTAAAACACAATATTTAAATGCCACGAAGTGTGGTTCATATATTCTGGAAATAAATAAAATTTTTAAATTATTTTTAAAACTCGTTTTTCATTTACTACCTTAATTTTTTGTGTCAATATTTACTATTCTACCATTCTGCCACGGAGTTGTACTAAGACTAACGAAATGCTACACTGTTTAATCTCAAATAATAGACATTATTGTAAAGACTGAAAGCCTCAAAAGCAAGTAATTGATGTTTGAACAAATGTAATTTTGAAAGAGCAATGTGTAAAACAATTACTTTTGAGTTCTTTATCATAGTGTTGAAAAATTCCTCAAAAAGTGAAGAATAAAATTTAAAATTTTGGATCCAATTCAAGCAGGAAACGCAAGCAAAGTCAATTAATTGAAGCTATAAAATGCACCCGCATGATCTCTTACATAATCATTATGACACGGTTATATTCATTGATATTTTGTGTGTGGAAAACTTCGATCATCTTCAGACTTCTTCACAAAAAGTGTCGTCCATTTTGTTTTCGCTTACGTGAAATTACGGACCCTGCATCGGTCGCTGCGCACTTTGCACAAACCATGATGTGAGGTTCCTCCAACAATTTGAGCTATTAAAAAAATGATACAACGCATTCCTGAATTCGTGTAACGTTGCACTCATTAGTCATGGTAACCTTACAGAAATTTTTTACACATGTGTAAAAAAATCACATCAAATCACAGTAGCATGTTTTTGACAAATATCTGCAACAGTGCTTTCGAAAAACAAGTTGCAAGTGCTTTCCGAAGAGCGGGTCGCAACAGTGTTTCCGAAGAGCGGGTCGCAACAGTGTTTCCGAAGAGCGGGACGCAACAGTGTTTCCGAAGAGCGGGACGCAACAGTGTTTCCGAAGAGCGGGACGCAACAGTGTTTCCGAAGAGCGGGACGCAACAGTGTTTCCGAAGAGCGGGACGCAACAGTGTTTCCGAAGCGCGGGACGCAACAGTGTTTCCGAAGCGCGGAACGCAACAGTGTTTCCGAAAAGCGGCACGCAACAGTGTTTCCGAAGAGCGGGACGCAACAGTTTTTCCGAAGCGCGGGACGCAACAGTGTTTCCGAAGAGCGGGACGCAACAGTGTTTCCGAAGAGCGGGACGCAACAGTGTTTCCGAAGAGCGGGACGCAACAGTGTTTCCGAAGAGCGGGACGCAACAGTGTTTCCGAAGAGCGGGACGCAACAGTGTTTCCGAAGAGCGGGACGCAACAGTGTTTCCGAAGAGCGGGACGCAACAGTGTTTCCGAAGAGCGGGACGCAACAGTGTTTCCGAAGAGCGGGACGCAACAGTGGTTTCGTCAAGCGGGTTGCAAGTGTTTCCGAAAGCAGTCGCATTGTTTTCGAAAAGAGAGTTGCAGTTGTAACAGTATTTCTGAAAAGCGGGTGACAACAGTGTTTTCGAAAAGCGGGTCGAAAGAATGTTTTCAAAAAAAAAATCGTAGTTTGAAATTTGGGTAACATCTTTGTTGTAGCAGAATTCTGGATGATAAGTTCATGCGGTGAATTTTTGAAAGAAAATTCTTTGTGGAAAAAATGTGTTTGAGGGAAGACAGAGCACATTCATAACACACACACACACACACAAAAGAAAGAAAACATGAAGAAAGAAAAAAAAAGGAAAAATAATTACAAAACTATTGTCTAACTTTTCGATAAAAGATGAGGTATTCAAGATTTCCCTAAAATGGCGAAATCAAAACGTTAGAAATCAAGTTCTTGCATGGGGAACTGATACAAAATTTCGATATGTTTGCATCTTTGCATAAGTTGAGCATTAGAATTCTAATTAGCTGCTAAATGCATGTTTAACCTTGTTATAAATCGATATTCTGACAAATTACTACCATAAATAGCGACACTCTGAGAGCACGTCTTTGTTTTTCAGAACAAAAGCGTTCCCTCGCCTACTCAACGACCTTATCAAACCTTAAAAGCTGCAAATCTTTCTTTTCTCTTTCGACCAATTGTGAGTTCGGTCCACGAAACCTTGATGATGCGGAGAACTGATTTTGTCCGAGTAGAACATTGCTTCTCTGAAACCTCTCCCTTCTTTGCTTTGACAACTAACCGGTTAACTGAAACAAATCACTTTTGTTTTTAATGACCGGTCGGTGATAGCTAATGAGAAAAAGGAGGAAATTAAAATGAACTACATTTCAATTAGAGCTTTGATTAATTTTGATGGATGCACTCACTTTAACTTTTAAACTGTGTAAACTCTTTTTAAAAGCGCGGTCAGTTGAATGAATAGAATTAGAGCAAGCGCTATCTTCGGGGGGCAGAGAACAAAAAATTGTTCATTTATTATTCATCAGTTTAATTTACATAAGTTTCTATTTATCTTGACACAAATATTTAAATATGTATTTGTTTGGTAACTGCTCTTAGTTTTAAAATCATTACAAATAATTTGGAAAGTATTTCGATGATACTTACTTATTTTTGTAATTTATATATTTTTAGCTAATATCGCATATAAAACCAATAATAATTTTAAGAAATTTATACACTTTCCAAATTTGTAGTCCATCTTACGAATATTCGTCTCTAGGAGATGGACATTTTATTGGCCTTCACATACCAGTTCACTAGTACTGTGGTATCTTTGTATGTGCTTGATCAAAACCAAAACAAGTAAAATACAATAGAAAAAGCGTTTCATTTTACATATTTTTTCATTACACTTCAGGTGTATAGGCCGGTAAAACACAAAATTTCAATTTCTTAAGCATTAAACTGTTTTACGGTTGCGTTACTGTCAAGGCCCAACTATCGAACAGGCCCATGGCACCTAGACCCCGGTCCTCAAATTTGAAGGGACCCAAAAATTGCTACCAGTACAATGATTTATACGTTTTTATTAGTATTTTTTAATCTAAAAACTCGAAAACATTGGTTTACTTTTATTGAAGTACTCCTTATTTCAAAATTTAAATCAATATTTGTAAAAAGTAACTAAATAGCAAATAATTAAAAACTCAATGAACCAATGGGAAGTAGAGTTGTCAGTAGAAGGGGGGGGGGGTAGAAAGAGGCTCAGTCCCTGGTCCAAAATACCGCATTGATGTTACTACAGTGAAAAAAAATAATACGGACGCACAATAGAGAAGAAACTTTAAAGACATTAACCTTAAATGGATATTTTGTTTCATTGAGAAACGTTTTCAAAATATAAAACAAAATGGAAATATATTTGCTACGAATAAAAAAAAAACGTGCTAAAAGAGTAGACGTCTTGAATGCAATTCAACTGCTAATCCAACGCTTCTAAAATTGGGTTCTCTGTCACGGGTACCATGAGACTTTCATATTTTCTTTTCACAACATTCAAATTTGTTCTTTGAAAAATCGAAAAAACTAACGCTTTTTCAAAGTTAAAAATAAATTTACTTTTACTTTCGAAAAGATTTGAGCGTTATAACCCATCAGGGTTAGTTTCTATAGGACTAATTTTATTTGCTGCCGTAAATAATGCTCATTTTAGACTAACGAAAATGGCCTGAAATTGTGCCTTCAAGATTTCAACTTCATAATGTTTCCAGATCAATCCCAAAAACACTTCTTTCTCCCCTAATGTCTCCAAAGATAGCGCAAAATTGTGTTTTAAAAACTTCTATTTCAAACAAATTTCGGAAGAAGCTCTTGAACCTTTAATCTCACCAAAGATATTTCAAAAGTGATTTCAATGATGAAAAAGTTTTGGGAGTGCACACACCAACCCCTTTTCATCAATAATTAGCATGATCGTTAATGAAAATCTATTTAATTAACGACTTAATGACATATAGTTAATGTGATAGTCTGTTTGAGGTAGGAATGTGTGCTCCCTCTAAAACTGAATCCTGGCTACGCCATTGCAAACTGGTGATGAAAAAACCAGGGTTTCCAAAAAAAAAGCATTAGAAAGTGGAAAAGTGAGCATTAGAAAGGGTTCCACTAACAAAAGAAATTAAGAAAGGCTGTGCTAATATAACAGGACCTATTCGTTTAGTCCTGTCGTGAGGTACATAGATTGTCAACATTAGTCCAAGGGTACAGCGGGTGGAAATGAATTTCCATATCTTTCTTCCTTTTAGAACAAGAAAACTCTTGATGATTTTTATACGTCACTGTTGTGTAGCTGGTCTAGTGGAAAGCAATGACAGTGCATTATTTCATTTGAGTGAAGTGCACTAATCCCTAAAATTAGAACGTCAATGGAGAAAAAAAAGATCGAGCAATACAAAAAAGAGAATGTTTACTTTCCCCACGATTCAGAAATGCACCCAGAATCTGATGTTCTGTCACCCAGTGTTGAAATTAGAGCAACCACGCTTGGCCGAATTTGTCGGATGATTCGTCCAGCCTACCATGGATTGGGCAAGACATCCTTGGTAACCAAACAAAAGTGCTCTTCTTTTAAAGCCTGGAAAGAGCTGATGGCCACCTTCACTCCATTGTTGTCACTCTCACCCCGCCCTAAATCCGAGCGATCTGGGAGGAGAGGGAGGAAGGATGCAGACGATGATGGGCTTCTCCATAAACACGGGGGAGGTTGGCCTTGAGAAGCCTTTTACAGAAGATGATGGAAAATGAGAATCAAAAACGTGACTCAAAACCAACGCCCTTTTGAGGAAGTGCTTGGTGTTTTTGTGGGGAATGAATCTGGTTTTGGGAATTACTCAAAGTTTTAGCTTTAAAAAAAAATTTCAAACCTCTTATAGGTCGTAAAATTACTCAAATTGTAAGTAACAAAAAAATTTTTCAAGTAGGTTCATTTTCGAGATTTTTGATATTATCGTATGAATTGAAGTGAAATATTTACAGTTGCGGCAAACCTAACCTAGCAGCACTGTAATGCTGTGATTAGGATCCGTGTAACCTTCACAATGCTGCCTCGTTAGATTGGCTCCAACTATAAGGTATCATATCATAAGAGTAAATCTTGAGTATTATATTTATGAAACTACTAAATTAAAATATATTTAAATATTTTTATTGATAACATGGGAAAACATGGAAAAGGAAAGAAAATTACAAGTGATGTTATCATTACTACATGCTTATCTGATTGATACGAAGTTTCCATCTGTTTTTGGAAACCAATTTCAAACGATTTGTCCTTTAATACTGACACTGATTATTGTAAAATAACTGTTGTTATTTTACAACAATCATTCACAATACCTAATAAAGATTATCTGTTGTTTTGAAAAGTTCCAGAATATATTTTTCGATCCGTAACATTAAGATCCAGTTTTTAAAAGAACCGGGCATAAATGGGGTGTTCAGCTACATACCATTTTTGATTTTGCTCAAATTTTTATGGCGGATTCTTTTAAAGATTTTAGAAGACAAGTATTTTTTCTTTTCTTCAAAAAAAAGGGGGGGGGGTGTAGGGACCTGTAAAAATTCGTAAAGTGGAGCCCGACGTAAAGGTTTTTCTAAATCAGCGTTTTTTAAAAAGCGATTTTTTTCTGTGTATTTTGCATCAGTCAAAAAAAATTTTTTGTTGACAATATGACATTTAGTACCTAAATTGAAATATATCGTACATTGTCTGGCTGACCTTCAGTACAAGTACAGCCTTTCAGCGGTCGCCAAACTTTGTCGAAAAAATTGAAAACGTGCCATGTTTGAGGCCCTCTGGTTCCCTGCATTCAGGCTCAACCATAGTTTTTGTACGTAATTTGTGTAATAATATTTATAGCTTATTCAATACCCTCATTAGTTGCATGGCTCACCCTCTGCGCTGCCGAAAAATGGCAGTTTTTATATCGAAAAATGCTAAAAAGCGCAGTTTTCATGTTCCTTTAACTCAGTGCACTGAGAGTCAGTATAGAACTGGATATCTCCATTTCAAACTAGAGTATGTGTATGTTCACAAACAAGTGACAGAACTATGGGCAAATTCTTCTCAAGGACGCAATACGTATCTCAAAACGGTAAAATGAACTATTCAGTTTCCAATTCAGTCAACGTATCCGGATTAAAGCTTTCCTCCTGGGACTTCCAGATACTATTTAGAAAACCAGTATGATCAAAAACTTACCTTAAAAAAATCATCAAAATATGATAAAAAGTGTACTTTTTAGGGGCCTGTATCTCAAATGCACTGAGGGGCAGTATAGAACTTGATTCGAAACATTTCAATTCAGAGTGTATGCCTTTTCTCAAACAAGTGACATAACTATGGACAATGGTTCTGCAGGCTCATAAAATGTACTTCAAGATGAGGAAATTGCATATGAGTTAACGACACATCCACTTAGTTGTACTCTAGCTATATGCTTTGTCTTACTTTTTTTTACTGTCCCACTAGTCAGTTAGGCAATCCTACCCTTGTTTTATAATGTCAAAAAATTGCTTTTATAATAAACAATAAAATATATTTTAATAATTGTTATCATGGTATTTTAGTGCAGAAAAAATAATTTTTGTCACTATTATTTACAGCCTAAATGAATGGCAACAAACTATAATGTACAGCACAAATGAAAAAAAATCTATCTTAATTAAAATATTTAAAAATATACCTAAAACACCTTCAAAAAAGTGTTACAAAAACCTTACGTTTTTACCGCAATAATAACCTTTTTTTTTCCCTTTGCTTCAAGTTATCATAAATGGGAGTAAGCATAATCAGTCTATTTGCATGTCTATAACTCTTTTATAGTAAGTTTTTGATCATACTAGTTTTTTAAACAGTATCTGGAAGTCCCTGGAGGAAAGTTTAACCCTAGATTAAATTGAAAACTAAATAGTTCATTTCACTGTTTTGAAACACGTATTGTTTTTTTGAAAAGAATTTGCCCATAGTTCCGTCACTTGATTGTGAAATTACATCATACTCTAGTTTGAAATGCAAGAAGTAAGTTCTATACTGACCCTCAGTGCACTGAGATACAGGCCCCTAAAGAGTACACATTTTATGATATTTTGATGACAAAACTGCTATTTTTTCACAGCAGTAAGCATTAAACATGCCATTTAATGAGCCAATTTAATAATTTATATATATCACTGCACAAATTGCCCGCAAAAACTATGGTTGAACCTCAGTGCATGGAACGAGGAGGCTTCAAACGTGACACATTTTCACTTTCTTCGGCACAATTTAGGCACTCCTGCCAGGGCCCACTGAAGGTCAACCATAAAATTTATGATATATTTCATTTTAGGCACTAAATATCATGTTTTAATCACAAAGATTACTTTTGCTGATGCTCAATATGCAGAGATAATTGAGTATTAAAATTATCGATTTGAGAAAAACCCTAAGTTCGGACCAACTTTCGGAATTTTTGTGGGTCAGATTTTTTTTTTATTGGAAGAAAAGGAAAAATATGTATTTTCTAAAATCATTCGAAGAAACCACTGTAAAATTTTTAGCGAAATCAAAAATGGCATGTATCTAACCAGCTTAATTCTTATAAAAACTGGCTCTTAAATATGACGGGCCACATGGATTGACTTCGCGGGCCACATCTATCCCGCGAACCATAGGTTGGAAACCACTGATTAAATTTAATGACATTTCTCACTTCTGAAGACGGTTCTGAAATTTTACTATCATTGACTAAATTTATTGCTGAAGTGCTTCGTTTGTTAACAGCATCATATTTATTACATTCTTTTTCATTTTAATTCGTGTCGTCAACACTCTGATCTCTGACGGATATCAATCTGTACACCACTTGTAATTTCTCACTGTTTTACTTGAATCATGAAAACCAACATTAAAAAGTATGCCGGGACAAATAGTGACATGTCACAATGTGTTTCCTTGATTTCGTGGCATTTAGCCCCACGTTACGCCATTTTGAACTTCATTCAATAGTTTCCGAAACTTAGTCATGATTAATAAGTGAAATTCGTGGAATAACTGCTCAAAATATAAGTATTTAAATTACTTTAGGAAAGTTTACACACCTCAGTATCCTTAGTGGTAACGACAATTTCAACATAGGTCACAAAATACATTTTTCCGATCTAAAAAATAGCCCAACGCTATACAGTGGCGGCCTTTTATATGAATCACGTTTGTCCCAAGCAGTTTTGATTCTATAAAGCGGCCGATTCGATAAAGTGGCAAATTTAATAAAGCTGTATTTTGTTATGTTTTTGTCGAATTGATTTATTAAAGCGGCTGATTTAGTTTACCACTGATTCAATTAACCGGCCCGTCCACTGTACTTCCAAACATGCACAGCACCTGAAGACAATCAACCTAAAACGGCAGATTTGACAGATGCTGCAATTGCTGCAACTTATCGACTCACGACATTACTCGATGGCACCACTAACCCCGGCCTCCCCTACTTTGATGACCAAGACTTGACTGAAATTGGAAGCAAGTTTTGACCCTTAAATGCCGCAGTTTTTGATTGAGCAAAGTATACTCAATTAGCCTTTTTGCTGCAAATGACCAGAAAAGTGCATATTGCACATGCTTTAGAGCTGATAGAAAAGAAAAAGTGATTCATTTTTCACCATTTTGTGCATGTTTATATTGCTCAAATTTGAGCTAATGAGAATGCCTACTTTGTATCTTTCAGTAAAGAACTTAAATTAAACTAACATTAGAACACTAGTGTATTTTTACAATACTTACGTTTTAAGGTACTCCAAAATAATTTTCATTATTTATACAACAGCTGAATGTTGCAAATGGTTTTTGAATTTAGAACCAGGCTTATATTAGAATATGATTTTAAAAGCATTTTCTCCATGGTTTAAGAACATTTTTAAAAATTTGAACTTTTCAAAAGCGCAGGGATTTTTTCGGAACAACTGGCTGAAAATTATAGTATTTTGCCTTTTTTTTTTTGACAAAATAAATATATAGGTATGGTGCATGAGATAATTTCAGCTGTGGAAGATGGGAAATGACGAGGGAGTGAGGAGATGAACACCATGAAAAAATTATGATACAAAGTGTAAACGATTTTTATTTTGTCTTTCAAAATATTAAAATCAAATTTTCATACAAGCACAAGAAAAGTTGAAAATTCAGTTTGGCAATTAAAATCGATTGTGTATTACCTTTTTCACAAGAAATAATTGCTTTACCCGTAATAACGAGCTTCACACAAGAATAATGGTGCATACTCGTGTCATCTATGGTAAATAAGATCAATTAGAAAAAAAAAATTCGTCTATCTATTTTTACTCTAACAGAATTCAAACGTGAATCCTTACTATTAATAAAGCTGAAAGTCTGTATGTCTGGATATCTGTCTGTTACGCGCATAGCGCCTAGACCGTGCGACCGATTTTCTTGAAATTTTTCACAAAATGAGTTCGTAGCATAGGGGTGAGCACTTAGAAGCGATTTTTCAAAAATTCGACTTTGTTCTTTTTCTATTCCAATTTTAAGAACATTTTACTGAGCAAATTATCATAACGTGGACAAACAACTACCATAACGTGAACTAGCAAATTATCGTAACGTGTACGAGCAAACTACCATAACAGGGGCGAGCAAATGAACATAGCAAATTTACGAGAAATTCATCATCCGTTATTTGTATATACAGGCGAACCAAATGACCTTTGAATTTTCTACTACGGGCAAAGCCGTGCGGGTACCGCTAGTTACAAATAAAATACCGAGAGATACAAGAATGCTAGTGTCAGTAACATTCATCCATGTTACACGCGGGCGTGGTTAATCACATCAGAGCAAAAAAAAATGTCAAGTTCCTCCATGAAGATAAAAATTACTCCAATTGTAAGCACGAGGAAGAAATGTAAAGTTCTTTAAATATCTCAAATCATGTTTTAGTCTCGGTGTTATGTTTTATAATGCGAAAAAAAAGTAACGAAAATTAGAGTGATTCACATCTCATATCTGCTTGAAATGTTTATATTGGAATATTAAAAGAAACGGAAAGGATACTGTTAAACGCCTTCTACCATGTCAGTCATCGTTTACTGACACTCAAATTTCCTTTCCGAGGTCGCGTTAGTCATCGGTGACTAACTGTAAATGCAAGGGCGTGCACAAAGGGGGAGAAGGAACACCTGTTGGCCCGGGTCCAAGTCTGAAAGGGGCCCAATATTTTCCAAACTAGGCGTGAAATATAGGGGTAAACAATATGGAGAGGGCCCGCAAAAGGCATTTGTGACGGGCCCCGAAATTTCTGTGCACGCTCCTGTGAAAATGCAATATGAAACTAAAAGTTTATATATTAATAGTAATTTCAAGATCGTGTCATCGATATACTTAAAAAATTGCTGTTTACAACAAAACTATTTTCAGTAACCTTTTGTGGTCATCACATTTGAACATTATGTGTTATGTGCGGAAGAAATACCAGTAACTTTAATTTTTCGTTAATTGAAATCGTTATTTCGGAGATTTGCGATTTGATTATTTGTGGATAAAATTGCAAAAATGAAAAAAAAAAGAAGAAAAGTTTGAGAGCATGAACCGACAAATACAAGTCTGTATCATGAGAAACAATCTTAGTTTTCTAAATTTCAGTATTATGCTACACTTTTTTTAAGTGCATTATTATGTCGATTTTTATCGGGTAAAGAAACCCATAATATATCAATCAAACTGATCACTTAATTTTACGCTTCTTGTTGTCTAACAACAGGCTTCTAAAAGCGCAATAAATTCAACCTTGAAAAACGAACTTGAAAACAATATCAGGCTTCATACGTGTCTAGAAAGCGAAAGTGTTTTTGCAAGTAGATTATGTTCAGCAAACGGTGCCTTAATAAGCTCAAAAAATGCCCATTAGCTAATAACACGTTATTTATACTGCCAAATCGTAACATTGTAAAAAAAAAAAACCCTAACAGCAACACACAACTTCAAGTCATTGTCTTCATGTCGAGGATTCAGAAACTGTAATTGTGTTCTAGAAGTCCCAAAAAGCACAGAATGACGCAATCACGAACGTACAATGAAGATTCCTAGCATATTTTGTTCCATCAGGGAAAAACGTCTCTGGCAATTCCCTGGTGCCCACACCTCTAAGACAGGACCGTTACAATCGAACAACCGGACCTCTCCCCACCCGCTAATCAAGGTCGATAGCTCATTAAAGTCTTCGGCGGAGATTTGGATCAAGGCCTCGCTAGTTGGAAGATTTTCCAAGAGGATGGGAGGGAGGGAAGAGACTTGTATACGAATGATGCTGTAATAAAAGGAAGGGAGGGGGGGAGGGGGTTAAAGATGAAAGTGAGTTCAGTGCACGTGATTGTACTTGACCAATGGTCTGCGAATGCGTCGGATTTGTGAAGAGGATTTTGTATAAATTGATAAGCTCTGGTGTGATCATTTCACATTTCATCTCCGATCACAGAGAAGAAATCCGATCCTCAAATATGAAGGTGAGTCTGACGATACAAGCTAAAATTTTCCACTTATTCTTTCAAAGACTTCTTTTGGTCTGTTTTTAGTTCATATTGTTGAAATAGTAAGGAAAACCATGACAGCAATTGACTAATTTGCGTCAAAATCTCAATTGGCTCCTTATTGGAACTTGCACATGTTTCTAATTAAGCTACTGGAGATTTTGATTTTAGTTTCAGAATGTTTTTTTAAAAATGTTCTGTTTAACAAAATGAATAAAAAAGTCCAAAAGACTTTTTTTTTTAATGTTTTAAAAATGTCATTTGGAGAAAAAGAGTACAACTTATAAATGCTATGGCTTGAATTGCTAAAAACTATTTTGTGAATTATTATGAGATACTTTAAAAAAATATTTTTGATACTGAAATTGTGTGGAATTTATTAATTCAAACTATTATGAGATACATAAAAAAATATTTTTGATACTGAAATTGTGCTGAATTTATTAACTCAAACTATTATTTAATAACAAAAAAATAAATAAATATTTGACGCAATAAAATTAAGTAAATGAAACAAATATTGATAAAATTTGAACAATACTTTTTTCTTCAAGTTGTTTAAACATACCATTTTCTAGGGTCGCAGAATTTTAATGAAAATATAATCTCAATCAGCAGATATAATTCAATATCCAAAAAGAAATAATAATCCCATATTTAAAATAAGAAATTCATTACATTAGTTGAGCATACTTTAAAATTTAAATATTCGTATAAAAATATTTTTCAATAAAGGGAATTTTTTAAGATTACTTTAAAGTAAAGAATGCAATTGCTTCTATTTGTACAAGATAAATCAAAATCTTAGTTAAACGCATTATATAGTTTTAATTTTAGTGAATAATTATTCTATTACTTCCTTCTACTTGTGTCTCTGCGAAAAGAAGTTTTTGTGCATTTATACTTTTTCGCTTTTTATAGGAAATGTTTAATTTTCAAGCAAGTTTTTAATTTGTTACATACTTGGAGAAACAATTATAATGCATAGTATAGAAATATATCAGTTTATATACATGTGCTTACATATGTATCCGAATATTTATCGGTTTAAAATGATAAAATTAATATGAATTGCAATTCACTGAAGATTTTCACTATTACTGACAAAGAGAAACATGATGAATCCACTAATAGATTATTTTTAGCTAAATTTTAAAATTTGCTGTAACTTGGGGAAAAAAATTTGCTGTTGCTTCTAACGTTCACCCTTAACACTAAGTGATTCAACTTCATTAAGTCATTCACTAAAGGGACAAAGTAGTTTTTATTCAGAGAAATATTAATGATTGTGTATGGCGACGTGTATTGAATTAAAGTAAAAATGATTTCAGTAAATAAGGGACGTCGATGCATTCGATAGAAATATGTAATTCCAAATATGTTAATGGTAAAAAACACTTTTTAAAATGTAAATTATTGTAAAAAGCTACATATTTCTATGTATACAACGAAAATTTTCATTTTGTCCATTCCTTTGTAGTTTATGTATACAATCTTTATTAGCAAGAGAAGTTACTTCAGAATTTTACCATGCAATAAATACTGTTTAATTTATTTATTACAATTCCCATTTATGGCTTAAGTTATAGTGCGTACTGTTTGAAATCACTAGCCGTTTTAGCTATTTACAAATAGCTATTTACAATAGATTGACATTTTTTATGCAAATTGATAATATCGTTTGGTTATAAGGTCTTTTAATGCAAATGTGTAAAAGAAAAGGTTTTTAAGGATATATTGTTCATTGAAATTATTTATTACCTTTGAAAAATATTATTTTGGAAATGGATAATAGAAAAAAAAATATTTTGAAAAGTCAAAATATTGGAATGTATATTCAAGTGGTTCAAAATATTAAAATTTTTCACATTAATTCTTCATTGGTGTCTGAGATCTGACATTGCATTTACAAGAGCGAAATGGAATGAATGAAAGGACTGAATATAATATGAGAAAAAAAAACGCATTTTGAATAGTGACCCCCCAAGCTTGTTGCAAACCGTTACAGAAAGAGCTTGTATTTGTTTACACCTGGTAATAAGAGGTAAGTCGAAAATTGTACCTACAATGATCCGTTTTTTTCCTTTGCATGAAACTTATCTCGATGTTTATAAATACCTGCAGTGAGCCAGTTTTTTTGGTTAAAGTAAACGGGCTCTTATAGTCGCTCTTTGTAATTAGTCACCTGAATATTTCAATCTAATCGACAATAGTTGAAATACAAGTGCAACCGCGTTGCAACGTTTCATTGTAATTTGTTGTAAAAATATGAATGCGTTGTTATCAACACAAAAACAAACAAATTGCAAACTTTTTCACTAGATTTTTCCAAATTTCAGTAAAACTCTTGTATTTAAATTTAAATAAGGTTTTTATTTCTTTTTTTGTTAAACGTGCTGCATTAGCCTTTTTTTTTAAATAATAAGTCTAATTTATCCAACGCACTTTGCGAAACATTCAATTACGTAACAGATTATAAACATTAATATTCTTAAACTCTGATATTTATCTTCTACAAATTAAAATATTGATACTATTTCAGGTATTCGTGATCCTGGCTTTAGCAGTGGTGGTACGTGGTACTGTCGTGCCAGCAATTGCAGTTGCTGAGACTGGCGCCAGCGCGCAATTCAGAAGTGAAGATGTACGTAGAGAAATATTTTTCGTAAAAAAACAAATTTACAGGAAACATTTTTAGACATAAAGTTTATTTTCTATTCATTTTATCAATAAATATATGCAATCAGTATGTTTTTAATATTCGTTTTCTATTATGTGAAAATTTTAGCTATTATGAAAAGTAATGAAAGTTTTAACATCAGTATTTGAATAACGTAATTTCTTATTCATTTACGTTTAATTAACATTAATTGACTAAATCTTCTTTTTGAAAAAAATAAAATAAATGTAACGAAAATATGAATTGCTTTAGTTAAAATAGGATTTGAAATGAAAGTGCTGGAGCAATACGAATAGCGCATTTTATAAATGACATTAAGTTTTTTTCGTGAAGTATCACGAGTCACTTAGAGACAAAAAAAAAGTGTCTGAATATATTTTTTTACATTTTGTAGCTTTAGAGTAGTTCTGAAGATTACAACCAAACACTACTTAAATCTACCTTACACATTACACAGCTTTTGAAAAATGCTTCTAACATAAGTGGTATAAACTTGTTTGGTTTAATTTGGCGGTTCCCAAAAGACCAGAAATTGCACCATAATAACGTCGCGTCGTAGAACAAAAAGAAAAAGAAAAAAAAGCATGCAGATGGGTTTCTTTTTAAAAGTAAGCCGCTTGTCATAATTTAATCTAGAAAATCGCCCGTCAAGGTATGACGGATGAAAATTGCTTCGACATTTGAACGAAACATTGCCTGTTTGGTGATATTTTGATAGTTGAAATTTCAACCATAACTGCAGTGCTTTAACCCTAAACTTCAGTAGATAACGTTCATTTTTTACCACTTTTTCGTTTCTTCATTCTTTTAAACTTAGTCTTCCCAGTAAAACAGTTAAAAGTTATTGGATTCAGTTCAGCCTTGTCAAAATAAAGCATTTCCCTGCATATCAAACATTACCAAAACATATTATCGAATTATAAGTAACTAACTGAATTTTTGGTGCTTCAACAATGAAATATTGCCGTCACGCATGTTATGGCGCGAGTTTCATTGTTGATGACGTCAGAGCCTAAAGGTTAGTTGAGGGTTGTTTGAGGATTAGCATTTTTAAGCTATTTAAAAATAAAGATAAGAGTTCCCAGATCAAATCTTAAAAATGTTAAGAATGTTCTTTCCGGAAATAAATATGTTACTTTAAAAAAATGCATAGGGCTTATTTTTTTTTTTTTTTTTTGAAACATCAGCCAAAGAAAGCAAGTTATTTTAGTGAAGATTTTATATTCGTTAAAACATTGATATCCAAGTAATATGTAATGAAAAACACATTAATAAGAGCACGCAAGAACATGCTGATGCTATTACGTTGCGAATCCGCTTTCAAATATGCGTCAAATGAATATGTTAAGAACTGTAACATGACATTTCAAACATTCATAAGTGCAAATAGTAATATATTTGCTTAGTAAGATCTAAATTGTAAAAGACAATGAAAAAAGAACGTTTACGAAAAAAATTCTCCCAGTTAAATGATACTGATTGTAAAAAATCATCCTGATAATTAAATAACTAGAAACGACAAATGCACGAAAGAGTCATATAAATGCTTCTCAAGGAATTGCTGCTTTGAAGCGTTCTTCCCGTGTGATGTGTAAAATTAACACTCAGAAGCGAATTTGAGTATATATGAAAGAATAGTAACACAAAAAGAAAACATCTCCAAGTTTCTCATTATTAAAGAATGTTGTCCGATTGTATGATGTCTCACTGTTTTGTGATGTCACCTGGTGTTAATTATAAATATACATGATAACGGCGCTTCTCTAAAATTTTAAATTTATTTTTGTTTTGCATAGAACCTCGGAAATTACAACTTCGGTTACAACGAAGATCACACTTCCGGAGGAACCTTCCGTAGGGAAGTTGGTGACGCTCACGGCAATGTTGCCGGCTCCTATGGCTTGAGGGATGCTGACGGAAGAATCCGTATCGTCAACTACATCGCCAACGACGATGGTTTCAAGGCCGATATCAAGACCAATGAACCAGGCGTTAGAACCAAAAGATCCTGCTGACGCTACCATCAACAAAGCCGAATCTGTCATTGTAGAATCAGCGATAGCTCCAGCTCCCTACGTCGCAATTCCTCAAGAGGAACCGGTTGCATATGCAGCGCCAATTTTCCCTCCTGTGGCAGCTGCTCCTGTTGCTAAAACCATTGCTGCTCCAATCACATACACATTCCCTGAACCTGCGGCAGTGCCAGTAGCTAAAACTCATACCACCGTAACAACCGCTGAAGCTAACCCAGTAGTTTACGCATTCCCTGCCCCAGCTGCTGTACCAGTCGCCAAATCTCACGCTACTACAACCATCACCGAAACTAAACCAGTATCATATGCTTTCCCTGCCCCACTCGCTGTACCAGTCGGAAAATCCCACACCACCACAACAGTTACCGGACCTGCTTCCAGCACCACCATCACTGAAACTAAACCAGTAGGTTATGCTTTCCCAGCACCAGCTGCTGTTCCAGTAGCCAAAACCCACACTACATACGCCGAAACTAAGCCAGTAGCTTATGCCTTTCCAGCACCAGCTGTTGCACCAGTTGCCAAGTCTCACACCACAACAATCACCGAATCTAAGCCATATGCTTATGCCTTTCCAGCACCAGCTGCTGTACCAGTAGCCAAATCTCACACCACCACAGTTACTGAAACTAAGCCGGTTGCATATGCCTTCCCAGCACCAGCTGCCGTACCTGTTGCTAAATCTCACACAACCACAGTCACTGAGACCAAACCCGTAGCTTATGCTTTTCCTGAGCCAGCCGCTGTCCCTGTTGCCAAAACCATCGTCAATGCACCAGTTGCTGTTGCTGAAGCCGCACCTCTTACTTACGCTTTTCCAGCACCAGCAGCAGTTCCTGTAGCCAAGTCATCGTCAATTTCATACTCACCCATCAGTTATGGCCCAGCTGCAATCAACTATGGACCTGCTCTTCGCTACACCATCAACCCTCACTTAAGCGCCCTTACTTACGCATCTCCCTTCTACAAGTCCATCTATTCTCCCTGGGTTGCATCAGTCGCTGGATCAGTTCCTTACTTCAATAACATCGAATATCACGGTTATCCAGTGGTCAAGAAATGAAGGAGTAGCTAAAATGTCTGTTGGCTCAAATGGCAACTACAGATCTCTTGTGCCAATGGTGGACGGCTGGTCGTCCTCTTAGCATTGTTCCTTCGTCTGTTTGTTCTTTTACGTTTCTTTCATTTACACTGAGATGATTTGTGATTCAATAAAGAATCTTAAATTAACACTTCCCCTCTTTACTGTGTCTTCACATGTGGTATTTTCAAAATACGAAAGTAATTTTTAAAGTTGTACGAAAGTAATTTTTTTCCCATTTGAAATCGGTTGTATAAAAATCACGTTTTATAGTTTTCTATATTTTTCTCGAAGCTAAGAACATAATGTTCTTCTATATTTTATCAAAACAAAGCAATTTTCAAAACTTTAAGTACCAAGAAAATTATAAATAAATATTTGAGACTTGAATGAACAATCATGCAATATTAGAGTATTTTCGTAATAGATACATGATAGCATTTAAGAACTGTTAGAAAACGAAAGGAAATCTTAGAAAATACTCTAATTCAACTTCAGAACGTATATGAGTCATTTTCAAAATATTCATATGCTGTCCCACTGCAGAAAAAAATGATTATACTTATATTATTCTATTTAAAACTGACTGTAAAATCAGGTATACTGTCGTGTAATGATTGCAATACCGGTATACCGAATACCGGTATTTTGAGAAATTTTGCAATCTCGTAACACCGGTATTTTCTGAGCTAAAATACCGGTATTTTCGGTATTAGCTAAAAAATAATAAATAGTTTCAATTGAAAATTTTTCATTTTAACTTATTAAATATTTACTTACATTTAAAATGTACATTTCTTTTTCCATGATTCAGAACAGTCAACAGACTGAGGACAGTTATAAATCATTATAAATAATGTTGAAAATAAAGATACAGCTGAATGAAAAACATCAAATCATAAGAATATGTCCAAGGATTCATTAACGTTTTGACAAGATTTGTTAGTTGGATGGAAATGAAAGAAATTTAAAAAGAACAATGTTTTTTGAACAGGTACTTCATATAGAAGATGAATGAATAGAAACTTACATTTACTTACATTTAAAATGTACATTTCTTTTTCCATGATTCAGAACTAAAATAAATCTATTGATGAAAAAATATGTCTTCAAAAGAACAAAATTAAAAGAATAGCATTGAACAAAAGCACCGCGAAGATTTCAAAATAATATTTTCATTATTAGATGGTGAGATGAATCGCATTTTCGTGCGTTTTTGTGCAGTATGTTTTTATTTTTCCCATTTAACAGATCACTCACTTTCTCTTTGTGAAAGTTATTTCAAGTGTAATTTGGAATGCATTTGTTCTATGAAAAATTTATTCCAACCACCCATTGCAATAACACTTCATGATTTTTTTTAAAATATTTCTCTCAACTGTACAAAATTTGGACAAAAACTTTTTCTTGTTAGCATTACAAATGGTAGTTACCCATTCCATGGAAAACAGTAATTTTGTCTCGCACGTGAGGCTTCATAAAAATAATAATTTAAAAGGGCAATGATAAAAATTTTATTGCTTACCAAATTACAAAGGAGTGTAATTCCTTAAGCAAAAAATTTCGTCATTACTTTTTTAATACTTTTTTAAAATAATTACTTTTTATTGAAATGTATGAACCGTCACTTGCGGGACAAAGTGACAACTTACTTCGTGGATTGGCCCAATACATATTTTTTTTTTTTTTTTATGAATTAAACTACTGTTTCTCAACAAATAAGATACGTTTCCTAAAGATTGGAAACTTTGCTCTCAGCATCTACAATTTATTTTAACATTAATATATTAATAGAGAAAAATTATTAATTAATTCATAAGCAGGTTACAAGAGGTTGGTGTTGAACGTTCTACACGTGACGTATGTAAATAAATTCAATTTTGAATAACAAAAATGTTTAATAAAAATATAACAAAGTATGTCAGGAGTATCTTTGTATCAAATGTAAAGATTTTTTTTTCATGCCCCTGTTTAAGCAAAATATTAAGAGATATGGTAAAATGGTAATGAAATTTAAGCGTCTTTTTTTCCCACACGAAATGGTGGAATCTCCCCAATTTGTTGTCACCAGTACTGGTTTGTTGTCCTGTCTCGTTATTTGGCTTTATACTTACCGAGATAATATTTAGAAATTATATATTGCCTATAAAATTTGCATAGAGGTAAAGCATAATCAATTGAAACATATTTTCAGATGTTTACAAAAAAAAAGTTGTAAGGAATTTTGAAAAGAAAGCGAAAACGAATAAGAGAAACTAACTAGGTCAAATTTAGTCCAGTTTATCGTAAGTTTCAAACCAAAGGGCTAATAAAAAGCAAACTCAAACCTCTCCTGCTCAAGAGAAAATTATGTTAATATTGGAAAAGTACGGTCTCTCGGAAAGAAATTATAACTAGCAATAAATGTCAAAAAAATATATAATAATAATAATAATAATAATACGCGCAATACAAAATAAATACATACAAAACGATTTATCCAAAAATAACAGGCAAGAGATCGATTTATTTGAAGATGAAGGACTTCTAGACAATTAGAGGAGGTGTATCGTGCATTGTTAAAGCACCACCGACCTGTGTGAATTCAGAAAGAGTATTTTTAACTGTAGGAAAGTTGAGCACTAAAATGAGTTCCACGCACAGAAACAATTCAATAAATACATTATATTTTTTACTATAATTGATTTTTTATTATGATTTTTGTTCCTTCATTTTATATTTGTTCACAATACGTTTTCATAATAATACATTTTTTGTACAAAATTATAAATTGTGGCACCGAAACAATATAATTCAAGCATTCTTTGTGAAATTTCAAATACCGGTATTAATACCGGTATTCCGGTAGCACGTTTCAATAATACCGAATACCGGTACTGAATTTTTGGTCCTGTATTGCAATCCCTACTGCCGCGCTAAGCGCAGATGAGGTAGGACATTTATATAAGCTGGTACAGAGTAAAAATTTAGAATGCTAGTATAAAACAAACAATTGTTTAAAGTTATTAGTCGCATTTAAAGCATTATATAAGTAATATTTGTACAAAAATTACTAGTGCTTTTTATTTAAAAATTAACTTTTATTTAATTCAAAAAAAAAAAAAAAAATGTTGCGTGATTTTATTTCCTCAATTGTAAGTGATGAAAATCATGAAAACTACACTTAAAAACTCCTAGCATGTAAAATCATTTTTATATGACATGTTTGTGATATGAGAAGCCAATTCAAGCAGAAACATTTGCTTAAAAACTTGGAATCTATATTGGAACAATACAATATTGGAACTGCTTTCAGAATTGCTGCCACAAGTCACGGGAAAGGATTGTAGATAGCATTAGTTTAACCGTTAAACGCAGGAGAAGACCGCGTGCATTGGACTCCCTAAGAACAAGAGGCCCGTGTCGCCAAATGTGAAGCAAAACAAAAATAAAAAATAGGGCATCTGAAGCCAAGTTTAATTTGGAACCGCTATAGGTACTTATTTTCTGTAAATAAGACGACATTTTTTTAAAAAATTATTTTTGACAAAGTTGCCGAAGTTCAATTTAGAAATATATGCGCCTATATTGAACCATGCGCTTCCTAAATCGGACAGTAACAGTAAATGATATAATAACATGCATGTGAACTGTACAGTCTTTTTACAGGATTTTCAATAGAATTTGCTTTGGGGCTAATTTGGAGCAGTGTTAAAAAACCCCACCAATGGCATTTCATACACTAAATCATGCTTTGCACTTCTTCTCTATGGCAAATAATGCAAGTCCAGTTGTTTTTGTGCGGTTTTTAGCTCCTTCTATTGCGGCCTTTTTTGTTCTGTGTCATTTTTCTGAGGCGATGACGTTAGAACGTTTGCCAAAGTAGGTTTCCTTCTTCTGTCTTCCATTTTTTATGCAAAGGTAATATGCGTGCCACCTTAACAAAATCATTAATAGAACGGACGATCATATCTTGATGAGAACTAACCACTGATTCCTCAGAACTTGTGTTAATTTTTTCCGTTCATTGTTCTTGTGCATCTTATACAGCTGACACCGAACATTTATCATGTTTACTTTGGTAGTCTCATCTGGACTACAAACTTCTGACTCAGTTAGCTGCAAAGTCGCTGTCATTAAACACAATTATACTAATAGGTCAAGCTCCTGTTCTGGATAATCCATTCACAGAATATTGGCCAAGCTTGCAGTTCGTTCGTAAGAGTCATCTAACAGTTCTCTTATTTTATATTGGGTAATGGACTTCATTGGATGTAATCGCATCCACGTAACACGGGTTTGATTGAAATATGTGGACATATGCTTGAAAAAGGTCACGTCAAATGGGTGTAAACGATGCTTAGTGTGTGCTGGAAGATGAAGCATTATTACACCGTTATCGTTAGCCAAGTTTATAGTATACAGTCGTCCCTCGCTACTTCGCGCTTCGACTTTCGCGGCTTCACTACATCGCGGTTTTTTCTAGGATTTTTTTTTTTTTAATATAGTAATTAACCTTTTTTAAGCGCTTGTGTAAACTTTTTACTACGAAAAAATAACAAAGTATGTCTTTCCGTAAGGTGAGCTCTTTTGAGAGGCTATAGTTGTACTAGTTGAGGGAATGGAGGTATAAAATCTTCGAAGAAAGTGAAGGGGGATCACTATCTCATTTTAACCGTTAAGCACTAACTGGAAAATATAAATCACTGTATTATTACTAGGGGATAAATACATTTGTAGTGTAGATGGTGTTCAACAATGTACTAGCTTTTTAAGTTGTATACGTAATGCCTTTAATGAGGATAAATGTAGAGAGGAAGAACGGAGGCTCATACGGTCATTAACTGGCAATTAATTCATCATCAAACAAGTTGAGATTTTTTACATAGATTAGTAATAGTGTGTAAGAACTACAAGTGTGTGTGTAGTTTATTTCCCAATAATTAACAAAGTGATATCTTTTTAGTTTAGTGTATTATTTTGTGCAATATATTGAACACTACAAATTTACTGGTGGCTAAGGGTGCTGTTTCATGTCTAGGGTGCTCTATCTTAAAAACCTATTTAAATAGTCGTAAGTAGTTTTATGTACTCTAATAAGGTAAATATTCGGTTTATAAATACAGAATCTTTCTTCGCGGAAATTCAGTTATCGCGGTAAAGTCTGGAACGAATTTACCGCGATAAACGAGGGTTGACTGTATCCCCATATCATCACTCCTACGAACAGCTAAGGCTCTTTCCATTATTTCTCCCGCCTATGAATCACATATTCCCTATTAGAAGTCTTCTAAAACCAAGAATTACAGAAATAACTGTAGCTTGTAATTAATAAAGAAATTAGCTTAAAAAAAAGGATCAAGCACAAATTTCAGTCAATTTTTTTTTAAAAAGGAATTTTATCTAACAAAGTGAAATTGAAGCTTCTGGCTAAAAAGAAAAGAAGAAAAAAAAAATCTATTTTATGAGGTTGAAGCTTTTAAGAAACTTACTTAATAAAAACCAGTGTGAATGCTTTAATAAGCCTTATAGTTTATATTTTAAGTAATCCGCATTTAAATGTCACCACTAAGTTATTTTCTAAAAAGAAAATTTAAAAGTTTGTTTGAATTTTATGTTCTTAAACTGGGTTACCGTTCCTTGTAATTAATAAAATATCCAGTCAACAAGTAACGTGAACAAGCACAAATTTCAATCTAACTGAAAAACTATATTTAACAAAACTGAAATTGAATCTTATTGGATAAACACCTAGTTTTATGGGTAGCAGCTTCTAGAAAGTGTGCTTGAAAAAAACAAAAAGTCAAAATGAATTTCCTTAATTAGTGTTAAAATAAGCTCAAAATAGTCCTAACTACGTTATTAAGATACTGTAATCACTTATTTTATGACGTGATAAGTAAAAAGGCTTGCCTAATTATATAGTCTTAAATTGGACCACCGGTTCAAAATAGGAAAACTTTTTCGGTCCAATAAAGGAGAAAACATACCACTTTTTTATTCTTTTATTTATTCCTTGTCAACAAGTTTCCCAATCGTGCATGTAAATACATTGCTTTAATCCCCATTAAATACTGTTTGTAATACTATAAAAGCAATTTTATCGGTTCACAAATTTTAATATTATTCTACTAGATGCAAGTTTCCAAAATAAGATCGAACACGTTTTCAACACAAATCACATTGTGACTCAAGATATGCTGATCGAAATGTGACAAAACTTCATCCTCATAGGTTTCAGACACAAATCTTTGTATTATCACCGCCAGAGTGTAGCACAGAACTCTACGCTAGATTTGAAGCCCCCGAAGCAGTGGTCGAATATAAGCGGTCTTCCCCTACTACGAAGAGATCAGTAAATACAAAGATCAACTTTCCAAAAAATGGAGTAATAGCCATTCATTTATGTTATTGAATATAGTAAGTACTACAACAAATCGAATGAGATTTCACTTAAAAGTCAACAGACTGAGGACAGTTATAAATCATTATAAATAATGTTGAAAATAAAGATACAGCTGAATGAAAAACATCAAATCATAAGAATATGTCCAAGGATTCATTAACGTTTTGACAAGATTTGTTAGTTGGATGGAAATGAAAGAAATTTAAAAAGAACAATGTTTTTTGAACAGGTACTTCATATAGAAGATGAATGAATAGAAATATCTTGTTTGAGAATGCATAATAATAAGGGAATGATCTTTGTGTTTCCTGAGAAGGAAGATAAATGTTCTATGGATTCTGATAAAATTATTTAGTAGTTAAAGAATTCAGAATAGTTACAGATGGCTCAGGAATCAGAAATCATTATTTCAGACTTAATTTACATTATTAGCTGAATAAATGTTTGTAAGTTGAAATTTACCATGTTTAATTGTTTTGGACTTCTAGTCATTCCGTTACTGTCCTTCCAGTACCCTTAGCAAATACATAATTTATATGCTTAAAATAGTTATTTTTTTAAATTAGAGGTGAAATTTTACTGATTAAACACTCCCGTATGTGCGCTAATTTTTATAGAATTTTCGCTTTTATAGTTTAGCTGAACTTTTGGAGAGAACATGATGCTTGAAAATCATGTCGCAAAAATGCCCTTCCCCGTTACCGTTTTTTAAATTTCATTCAAAAAAAAAATACTAACAAAAAATTTTTGGCTTTGGCATTTTTAACAACTTACTATGATGTGTTCAAAAGTCTATACATCAGTTTTCGAAAAAAATATGCATTTTGATATGCTCACAGACATAAATGCATGGCTTTTCTCGGATGATTTTTCATGCAGAAGCTCACACCTCTTTGCATTGAAAAAGGTGTTCCTTGTAACACCGAAACACGTGTCTGCAATTTTTTTGCAATTTTTGTGCTTAATGACGAAGGATTACTGATTTTTTGAATAAATGCATCTCTCCTACTCCATAAAACTCTCCTTCCGTTACCGCTGGAATTGACCAGATACAACTTTTACACCCTAGTAAAGCAGCATATTTAATAATGTAGCAGTTTATCCCCGTAACAGAGTACTAAACTCAATTTACCTTTGAATAGTTGATACAGGTCGATAATAAAAACTAATATAACTTTGCATAAATGTTAAGGTGTATATTCAGCTTTTTCTATTTAATCTTTTATTTAAAATGAAAATTCTTAAAAATTAAATGCATGTGAAATATTTATGTTTTGCGAAAAAAAGCATTTGGTTCTACGGTCAAATATTATTATTATTATTATTATTATTATTATTATTATTATTATTATTATTATTATTATTATTATTATTATTATTATTATTTGGTTAAAAGATCGTCTGCTCTCAAAATTATCTTCATGCTCGGTAAAAATGAATCTGGGAAGTAAAACATTATAAATGATAGCATCAATACATTCTTTGAATATTAAGAACATACAATTTTTCTGTTTTACAGTTTTAACTGTCCAAAATTTGGAAAATAGTACTTTTCAGAAGGCAGATTCTGTTTAGGCAAATTCTAAAATCTAAAGATTATGAGTCCTGAATCAATGATCAAATTTAGGATTAGAATCGTAATACGTTGATCTTTACGTAACCACATAGTTTTAAAACATGGTCATTCAGATTATTTCATAACTTAAGCAGTATGATAAACTATTAATTTATTTGAAGCAAATTTATGAAGCTCAGTAAATGTACAAATAAAAATTTCTCATTCTGTAAAGAACATTAATATAAGTAAGTAACGTACCTTTAAAATATTCAGAAAGACGAAGATGATTATGGCAGATCCATAGTATTTACAAACAAGGAGGGTGGCTCTTTCACGTAGCTTCGCAGAAACTTTTATTTTAAAAAAATGACAAACATCTCATCACGAAAATAAAATTTCCTATAAAATGGAACCCGAACGAAGTATATAGGATGAAAAGTTTTGGTTTTAAAGAGGAAAAACTACGCTTTTTTGCTAAAAATCTCTGTTTTTCGTAACTTAAGCCTCTTTGCGGCACGTGTTAAAATTATCGGATAAAGCTGAAATTTTGCCAATCATGTTTTCTAGTCCATTGGCACATTTTAGGGGGATGCCGCGGAAGAAATTCGAAAATCGATTTTTGTGACCACCCTAGTGTCCCACACAGGATGGTAGGGTAGATCGGGGCACGTTCATGCGGATTTTTTTTCAACGATTTTTCCAAATTTTACGTTTATATTTAGGAAATTTTCGACATTGCAGTTGAATGAAGCAGTTAATGGAGTCAAAATTAGTATATTCGGTCGCTGCTCAGTTTGTTTTCAACCGTTAAAAAAAATATTTTTGAGTGCAAGTCGGTTGCGTAAACGTGCCCCCTGACACGGGGCACGTTTACGCATATTTATTTTGACACCTAACGTGCTTCTGTTTGTGTTTTGAAGATAATGTCTTGACATCGTTAAAATAAAGCAAGTTTAATACACACTGAATAGTGTATAAAGTAAAACCTGAACGGGCATGAAGACTGCACTACAGGGCCGGACTGGCCAATCGGGCGGTCGGGCGATCGCCCGAAGGGCCGTTGGGTCGCGGGGCTGGTAGCGATTTGTGGTTAAGCTCCCCACTTTTTTTTTAACTTGCAGCACTCTCTTAGTAAATACAAATTTGAAGGAACATCAAATTTGGTGGTGCCGGTACCTGCCCTACGTTTAATAGAGCCTTGGGACCTTGAGAGGCAACCAGGCACTGGATATAGGTTTAATACCAGAAGTGCCTACGATAAGGTATTTTTTGAGTGTACTCAGGACCGCGGTGAGCAAAGGCGGGGGTCCCTGTCTGTTGATTTTCGAGCCTCCAATGCGATTCCGATGCAGGTCCCTAGTTGCCGACTAGGCTGAGATGGTCTCTCGACGGGCCTGAGTGTACTTCAGGGCCATCTTCAAAGGGGTGTAGAGAGTGATACCCCCCCCCTCTTTAGAATTCCATTCTAATTATATTTTAGTAATGCACAAAAAAAGAAGGCCATCACAGTGTTACGAAATTAGAATAGTAATGATAAATGAACTAATTGAATAAAAGTAACAAAAAGTATTTATTCTGCAAAATTTTAAAATATAATGTAATCTTAAAATATAATCTTCCAAAATACTGTAATATTCAAGTTACCTAACTAAAGGTTACCAAATGTACGTTTAAAATTTTTCAATGAAAGAAAAATAATATATAGTGTAAACTCGTGGTAAGCTTCACTTAAAAAAAAAAGGAATAGATAAATAAAATTAATAGCTTCATAGGGGTCTCTGACATATTTACACCTTTAATAGTTTACATTCAATATCATCACGAAAACCGCAGCTAAATGAAAAAAAAAAGAAACAGGAGCCACCGAAATATATTTTTAATCGAAAAAAAAAGTTCAAATACAGTGGGAGAGTTTTAAAATATTGCACTAAGTATGCACACCAGTGGATCTAAGTGTTTAAATGTTAAAAAAAAAACTTAATCGAGAGATTCAGGAGGTATGCTATTGAAAAGTTTAAAAAGTAGAAAGAAGACCTAAGGTATCATTTGCTAAGTCAGTCCAAAATGTTAAAAGTTCTTTTAATTTTGGCCGCAGACAGCTTTGTACTCCAAATAGATGCAAAGCAGTCCAATGGCTTTGAAGAGGAAAAACTGAGGGTGGGTTTTCCACAACGGTTTTAATTTCTGTGGAAGAGCCCTTGAACCCCCTCTAGTCATAACATCATTGCAGATCATCTGCAATTGTGTGCTTCTCCAAAAACCTGACATTTTCAATCACAAATATTTTTTAAATAAAAATGACTCAAAAAGTCCGAAAAAAAAAATACTTAACTGTTTGTTAGGAACTTATTAAAAGGAAAATAGAGGGAACTCACTAACTATCCTACACCCCTCAAAACTGGGGGTCAAATTTTCACACACCAGGAGAGTGACAAGTAGTAAGTTTCATCGAAGGTTATCAAGAATTTCATTACAGTAATAGGAAATAACTGTAACCTAAACCAAAAAGCATGTTATTGCGTGACAAAACAAAATCTATGTAAAACCTCCCTTAACAGACACTCCCTAATAACGAACATTTCTTCGAGTCCCGGTGCCTTTATATAGGTTTTTCCATATATTTGCTCTGAATATCTTACATCCCTTATAATAGACAGTTTTTTTAAGATAAAAAATTCAATTGCTATGCTAAAATTCTAAACCAGCAAATTAATAACTATTTTCACATTGAGTTCTAATGTTAGTTATTTCGAATTCTCTAGTTTAGAATAATATTTACCAAATTCTAGAAAAATGTATGCTAATTTATCTAAGCCAGAAATTTAAAGCAACTTCATTTACTTATTCGAGCAACATTAAAATTTATTTTTGAAAGGTTCGTCTTGCACAATTTTTTATTTATCCTTTGCTAAATTCAATTTTTTAAATCCTTATTTTATTTTCTAAATCATGGTCCTGAAATAAATTCTATTCTACTAAATGTACTATAAGTGCGTTATAAATAATGTTAGGAGAGTTTTTTTTTTTTTCCTCCCAGGAGTATGACTTTTTTTTTTTTCCCCCTGGACAAGAACATTTTCCTTGTAATTTGCTTGTTACGTAAGCCCAGGATTATAATTAAGGTAAATAATGTTATTTTTCTATTTTAACCTCTTAATTCAACTACACACTATGGGTAGAATTTTTTTTTTTCGCTTCTTTAACATAGAAATGTTGTCCAGAAGAATGACAGCAAAAATACGTTACATACCCATTTGTGAATTCCAAAGTTTTAATAAGAACAACTGACAAATCATATTAACAAAATACTCAAAGAATCCAACAAAATGGCAGATTAAAAATTCCTTTTTTTTAAATCTAAAATAATTGAACTTATTCCTAGAACTGGGGAAAGACATGAAAACCTGCAGACAAACTTTAAAATGATGTTCCTCGATTATTTAAACAATTAAATTTACTTAAAGAATATTATTTTACACTTTTAAGTATATGTAATTTAGTACTACAAATTAAGTTTGTGGAATGTTGATGTAAAACTTTTAGCTAATTTAAGAGTATCGTAAAACCGTACAACTTTAGACAACTTTATATGTATTTTTCTTCATAATTTCATCATTATTTGCCAAAAAAGGTTGAGCATTTAACCAAGGGAGTGCAAATGTGGGGCAGGGGAGGGGGCTCAAGCTCCCCTTTGAAATTAGAACTTCCTTGCTTTTAGTACTTTTTTCTTTGCGAAAATGTAAAATCATTTCTTCTCCAGCAATTAATGAATAAGTTATTAAAATGTCAAATTTTAATAACTCTATTCTGTACTGAAATTGGTTTCTATGGGGAAAATATCCTGCTGAACCATGAGGAAAATATCTGGGCCCCCCCCTTAAAATTTTGCATGTGGGCGCCCTTGCATTTAACCATACACTACCATACATTTCAGCTGTAGTGTGTCTCTCCCCCAACACACACACACTAGTTTAAAGATTGTCCAAAACGGCGTTTATAAAACTATAATTTCGGAAACTTCCTGGGGGAGAAATCTCCTAGCTCCCTATGTCTGTGAGAATATTACGCTTATGATTAGGTTTAGGTTGCTAACATTTCATTCTTGCAATGACAACCTCTTAAACCAGAAGCTGAAATCTTTCTCGCTCTCCCTCTCTTTTAAAATTCGTTAAAAAATGACGTACCACCAAACTCATACACTCCCCTAGTTTTGACCTTGCGACCAGGATTCATTTTATTTCTCTTTTTCCTACCATTTTCAAAAAACCCTTAAACTTGCAAGATTGTGTACATGGGGGGGGGGGGTAGATTTATCCCTGAGATAAGAGCCGGTTTTGTGTAAACGCCCGGGCCGTTTTAACGGCCCAGTCCGGCCCTGCTGCACTACATGACTGTAAGCTATAAGATACGAATTTGTAACTCAATTAAAAATTAAATGGTGATTTTCAAAACTAAATAGCTTAAAAATATTTAAAAGTTTTGAGGCAGTTCGGAGCAAAAAAAAAAAAAAAAGGCGTCAGGGCACGTGTAGAAGTAAGACACAGTAAGAACGTGCGTATAAAGGTGCTTAGATGTCAACGCGTAAACTTGCACAGTCTCCAAGTTTGGATTTATTTTTAACGTGCGAAAATATTTAATAACATTTCAGTTCATACAAATACAAATCTCAAAAAAAGATAAAATTCTGCTAATTTTTGTATATTTGTTCTTTTTTAACTGAGTACTATTTATTCACAATAAGCTTGAAAACGTTCAACTCAAAATTTACTCGACTTGGTGGAAAACAGATTATTCTTTCTGCATGCTAGACCGAAGCTCGACGGATGCTCAAAAACTTGTGAGGATATATGCTAGGGAGCAGCATCAATCTGTTATGACTATTGGCTCTCCAGTTATAATTCGTTTGAAAAAAGGCCACTGCGTAAACGTGCCCCATGCGTAAACGTGCCCCGGTCTATCCTATTGTCGCAGCAATTTCTTTCTGAAAGGGAGAGGGGTCATTACAGTCCTTACGTGGATAAGCAAACAGGCTCAAATTCAAAATTTCTTAGTCACCCACAAACCCTCTCACTGTGTCCATTGATGTAAGTATCTTTTTAATGCTCAAAAAGTTCAAGCAACACGAAAACTATATTTCCTTTCCCATGAGTTTTACACTGAGTTTTAATTGTTGAACAGAGTTCTTATTTTAGACGAACATTTTAAAAGTACATTTTAGCCGGAAACTAGCGAACCCGATCCCAATATTTACCTGATCTGGTTTTGTTTTTCTTTATTGTCGCAGAAACTTTGAAATCATTTATCCTTTCAAATAAGTAATGAGAGATGAATTCATTGCAACGTCTGGATACTTACATGATGTTTGACAACAGTTATTCACTGATGCTTTTAATTGATATTTCAACGAGTTCAATCAAATATTCGATGGTTTAAGCTGAATGATGTAAATTTGTACCTAATTTCTGCGGATAATTTAGACTAAATGAGATTAGTTTGAATGCATCATATTTTTATATACGAAACGTACAAAGTGATAGTAGGTTAACAGTTTGATGGAAATGTCAGCGAGCTAAGTTGATGGTACATTCTGAAGAGTAATGTTAGTTGCTGGTTGAAACGTGATTCTCAAACTTAAAACAGGATATCAACCTATAAAAATTTCTTTAATCATAAACATTTTTTGAAAGAAATCTGGAAACAAATTGCTAAACTATTCTATATGATAAAGGATCTCACGTAATTACATCTTGATCGTCTAGTAGAAGGTCAAGGCTAATTAATTTTTGCTACAAGCCAGCTGCTACGTACATTTTCAACTTTTTTTTTAAAATAAACACCAATCAACTGTGAATTCCATTAAAATCTACCCACGTTTTATAGTACTTTTTTGAACAACTATTATAAGACATCATATAACTGCCTCTTCGAATGATTTCTAGAAGTGTCGTTGACAGCGACTCCATCTTAAGTAACTGATGCCATCTAATAACCCAACTTAATAACAGATATCTTGGAGACATTATACCCCAATTATGAGAGCCAATGTACGTCGAGATGTTGCCCTGAGGTGTGGACGTACCCGAGCCTACATCTGTTAGAACAAAAAACAAAAAGCACAAGTGCGTGTTTGTTGTTGTCGGGTGTGACCGCAGACGAGAAGAGATAGTATAAACTTGGATAACTCGTACCACCTAATTACTTGAGAATTTGATTGGACAGATTGCAAGGTCGTTCCATCATTTGTGTTGGGATTATTTGGTAGCATCTGCAGTCCTTTAATGGCCTGTAAGCTGTAATGATTGAAAAAAATGTTGCTGTCATGTGTCTTTTTGTTTTGATTGGTTTACTTGGAAGTATCTCATTTCAAAGTGAAAGTAATAGTTCTTTGTTTGATATTTTGTGAGACTGCAAACAGTTTTTCTGCACGAATCAATTTTTTTTTACCGCTACAAATAAATAGCTGTAATCACAAAAAACTGCAAAAATAACCCACTAAAAAAAAGAAAAAAAAAAGCCCTTCACTATAATAAACTCGATTTTTTACCATTTAAAGAGCGCCTTCATACTGT
This sequence comes from Uloborus diversus, assembly GCF_026930045.1. NCBI lineage: Eukaryota > Metazoa > Arthropoda > Arachnida > Araneae > Uloboridae > Uloborus > Uloborus diversus. The sequence continues at coordinate 111,977,135 of NC_072731.1, read as the reverse complement.
TATCTAGAAGGGTTCTTTAGCTCGATTTTGTTTTCTTAAATTTTTGTGCAGATTTTGTATTACCCTGAAATTTTGCAACTTATAACCCTAATATTTCACCAAAACGAACCAAAAATAAAGCATGCAAAAGTTTCAAATTCTTTTCCAAGAGGGTTTTGAAAGATGAGGTGTGCAACCAGAATTTTTTACCTGGTGTTAGTAGTCTTACAGTTCATACTACTAAGCTGGGATATACAAAGTGGTTTGATGCCTAGATAGGGGTAAGAGGGTCAATCTGTTCTTTCTGCAGTCCTAGTTGGCTGTATTTGTGTGCAAACTTTAAAATTTGCGTTTTGCCGAATAGAAACATTTTTCCTCACAGTGCAGATAATGAAATTCAAGCACTTACATACTATTATTCGCATGGTTTCTGAATGACTTGTACCTACAAGAAAATGATAAACGAAATCACATTTTGAAATCTTTATTCTGATGAATCAAATTGTAGCAAAATGAAAGCAAAGTTTAAAAGATTAGGTTGAATGTATATCTCCAAATAAAAAGACATTAATTCTGTATCACAATAAAATTGCACGAATTTTATTGAAAGACAAAACATTTGAGGCAGTGAGAAGCAAATGGATGTAAGTACTAATTAGGAATGCACCGATTAATCGGCCACTTTGTCGATTAAATATAACCGCCCAAATGTTGGCAATTAATCAGCGGAAAAAAACATTTTTCAAAATAATTTTTTTAAGCATACTTTGAACAAGAAACTGTGATGAATACATTTATGAACAATAAATAAACGTATTTTGCTGCAAATATTCTTTTAGAACTGCAGTATAAAAGTGTACAGATCAAAAACAAATAGTTTAGAAATTGCGTAAAACTGAATGAAATATTAAAGAATAAATTTTTTAGCTGAAATTCACATGACACTCCTAAGAGTAATTAAGTTACAGGACTTTGAAATTGGAATGCGAAAAATATTTATCTCCCGGTCTGGGAAGTTTGGGCGTCAAACATGGTGCGCCGTCATCTAATCTCGCAGTCTTTTGATGTTTGACGCTGCGCTGGCTAGCTTCTTCTAAAGAAAGTAGAAGCATTAGGTGCACAACCAAGAAGGGCCAGATCTCTCGATCTAAGAAATTGAGGTGCTGAAAGCCCTGAATCGTAAAATACGTAGCGAGACATCTGCCATCTTGGGGCTAAACGATTCTTTCATCAACGTCTGCTATGATGAAGTGGAGTGTTTTGCTTCTGGATTGAGAATGTGTTATCTCGAACAAAAAAGAAAAAAACTCCCAAATGCTTTTGTTTTACTTTTTAAAGAAATTCAGGATCATTTCCCAAAGTTTACGATGATACCCTAAACCTAGTTTTTGGTGACACAACATGATTATTTTTTTAGTTACTTTGTTCCTCGAAACTATACATATGATTACATCAAACTACAAACAATCCTATATAATTTAAAACTGAGCGTATGTACCAATGTATCAATGTATCAATGTCCGAGTTACTTCTTCCGAACACCAATATACTGACCATTGAACCAAGTATCGATAGATTCGTAATTTTCCTGTCTTTATGTTTGGCTATTTAGCATAATCCTCCGATAATAATTAGCGGAGATATCAATTAAAAACTATTAATTATGATGTTTGAAATTCAACATAAAATCCCTAATTTTCAAAGGCTTTCCTCCATTCAAACTATTATTCATGGCTTCAACTCAACTTTCCGTAACAATGCTTTTATTAAAATTTGAAGTGTGAAGAAAATCATTGAGAAGAAAGATCTGTTCTTTTTCTCGAATATGAACAAACAAAATTCTGGCTTTTGTTTTGAGGTTTTTCCTGTAATCGGGCGATTTAAAATGTTTCCTTTCTGATTATTTTTTTGCAATCTGCAGTAAAATTTTACTGATTTTTTTTTTGTTTAAGCCTGATTGTTGAACACGTGTCACTTGACCTAACTTTTATTTTCGAGGTAGACCGTGCAAAGCTGGGAGACGCAGCTAGTTTAAATTTAATGTTTGATTAAAAAAAAATTAAAATATTTTTTAATGGGAAAAAAATATCTACATATTTTGCTGTTATGTATTATTTTTTTTACAAACTGATGGTTGAAGTAATACTATTTTTATTATTTTTATTTTGAACAAATATGCACATATATACAATGTTGCATTATGTTTCATGTGTCGATGCTTTTACCCTTTAGAATAGTGCTTTTAGAAAACCGATTTTTTAAATTTATTTATTTATTATTATTATTTTTTTGTAATAAATAAAACACTTAGATTGAATGGCCACTAATAATTTAAAAATAAATTTGAATTCCAAAATGCTCCTAAATTTGCATGTTGATCACAGGCTGCCCCTAATATTTTTAAATTTTTATATATTTTTAAAATTATGTGACTTTATGAACATAAATATGAAAATTGGCTAAAAGAAATTGCATGAAATTATTTTTGGATAATTAGGAAAGAGGAGAAAATTGTCTCTCAGAAATAAACTGTTAATTATTTCAAAACTATTAACTAAAAAAAAAAGAAAGAAGTGACGGGGAGGAATTAGTAGCATTAAAAATTAATCATTATGATCATTAATCGGCCAATTATCAAAAGTCGATAAATCGGTAGTCGGTAATCGGTCAATTTGCTTATCGGTGCATCCTTAGTACCAATATTAAAAATTTGGAGATAAACGATGCAAATGGTAGATGAACCTTTCCTTTGTTTGGGTGCAAGATATAGTACTAGCCCTGTAGGTGCTGCTATACAGCAAGATTTAGAAAAACGTTTCAGTAAAAGCCTACCTAGGACCAGAACGTTAAACACATTTTACTCAAAACTTGAAAATGTCCCTTATTCATCCCTTTCCTTCTCACTGCCTCATTTGCATAGTTCAATTTTCTTTTTTAGTATATTTTGTTAGAGCAACCTAGAGTTGATGTGCAGTTTTATTTGCATTGAACATAAACTCTAGTTTGTGTGCGTCTAATTTATACTAAATACTAAGGAACAATTAGAGTAGAACCTCGTTTATCGACTTTTGTTTATTCTGGCTTTTGCATCATCCGTTTGCCAATGTAAATCACTGATAAATACGTTCATTGAAAACAGCAAATACTAATAAAAGATTTCCATAAATCATCACGGGACTATGCTTTTTAAGTACATTTAGTTTTACACATGTATGCAAATCAAATTAAGTTCTTACGAAGTTAATTTTGATAGTTTCTACTGTAAGTTCACTTAAATTCGTCGAGAATGAGATTTAGAGATTCAATAGGAAATAAAACAAGTCGAAAAGTGTTTTTAAGATCCCAACTTTCATAACTTGTTACATGAATACATAGAAACTACTCGCACATTATTTTACCTTTCTAAGCCCCGGCGCAAAAAGGGGGGTTGTTATAAGTTTAACATGTGTGTGTGAGTATGTATGTGTCTGTCCGTAGCATCATAGCTCCTAAACTGATGAACTGATTCTGATAATTCGTTTATTGTTTGACAAGGGACTTGATAGAGAGTGTGTTCTTAGCTAGGTCTCATATTTGTAGGACTTTAAAGACCGAAGATAGATGCCAAAAAATGCAGAAGTTAGCATTCTTCTGCATTTGTTTGGAACTCCCAAGCTATATTAAACTGGGATTCTAACCATTGGTTTTTTTAATTAAACATATTAACATATTGCCAAAAAATCAAATCGAAGCGTTTATCTACTTGTCAAATGATGCCAAAAGTCCGTACTACTTAAATTAAAAATTTGATGTTAACTTTAAATGAAAAAATCCAACTACAAGACTACAAATTTCATTAAAATAAAGAAACAAAATCCATCAAATGATTTAATTTAGCAATTTAAATTTTAAATAATTCGCCAAATAGATAAAAACGAGTCACTTCCTAACCTGAAAAGTTTCGTTAAAATGCAAAACTAAAGTATGCGGAACAGAAATGGCAACAGTTATTTTATCAATGGGAATTTTTTTAACCAATTTGGCATGTTCCGCGTTCTGATAGCTCGCTCCCCCAAGAAAGCTATTTGCCAAACACCAATGCCAATGCTGTTCCAGAATCTTACCGCTGTTCAATTACTCACTAATTATATTTTAATACTCACCAATTATTTCATTAGTATTTTTAGCTTTGAAAATTAAGCATCGCTCGCTTGCACTTTCCGTTTCCTTTTAAACTGAGCGTTTGTGAAACCTTCGTTTAGTAATGGTCTTTACGCGAAGCGACATCCATTTGCATAAAATTTTAATTACGAAGTGGAATTTGATGGATTTAGAGCGCGCTGTTGCTGATAGGAAGCTTCAATTATGTCTGCTTTTTTCACGCATATATTATTTTTTATGCCTATTTTGTCAGTTATAGGACGATTAGATTCATTAAAAGATTGATACATATAAGAAGTTAATATTTACAATGTTTGAATATTATGAACATTCTTAATAATTATTTAATTTATGTAGATTGATCAATTATGTCTCGATTGAAGTTGATACTGATATACATTTCAAGTTTGATAGTGATATTTTTATTTTTTTCTACTTTTAGTGTCTACCTAAAGGAAGACATTTTTCTCGTTTTTGCAACTAACATATTTCAAGGATTCAAAATTATAATGAATAATGAAATAAAAAGGTTTTAATGTATCATGGTTTCAAAATTAACTAAAAAGTATAAAATAGAATCTGTGAGCTTCATGTAGCTTTAAAGCCCTATACAGTTTCAAAATTTAGATACAGATTGTCTGGAAAAATTGTAATTGTGAGCTTTTAATAACTATCAAAGTACTTGTGAGCTTTAAACTTCAAAATATGGGGCGCGGGCAACAAACAATTGATGCATTAATATTTTAGTTAACAATTTTATCACTCTGCAAATAGTATAAACTGAGGTGTAAGTTTTTTCATTGATAGCTTTTCTTTACATTTATAGTGCGCCTCCTACATGTGCCCCATGTTTTTCCTATTAAAGCTTACAAGGGCGTTTTTATAGCTATTAAAAACTCACAACCCCAAAATTTAAAGACAATCTGTAAGAAATTCTGAAATTGTATGGATTTTAAATTTACATGAAGCTTTGAGAAATTATTTTATATTTTTTAGTTCATTTTTAAAACATGATGCATTAAAACTTATGTTTCATTAATTATTTTCTGCTTTTTAATATTGTGTGTCTGAAATTTTCTATTCTATTTTAAGTATTCGATCAGACGGTTAAAATGACGATGACAAAATTTGATAAATTGATTCAAACAATAAAATAGGCTTGAACAATAAACTGCGCCATAAATAACACTGTAACCCTAAAAAACATTTAACTTTTTAAAAATATCTATGCACAACATGAGTTTAATGCAAGAAGAATATTTTTAATGAGGTAATATAAAAAAAATCATACATTTACTTCTCTGCGAATGAACTGAATTCTCTCCTGCATTTACTTTGAAAGTTCGCCAATTTGTAATATCCCTCGCATATATAAATTGCTATAATTATTTATATTGCATTAAAATTTTTAGGGCCATTTTAATACAAAGCGTAGTTCAACAATGACTGATCAACAATGAATTTTCAATTGAAGGTTCACCTACATTTCAGCAATAAATTATTTAAAAACAATTATAATTCACTTACTTTGGAATGTTAGAGAAAAATTTATTTGATGCTGAAAAATCATGGGTTCCTATGGATATTTTAGTTTGTACGAGCATTTTTTCATCCTCACATTGGCGGATTTATGCAAAAATGTTGATTAAAATTGGAATAAACTTATAATTGATGGAAAATTAATTAATTTGAATATAGAATATTGCATTGTCATCAGGTCTAGGGTCGCATGTAAAATTTTAAAAGAATACAATCACAAGTGGGTGAAAATTGACTTACAAGATTCTACCCGAACAGACAAGAGCTAAACCAAGTCAATAAAACATGGTAAAAATGAAATGTATGCCAAGAAATAAATTATATTTTAATTCATATTTGAGACCAATATTTTCCTCATTAACAACTTGAAAATTCAGAAGATGGAATATGCTCTTGCAATAAATATACAGGGTGTTTCTGAACTCTAGGGCAAATCTTTAAGGGGTGATAGTACAAACCAGGACAAAAAATGTAATGGCAAAAATAAGGGTCCATAACGTTTCCAAAAAGAGATAGGCGCTATTAAAGTTTAGAGTCCGAAATTTCAAATGATCATAAAAAACAGAAGAATTGGTTGATTCGTTTCCGGTTTTCGTTAAAATTATTCTTTTTATCAGTATTTTCTTAAAGATAAATTTTGAAGTTGTAGCTTAAAAACTTCCGATAGAGGGTGCTTTAGACTTTGGAGTAACGACTATTTTTTACCGCTATTTTTTAATTTCATTACATGCTTTCTAATGCTTGGACTTAGACTTAAATTGGAGCTCAAAATCAAAATCATTGGTCGTGATTAAGTGTTATGCAAACTGAACTATATTCAGAAGTTGAAATACACTCTGTCACAAAAAAATACATTAACCCAGAAGGAAACGAGCGATCTTCACGAAACTTAAAATGGATGTGGCCTATCACAAGAAAAGGAGATGATTACAAATTCAGAGCAAAATATTGCTTTATTAAGAAGTTATGAACAATAAAGGTTACGAAACCGTGAGTTTTATAGCCTCCTCTAACAGCTATACAAGACAAAACACGGCGTGGTATGGAGTGAAATATGTTACCTATGACCACTGGAACTAAATCGGGATTTATCGTTGAAGATAACATGCCTCCTGTCTGTCGCAACCCAGATAATAAAGTGCTGTGAAAATCCAATCGACAAAAATCCAATCCATCGCAATGGACGCTGGTTCGAGATACCAGCGTCTTTCACTCTACTCAGGATTGTTTTTCTTAATACCATTAGTTTCTTGGAATGTGTTAACCGGCATGGAAGTAATGTTAGCAATCTTGTTGATACGGTAGTGGCCGCTCTTATGATGTGCGATCTTCGCGCTCATTTCTGTTTCTAGAATGACTTAACCGACCGCAATGGAGTGGTTCATTTATTTTTACCTACACTAAGGTACAACTATATCCCTCCGACTGAGGTGGCGGCAGATACGTGCGTACAACCAACCTGCTTCTCGGAGACCTACTACACCAGGGGTGCCCACAGGGGGGGGATCATGGCACAAGTTGCGCCATCAAAAATTTTTTTTTTTGGGGGGGGGATTTTTTTTCCAGAACTTTTTTTTCTTTAGATCATGAAATTTTTGAATTTTGGAAAGAAAAGTATCTAAACTTATTCAACAAGAAATAGATGCATTAATAATACTTTCTTCACGTACTCTTCAGGGTCGTCGCCACGAGGGGGCTGTGCTAAACCCCCAAGTTTTTCAGAAGTAGGACCGCCAATTTCATTTTAGCGATGAAAACGAACGAAGAGAAAGAGAAACTCTTCGTTGTTTTAAAAAGCTAAAATAGTAATTATAAATGAACAATTGAAATAATAGTGACAAAAATATTTTTTCTGTAAAATATAAATACAAAATGTAATCTTTTAAAATACAATTTAGGGACATCCATATTTCTCTTTTATTAAGAGTATCTAAGTAAGGGCTGCGGCTAATGTACGCTTCAAACATATTTATTAACGACAAAAAAAAAAGTATTCCGTACAGTACCCGCTTCACTAGGCCGCAGAGTGAGTATGCCTGTCTAATCGGAAACTATGGGCTCGGCTCAAATTAAAGTATTGTGCATAGAGTAAAATTAGCATAATGGGAGGGAGGAAAGGCGACAAAACTAACATGGTGCTTTCCTTGTCTCTCGGCGGCCCTGGTTATACAAAACTATGCTTCATGGTTCTTCGGTTTAAAAAATAAATAAATACTTAAATAAATACGACAGTTTCATTAGAACAGCCCATAGGATAGGGTTCGCCGAAACATTCACATATGTATATATATATATATATATATATATATATATATATATATATATATATATATATATATATATATATATATATATATATATATATATATATATATATATATATATATATATATATATATATATATTTTTTTTTTTTTTTTTTTTTTTTTTTTTTTTTTTGATGAAAAATATTGTCCTGAAAATCATTGATAGTGGAGAAAAATGTATGGGTTGTCGAAATAAATTTGAAATAGGGGGAAAAAATAATAATAAGAGTTAAATGCAAAGAGAGATTCAAAGTATTGTAATGAATACTCACACCAAAAGTTCTAAATTTTTGAATGTAAAAATCGTAAGTAAATCATAGCTTGATCAAGAGATGTGGGTGGCATATTTAAAATGAAGTGGAATATAGAGCTAAGGTATCGCAGAGAATTACCACATCTGTTCAAAATGTTTAAGTCCCTTTTCCAAGGCAGCAAAGGTTTGTATTGTATTGCAAGAAAGCAAAAATATCAGGGGGAAATTGAAAGTTTTATAATGGAAAATCCAAGCAAATAATCGTGTTCGCCGAAGGAAAATTGAAAGAAAATATAACCACAATATGTTTATCAGCAATTAAAATTGACAATGAAGATAGGAGGGACGCAGCCAAACTGAAAGGAAGAGTGGGGAACTCCAAACCCTTCTTTATACGTCCCCAAAGCTTGCCTGGAAGTGAGTTTTTAAAATTTAGGTTTTGAAAATATCCCGGAAAAATGTTCTCAAACCCCATCTTTTAGCCTAACGTCATTAAAGATGGCCTACACCTTAGTATTCAGGACTGCAATTTCGAGAAACCATGAGAGAGCTCCCAACGTAACCTCCGAGAAACGCCCTCTCAATTAATCATTCATCCTCATTCAAGGTCGAATAAATTTCGTCTTTTAGACTTGAATTTAAAAAAAAAAACTTCCTAAGTTGTCCCGAAACTGTCGTCTTCCAAATATTATCGAAGATCCTCAAAAATTTCATTGTTAAGGCTTCAATTTAGAAATTTTTTCGGGGAAGAGATCTCCAAAACCTTCTACCCCCTCTAACAGTATTAATAAATCGTCTACAATTGCTTTAATTGAATTTCAATTTTGAAAATTTGCCAGGAGAGGACTCCGAATGTCTCCACCATCCATTAACATTAACAAAAATCTTCTAAAATTGCGGTTACTACGTTTTTTTCGAGAGAACGCCTCTCTCTCGCCAATATCATCGAAAAATTTCTTAAATCTCGCTTTTAGTGCTTCAATTACGAAACATTTCTGGTCGTGAGCCTCTTCAACAATCCCCCTCCCCCCCCCCTCCGTCGAACTTTGGCTTAAATTACGTTTTCGGAGCGGAGCTTTGATTTCAAGAAAATGGCGGTTGCACTAATTTTTAACAAAAAAAAGTCTACAATTGCGTTTTTAAGACTTCAAAGTTTCAAAAAATTTCGGGGGGGGGGGGGCATCTCTCTTCTTCTTAAAATCAACATAGATCATCTAAAACTGCATTTTTCGAACTAAAATTTTCAAATTTTTACCGCGGGAGAGCCCCCAAACCCCCCTATACGTGTTACGATCAGAAATAATTCACAATTGGGAATGCGTGCTTGAAGTTTGCATTTTGAAGAATTATAGAACGATGACCCCGAGTCTCTTCCTCCCTTAACATCACTATAGATCGTCTAAAACTGTGTTTTTCAGATAACAGTCTGGAAAATTCCTGAGCGAGAGCCGCCGGATCCCCTCTTTTGTACATAATTAAATATAACGTACGATTGTGTTGGGAACTTAAATTTGGAAAAATTATTGGGAGAGACTGTCCTGGAACTCCTCTCCCCTTTCTCCCAAACTTAAAATATAGTTTAAAACTGCGTTTTTATGTCTTCAAATTTTGAAATAATGCAAGAAGGTAGCCCTCCGACACCCCTTAATTCTGATTGAATATTATCCTTACGATTATTTATATTGCTAGTACTAAGGTCTAGTAATATGACTATCCCTGCTAAACCAAAAGCCAAATCTTTTCTCTCTCTGCATATTCGAACATGCGTTTGAAAAAATTAATGGGCCGCCAAAAGCGTACCCCCCCCCCCCCCGAAGTTTTTTGAAATAGCGACGGCCCTGGCACTCTTTCCAAAATTTAACGACCGTGTCTCTTTTTCAATGAAAGGGCATCACAGACGGCATGGAGTTGGTGTCCGTTTCAAAGCTGGATCAGACGATTTGATTTCTTTTCAAATTTGAATATTACACATTTTCTGGAAGTAGCACAATTCTGCATGATGAATACGTGAGAGTGATGAGAGGGAGGGAGGTCAGAAATGTTTTATTGTTTGTAAAAATTCTGACCAATATGCTCTAGTCTTTCATTGATTCATTTGCACCTTGGCAATCGTTAAGAACTAGTTTTGAAGTTCCTCCAATCGACAATTAATGTATTTTTTTCACTAACCAGCTTAAGCTTATGAAGAATGTTTCTCATTTCACTTTACTCCCATCTTTTTTACTATTTTTAAACTTATTGTTTCAATTTATCATTGGATGATTTTTATTAAAACTTTTAGTGATGTTGGTTTTCGCTGATAGAAGTAGAACAGTCTGTTCTTAAGGTGTTTAAAGTATTTTTCGTAAATCATATTTACTTTCTTCCACATCTGATATGTATAGAAGGATATTTGATTCGTTAAAATTCTCGAGTTCTGATTTTCGATGTGTGCAGAATAGCTGAATTCATTTTTGAGGATTTCCGAAAAATATCTGTCATGATGTGTGTGGTCCATCTCTTTTGGCTATGCGACTTCAATTTTGGAAAACTTCCAGGAGATCGCCTCCACTGTAACGCCAGAATGACACCCTCTTTATCATCAAGAGTCATCTAAAACTGCGTTTCTAGTAATGCAATTTCGAAAAATTTATAGGAGAGAGCCCCTGATTCCCCCCTCCTTTCCTTAACACTATCAAAGACAAGCCTAGAATTGCGTTTTTGGAGTATCAATTTCAAAAAATTGCCGAGGGAATAGCACCGAAATTCACCTTCCACTAATATTATCAAGATATATCAAAACTACGTTTCTAAAGCTACAAGTTCGGAAATTTAAGTGGAGCGCCCCTCTCCCTCCTCCTCACTCTCGTCAACATTAAAAAGTCGTCTTAATTTTTGGTTTTTAGGGCTTCAATATCGAGAAAATTCCGGGAGAGCTTCCGAAAACTCTTTTTCTTAACGTCACAAAGATCGGCTACAATTGCGATTTTAGAATTTCAATTTCAGAAAACTGCTTGTCCCCCAACCATAAATAGCGGTTTTAAGACTTTAATTTTTAAAATTTTCCTGGGACGAGCCCTAGGATCTCTTCTTTCCTTAACATTACCACCGATAGTCGAAAACTGCAGTTTTAGAACTACAGTTTTGAAAATAAAGGAAAGCCCTCCTTAACACAACGGTAGACTATTTACAACTGCGATTTTAAAGTTTCAATATTGAAAAATTACCGGGAAGGGAGCAAGCACCAAACCTTTTATACCCCTAACATTACCAGAGATCGTGTAAAACTGTGGATTTAAAATTACAAGTTCGAAAATTTTCCGAGGAGAAAACCCCCAAACCCCCATCTAAGTGACAATAAATGTCCGTTTCACGGTTCATATTGTATACATCTAGTAATGATTCCATCCCAAGCCAGAAAGTTGTCCCTGTAATTATTCATACGTTTGAAAAAAAAAATAATTATAATAATAATGTGTAGCAAAATTCATGGGTGCCCAAAACTTGTTTACTCAAGGTCCACGTTTTAAAATTAGGGAAGGCGAGGCGAGTCAACAATTCAACAACATTTCAGTTCAAATGGTATATGTTAGCACTACTCCCAGCCTCCCCCGGCAGTGAATTTGACTGGAAATTAAACACTCTAAAAACTGTTATGTTTAACCCAATTCGAAAGCGAGAAAATTTTTGGGGGGGAGTTTGCGCCATTGAGCTTGGAGGGGGATGGGCACCCCTGTACTACACGTCCCTTTAAAGAGGCCAACAATTGTTCGTATGCCTCTAAAAGGTCGTCCTAGTCACAATAGCGTCCTTACAACTCGACAGTTTTGTTTGCAGTGCCCTTTGACTCCAGCTTTCACATTTTTAATCGCACCTATGTGCGTATCTTGTATGCGTATAGCGCGCTTACCCTTTCGATACTGGTGACCAAATTTAAACCATCTTTTACCAAACTACATTACTGCTGAGTTTGTTGTTTACAGCTCAATTTATTCTTGATGCATGCATTTTTTTTTTTTGTGATAAGTGTATTTCAACCTTAGAAGACAGTAAAGGTTTCGCTACTTAATCACTCCCAACAATTCAGATTTTGAGCTCAAAAATAGTTGTCCGTTACTCCAAAGTCTAAAGCGCCCTCTATCGACAGTCTTTAAGCTACATCTCTAAAATTTATTTTCAAGAAAATAATGATAGAAAAAATAATTTTAGCGAAAACCACAAACAAATCAACCAATTTTTCCGTTTGTTATGATCATTTGAAATTTTGGACCCTAAACTTTAATGGCGCTTATCTCCTTCGGAAAACGTTTTGAACCCTTATTTTTACCATTACATTTTTGTCTTGGTTTGTACTATCACCCCTTAAAAATTTGCCCAAGAGTTCAGAAACACCCTGTGTATATATATATATATATATATATATATATATATATATATATATATATATATATATATATATGTTATAGGAGGGAAATATTACGGCTAAAACTAAAACATGTATATGACCTCATACCGACGACAGAGGTTTACCTGAGCCTATGGTGAAAAATGTCTGGTATATGCTGAGCTGCCAACTGCTGCGAAAATATCGTAGTTTCTACGAACTACAGCCTTGAACTACAACGCTACGAAAACAAGTCCAAAAATCACGAGAGATTTTCTTTTTCTTATAACACTAAAAACATTTCCATCAATACAATTGTCCACATTGGTAATCATTTAGTTAATATTGCTTTTTGGCTAAAAAAAATTCCAAGTTTTTGTTTGAAAATAAACAAAAAGAATTTATCATACTAAACGATAAAATAATTAAAAAATAAATATTTTTTAAAAATTGACTGGAACTTGTCCTAATGTAAATTTATCGTGAAATCCCGAAAGTAACCATTCCACCGATGAACCCCCCCTCCCCCCCCTTTTAACAGAAAGTAAGATCATTCTGTAATCCAGTATATCCGCGTAATTTTTGCCGATCTTCATTTGCCACTCCCTCAAACACACACACACACACACATACACATCAAATATTTTCAGCTCTGCTTGTCAGAACGTTTTTATAATTTTAGTTCCCCCTCCATGTGCAGGTTTTCTTTTCTAAAAAAAACAAAAGTAAAGCAAACAATATCACAAATATTTTTTTTAAAGCATGCAAGGAAAACAATTAGCCAGTTTAATGAATTGATTAATTTCACTTTATCTTGGCCCATTTTGACGCTAGGGTGCCTTTTCTTTCTGCTCATATGTGTTAAAAAAGAAACTTATTTAGAACGAACAAATTTGGAACGTACACTAAAACTGAACAAACTCCAACTTGACGCCATCGCCATATGGAAAATACGTTGTTTAAAAAATTGTCGAAAAAACTTAGAAATAACCTAATACTAAAAACAGCTTTCAAAAAATTTCGATAATTATCTCCCCCCCTGTCCACCTTAAATTTATCAGTTTGGTTCTGAAAATAGGGGGGGGGGGGAGTGCTTTCTAGATCTTGCTAAACGTAACTTATTCATTACGTCTGTTGCGTTTGTTGTGAAACGTGTCGTTTTACCCCCCCCCCCCCCCCCCCCCCCCCCCCCCAGCGCAAAACTTTGCTACGAATTTAGATTTTCAAAAGTTGACTGCTCTGGGTACATGTAATAAAGAAACCAAATCTGAACCTAGAAACTCGACCATATTTGGTATTGAAACTATTCAGATGTAATATGCAAAGAACATATGTTTTTCTATCTTCAAAACTTTTCACCAACTACGAGAAACAGGTAAGAAGCATAACTAAAATGATTTTCCTCCAAAACCTTTCGCTTTTTCGTACTTTTTACTATCATAAATATTTCTCTCCTTTACAACTATAATAATAGCAAATAAACAGCAGTGCGATATAAAACTCTTTACTTTATAAAGACTATTCCGAAATTCCCCCCCCCCCCCCATCTTTTTATTCTCTTTATTACCTCCTTTGTTGTTTTTGCCATCGAGATCTATTAGATGCTTTTATATTGGAAGGTCAATCTTATTCTTCATTGTTGATCTAAAAAAATTATTTTCATGGTAATCTTCAACATAACTACTGTCTCTAATAGGTCTAAACATTACGTTAAATCGCTGTGACACATTCATATCTCAATTTACCTTGAGGACTTTCGAACTGCTCATTGTACTTCATCAAACAAAAGCTGATTTTTCCTCACAATGATGAAGATTATGAGATAATAAAACAAATACCCTTTCATCGGCGAACTTACATTGCTAATGGGATTCATTGTTTAATATTATAGAACGAAATATGTTTATATTGTTATTTACATTATTTACATCAGTTTTAAAAATGTATCAGTGAACGATGTTTGCTCAAAATGTTTTTTTTTTTTTGAAAACGGAAGATTTTTTCTGAGGAATAAATGTTGGTTTTGACTTTATTCTTTTCTTGTGTCTTCTTGCTCCAGTCATGAAGGGTATAAGCCCTCAAGTTTTATAATAATAGAAAGCGATAGATATATTTTTTAATGAAACGCTTAGCATATGCAAATTTTAGTTTAACTTTTTCCATTGAAAACCATACTGATTGCTCTGAATCTTTAGGACTAGTATATTTGGAGTACACTCAGGGTAGCATATGGATCATTTCAAGTCAAATCGCCTAATGCCATGTGCCGTCATGTCTCAGATTTTGTCCATTATTTTTTTACAAACAGATATTTATGGGAAAAGCCCAAATTATTTTTTTTTAGATTTTTGTAATAAAAATTACGTTTTGGGGTTTTTTTTTTAAGAATTCGATTTTTGATCATTTTTTGGAGTCATCGTTTTGGCATGAATTCAGAAAAATCCCTCTAATTTCTTGATTTTTCAACCAATTAAGCTGAATTCGGTATCAATTTCAAGCTAATATTTTTCTCTTTCAGTGTGAACGACAGAAATAGTTCTATGAACAGTTGGGTGTTGCCACTCTTTATCTAATGTCAACTTTTATGTTTTTTCAATTGGGCGATTAAATAAGTTATATCTCCGGAGAACCTACTACAATCTGCATCAATTTTTTTTGTAGCATATTAAAATCATTCTCTTGCTATGTAGAAAAAAATAGAAGGGTGGTTTGTTGTTTTGAAATAAAAAACTAAAGTTTGTTTTGCAGAAAATACAAGTTTTCTATTACTTTAAATCCCTTTTAAGCTTAAAAAAGGCCAAAAGCTTTTCAGAAAAATTAATACTGGACTCTCAAAGGATTTGTATCAATAGTTAATCGCTAAAAAGTTGTTTACTTTTGAAAAGAATTGCGCAAAACCCTCTGTTTCAGACTTCGCAAAAAATAAATGATTAATAAAAAAAAAAAACACTTTTGATTGAAAGTGTACTAAATATTAAAAATTATAATTTTAAGAATAGTATAAAAATATTTCTAATGGCATTATTTAGCTTTTTTTTTTTTTTTGACAATAAAAGATGGGGTGAAAAAAGAATAATTACTATTGAAAAGTTTTCATAGCCTAAATTTGTTTGGATTACGTAACACCTGACAATGATTTCCCGCTCTTACATTACTCATGCAGTACGCATCATTCTTCTTTCGCTTTGAAAGTTAATCGACACATAGCTTTCGTCGATTATAAAATGTGAAATGAAAGGCATGCTTGTGCGGAAGGCATTTTTTTTATTTATTTACTATTTCCTTTGTATCAGAAGATGAAAAAGTCGGAATTTCTATCAATAAGTTTCAAAGAGGTTTTAAAATATGCTTCAATCAGCAAAAATAATCTTCTTCAGAGAAATCTAGAGTTGTGGAGTATTTACTGTAAGTGTGGAAGTTCATTGTCAGGTGTAACGTAATCCAAACAAGATTATGCTGAGAAAAGTTTTCAACGGTATTTTTTCCCATCCTTTAATATCAAAAAAAATAATAATAATTCCATAAAAAAAATATTTTTTTATACTATTCTTCAAATTATTATTCTTAATATTTAGTATGTTTTCAATCAAAAGTGTTTTTATTTATTTATTTATTTTTGCGAAGTCTGAAACAGAGGTTTTTGCACTATTCTTTTCAAAAGTAAATAACTTTTAGAGATTAACTATTGAGAGAAATCTTTTGAGAGTTCAGTATTAATTGTTCTGAAAAATTGTTGGCCTTTTTTAAGCTTAAAAGGGATTTAAAGTAAGAGAAAACTTGTATTTTCTGCAAAACAAACTTTTTTTTTTCAAAACAACAAAAAACCCCCTTCTATTTTTGTCTACATAGCAAGAGATTGATTTAAATATGCTACAAAAAACATTTGATGCAAATCGTGGTAGGTACTCCAGAGATATAACTTATTTAATCTCAAAATTGAAAAAACATAAAAACTGACTTTAGATAAAGAGTGGCAACACCCAACTGTTCATACATATAGAATACTTTCTGTCATTCACACTAAAAGAGGAAAACATTAGCTTGAAATTGATACCAAATTCAGCTTAATTGGTTGAAAAATAAAGAAATTAGAGAGATTTTCTGAATTCATGTCAGAACGATGACTCTGAAAAACGATCAAAACTGAAATTTTTTTAAAAATTCTCCAAAGTGTAATTTTTATTCAAGAAATCTAAAAAAAAATAATTTGGGCTTTTCTCATAGATATCTATTTGCAAAAAAATAATGGAAAAAATTGGAGACATGACGGCACGGTCGACTATTTAATTTAGGCGATTTGACGTGGAATGATCCCGATAGGAAATGCCTCCAAGAGCTTTTTACTCGCTATTGGGGCAAACGAGTTTTAATTTCAAGTTTCTTTTATATCGAAATATTTTCTCCAAAGAATTGCCAGTTATATCTATCCATTGTTATATTATACGCAAGTGAATATTTGTTGCCATTTAAAAGAGTTGGAGAGACAGACATCCCGATAACTCTTTATTACCTTACTAGAAAACCGCCCGTCAAGGTATGACGGGTGAAAATTGCTTCTATATTTGAACGAAGCAATTGTCTGTTTGGTGATATTTTGATAGTTGAAATTGTAACCTTGGATTAATCCTAAACTCCAGTAGGTAACGTCCATTATTGACCGTTTTTTCGTTTTTTCATTCCCCTGAAATGACAGTCTTACCAGTAACATAGTTAAGTAGCCGAGTCGAGTTCAGCCTTGTCACAATCAAGCCTTTCCCTGCATGTTAAACAAATTGTCATGCCGTGCCGCGAGTTTCATTGTTGAAACACGCGAGTTACTCGATCATTGGCTAGTATTTATATGAGGATGACGCTTAGATTTCGACATAAAATCCCTATTTTCCGAGTGCTTTCCTCCATTCAAATTATTATTCAGTGCTTCATCTCAACTTTCAGTAACAATGCTGTTATTGAAATTTGTAGCGTCAAGAAAATCATTGAGAAGAAAGATCTGTTGACACTTTTTTTTTCCCGAATATGAATAAATAAAATTCTGGGTTTTGTTTTGAGGCTTTCACTGTGCTCGGGAGATTTAAAATGTTTCCTTTTTGGTTATTTTGCTGGAAAATGCCGTAAAATGTTACTGATTTTTTTTTTTTTTTTTTTGTCCAAGCGTGATTGTTGAACACATGTCGCTTGACATAACTTTTATTTTCGAGGTAGGCCGGGCAAAGCCGGGCAACGCAGCTAGTTTTAAATTATATTTAGCGATACTAGGGAAGAGCGTGGCCATATGAGACTCTCTTTCAAGGGAGGGGCAGTTGCCCCTCCCTGTCCCCCTCTGGCTACGCCTATGAGTACTACTAATACATTTTAAATTAACATTTATGTTGTTCTCTGTACATGCTCAAAGAAATGCAAGAATGCTTTATTTTACCCCCTAAATCTTCCTTTCTAAGACACAGTTAGAAGTGACGCCGCTCGCATTCGCTTGGTTGCTTCTTTGTTCTGAAGTATTATTATTTACAAACATTTCACACCTCGCTTACACCTTAGTCACAATACCATGATCGTACAAAGCCGAGGTTAAACAAATAAATAAACAAAAATCTAAATCGCAAAAGATGGTAGCGTAAATCTTCGCTTATCTGCGGGAAGAGAAGGTTAAAAGCTAATAAAAACCACCGAAAAGAATCCGAAAGCTATGAGGTGCTGAAATTCCCGAAATGCTGAATAATGCATTTCCCCACAAGGTTTGATCCCATTTTTTTCGTGAAACAATGATGGCACTTTTTATAATGCACATTTTTTTTCCACCGATAGTCTTTTTTTTTTTCCTCTCTCTTATTCCATCAGTACTCTATCAACTCGCTTGCACTTTCGCAATCAAGTGGTATGAACTTCTGGTTTTGTGTCCGGCGTCGAGTTGTTTACTCTAATGATCGCAACATAAAAGAGGAGGGCAAGGGATAGCCCTCCGTACAGATTACGTGACCTTGGTTCATGCTTGCATACACGATGGCAATACTTTATTGATCACATACTTATAGAAGTAAAACATTTAAAACTTAAACTTTTTTCATTAATCCTAATTACTTTAATAAGATCCTTAATAGTAAAAAATAAATATTGATACTGATGATTTTAAACATTATAATAATTCTACAATAACTAGCTATGCAGATCATCTGCAATCTAGTGTCTTCTCTTCGGAGTCAAAAAATATATTTCGTTGCAAAATAGAGCAATACTCTGAACAGTGCCAGAAGCTTGGCGAGTTTCCTGCGGGGTTATGATAGCATGGTCGGTTTGGCGAGATTGAAGAAAAATAATGGAGGGTCATTCCATAGTGACTAACGTAACATTCGCAGCTGATTTTCAAACTCTCTTTACTTACACCGGGAGTAAAAATAAATGTGTTTTGGTTTAATATGCAGATCTAAAATTTACAAGGTGACTATTTTTTTTTCTACCAAGAATTTGAAGCAAAATAAACGCTAGCAGGTGTTTTTTTCACCAAAAAAGACATCGTGACTAACGTAACATTTTTGCAACCCTAAGAAACAATGCCTATGTTACGAGCTAATTTTTTCTGAAACTTACGCAGACATTTAAAGTTGGGCGATATATTTGTAAGAGGTAAACAATCTATTTTTAAAATCGTACTACAGACGAATCTTTTTTGGCCCTAAATGGTACTTTTCCGAAAAACTGTGTGTGACTAACGTAACCACCGAATAACAAGCAATGAATGCATATAAAAAACTTTTTATAATTAATTTCTTGCTTTTATATTACTTTTACACTTTTTAGAAACCTTCTTTGTGCTGTATTATGGTTTTTTCTTTTCTTTTTTTCGATATTAGTGTAAGAAATTGAATGGAAGGATTCAGTTCAATTAACTCAATTTGAATGTGCGAAAAAAAAAAACAAATAAAAAAAACTGCTTTTACAAACTGAATAACATCATTCTTGGTCTAATTAAATCCTAAATATCTCTCTTTTAAAAAATTAACTTTTTGCAAGTTGATAGTTTTACTGAATTCTAGTATTCTGCTGATATACTAGTTATCGTTATAAGAAACTCCGTAGTACTTTTCAATGACATATTACTTTTTTTAAGATTTACTGATTCATCGAACGAATAGTGCATCCCTTTGAATTAAAATGTAATATTGAAAAGAAATATTCGAACGTTTTATCAGAATGCTTTTTAATTCCAGATATCACCGCAAATGTTTGAATTTCTAAATGATCATTCTTGCATTTTCTGAAATATATGACAGCAGCGCTTATTGTCACTATCATGTAACATCTTCAAATGTTTTCCAACAAGCAGCCGTTACTTCATTTTAATAATAGGTGGAGATGTATTTCCTAAAAAATAGAGACGTTCTTCTTTGTTAAGACTGTATTTCTATTATCTTAATTCTTAAGCTTGGATTCTTGTGTTGAATGCACATTCAGCAGAGTACTCATTTCGCTTTACTCACTTTTTTTCTTTTTTAATAATTCTTTAAATTGGAAGTATCTTTATAAAGATGTTTAAAAAAGTATTTTTCTAAGTAAACAGAAGGTCTACAATGTAATATTACTGGTATTTTTCACCCTTTATTTTTTTAATCAATATAGAATGCCTACATATTCAAAATTGTTCATGTGAACATTTACATTAAATTAAATAAATTTTAAATATTAGCAGTCATTTTTTAAATGTTACGTTAGTCACATGCAAACCGTTACGTTAGTCACAGCTCAAATGTTACGTTAGTCACACTAATTATTTTACATCTACTGATACTAAAATGAATATTTTGCACTTTTTAAGTAGCTATGACACAGATGTAAGAAAATAAAAAGTGCTGTTTGGTTCAATCATCTGGTTTAGTTTTTAAGCAGAAAATAGTACATTTTCGTGACTAACGTAACGTAAATATTTTCACTGAAATAACCAAACTAATTAAAAGACTTATCTTAGAATGCATGCAAAAAGAACAGTCAATTTTATTGGGCCAACATATATTCATTTAGAATAAACATAGTTCTTTTAAAAATTTGCAAAAATTTTTACATTACACAAGAAAACGTAGACGCACGTTTTTTGTACATCCTAAGCTTTTCTACAACCTCGTACATTTTGAGCCAGAAGAAAAACACCGAATGAAATTTTTGCAAACTGTTATTGGATTTATGTACTAGAAAGTATGCTGAATGAAATGATAGGTCACAATTAAGGCTTTGTGGAGAAAAAAATTTCTGAGGTTGAGACATTTTTATGGAATGACCCTGGAGTTGTAGGAATAGTTTACATTTTATTAAAACTTTTAAAGTTACTTAATTATTAACTCTTATTTATTTGGATAACTATTTTAAATTTTCATGGTTTTCGTGGTCCGATTAATTTATTTGGTGAATTTCTAACCATTCAATGGAATTTTTGTAATGTGGTGAGGCGCCTAAACTTTTGTAAATTCGTATGCTACCAAAAAATCATAAGACTGAAAGTATCCCTCAGTCTTATCTGTAAAATGGTGTCATAAGATGTTCACTTAAATTTGTGCATAGTAAGTAGTTGATAGGTTAAGGCTTGTCCGCCACATTTTTGGCAGTAAAAGTTTAATTTTAGCTACATTAGAAAAGTCGAAATACAGCAAAGTATTGCAGTTCATTTCCTAATTTCAGTAAAATGTATTACAACCGTAGACTAATAATAAACCTGCGAGAAATAAAATAAATAGAATTGATGGAACACGGAAGAATGATCTTTTATGGAGTCCGATTTGTAAATTTGTTATTCTAAGTTGTAAATATTTTGTTAATATAGTGAGTTTTTCGTTTAGATAGTATTGTGCATTTTCTTTATTCAATTTCAATAACTCTCTAAGCAATTAAAGATGCAAGCGCCCAAAAAGAATCGGCAAACGGTAAGATTTTTACCTACAATTTCAATTTAATTCATCATCATCATTCATCAATAGTTCAATCAGTATCCAATTAGTACATGTTTGCGTTAACGCAAAACGTTTACGCCATTACGTTTACGCCAACGCTGACGTAGCAGTTCCGAATGAAATAAAAGTTACTGAAAACTGTGACCAAAAACTAATTACTAATGTCAAAATAATGCTTAACTAAAAGAAAAACCGTTCAATCTCTGCACTGGAAAAAAAATTATAATAAAAACACATTACGTCTTAAAATACATGTCGAGTGCAAACTATAGATGATCCTGCCATCTAGCAACCATGTTGCCAAAGTTTTCGCCAAGTTCTCACCAGTCACATGATGTATCCATGAACCAATTTTTTCATCAGCAAGTCTGGGAAAGCTCGGTCTACTCTTATTATTAGTGCGATCTTCGGACATTTCGCTGCAGTTATAAATGAATATTGGCCATAGGCAAGGCAGTACTAGTACTTAATTGCTTTTGGTGACGATTAAACCTTTGCACTCAGTCGTTACCGTCACAGTACAAAGACTTCTGGCTAAAATATGATGTAACTCAATTGAGACAACCAGATAATGTTGACGCTTTATGTTGGCACGTTTTTAATTAAACTTTTTATTGTTGAAAAATAAGTTGATTTTGTTAAATTGAAGGAAAAAGTACCGTAAAACCATACAACTTTAGACCACTTTATGTGTGTTTTGCTTCATATTTTCTTTATTTATTTTTTTCTAAAAAAGGTTGAGAATTTAACCATACACTACTATGTAGCTATAGAGTTACGCTTGGGAAAAAATTCTAAATTTCACACAAAGGGAGGAGGAATTTTTTGTATAGTGGTATAAAGTTTGCACATGGTGGTGACAACTTTAGACCACCTCATATTTTCCTTGATACGCACCGCTAAACCGCTCCGGTCTGAAGTTTCAATGCATTTATCGTTCTGTTCCAATCCCGTACACTGCAGAAATTAAAAAAAAAAAGAAAATACTTACTTTTTTCCGATTTATAAGTTTTATATACTTTTTCAGTCATTTTCAGGTTTTCTTAAATAAAATCAATTGTGAAAAATACAATATTTTATTCAGATATATAAATATGAACGTGAGATAGTATGAAAAGCAAATAGTAGATACATATTCCTGGATTTTCTTTTTTTTTACCAAAGCTTTCTTTTAAATCTTTTTTTACAGGGGCTTGATATAAATTTTACCCCGATTGGGCAGGTTTCTTCAATGTCGCATTTTTTTTTTTTTTTTTTGTACCAAAGGACATCGGGGGCATGAGACCAACACTAAAATGTACCCTTTTTTGCCTATCTTGTTGAAATTTGGTTGCTCCTGATTTCTTGGATCACCTTTTCCATCAGTTCAGGAGATTAGTTGAGGTAAGGACGGCTGCCTATCTTCTTTCTTTTCCCTGGATACATGTCTAAAACCAAAGAAAACCCAAAAACTAAAAAAACTGCTCAAAACAATACAAAATTGTTCACAAAATATTGACAAACGATAGTCAAAATGGGTGGTCTAAAGTTGCAACTCGAATTCCCGTATTTTGTTTCTTTGAAACGACAAGTAAACAAAGCAACATCAGGATTCACAAATAAGGCTAAATCATCTTAAATACCTAAGTAATAAAGTAATAAACTTACCTTCGGAGAATTCAATCGGCAAATATAGGTTTCGAAGGAGACTTTGAGAGCTGAAGCAAAAATTTCAAAAATCCTCCCAACACAAATGAATGTTGACACGAGACTGATAACAATGGAACTTGAGGTAAACAACATGAATTTCTCTGAACAACACTTGCGAACTTGCACTACTGAGTTTTTTTAAGACTTTAGCTTTGCTCCAGCGAACCACTACATGGCACATACTACCATATTCCTTGAATGGTCTAAAGTTGCAACACTGGTCTAAAGTTGTACGGTTTTGCGGTATACTTTGAATAAAAAAAAATATTTAAATTTTACTTGTAACCTTCTATGGTATTGAGTATAATTTTAGAGTCGGATGATTGGCAGTTAAGTATGATATTTTAGATGCTTAACTGCTTCTGTATAAAAGAGATATTCACAAATTTGTTATTGAAGAAAAATAGCATTAAATTGTCAATTCATTGCTTTAGCATTTTAGTACTCTGATAAATAGTTATGAACTATTTAATACTTACGATTTAAAAATAATTATTTAAAATTAATAATTTTCTCTTTTTTAGAAATACATTTTTGTCTTATTTGTTTCCTGGTCTCATTCATATTAATCAACCCTAAAACCAAATTTTCCTAATTCCGAAGATAGTTTTGCCTGTTCTCATGAAATAATTCAGAAGTCATGGAAGTTATGAAGAAAACTAAAAGCATTTTTATAGAGTGATTCATTAAAATAAAAGAATGCTTTTTATCCGGTTTAAAATCACTTCTCATACCAACAAAAACTTATCGTCTGAAAATTGCAACACACCTCCTTTCTAACACAAGAAACCGTTTAGGAACCGTCACGAACCGTGGCAAACGATTAACATACAAGCAAAGGAACGTTGGGTCGTGTTGGAGTACGACACCGACGTGACATTCTCGAACGTACCACAGATCACGGAACGCACGTGGAATTCCTAATCCAGACGAAATTTTTTTCTTTTCTTTCCTGAGAAATTTCCGTTTTCTCAATCATTTCGTTCCGAGGTATTGAAGTCAAGGTTTACGGAATGCGATGGTGAAGCCAGAAGTGTGAATTATCGAAATTTATTGGGAGGGAAATCGAAATTTATTTGGATTATTTGTCACGTGAACTCAGATTTTTGAAACGCATTCCAAGTTTAGGAACAAATGGAGTGCCAAATTTTGTGAGATAGTACAGTCATTAAGGGTTACTTTAAAAAACCGTGTGGTTTTACTTTACCCCACTTCATATTTTTCAGTACAATGGGACTGTTTCCTTCAGTTAAAAGTACTACTTTTAGTCACTAAAATTGATAGAATAAGCAAAAAAAAAAAAAAAAACATATGTATTAACACGTAGCCAGAAAAAACTTTTATTTTCATAACAGGTTCTTTTTTTTTTAATTTAATTCTTTTATGTCCGATTTTGGAAATAAGACGTGGTTTATATGAAGTCACAAGTGATGTACTTTGGCGTATTACTCCATTGGAGCGCTGAATGTTTACGCTTTGCTGTCAGCTGCGTTGATAGTACATGATAATTAAGAAGCGAATTAAATATTGCGTTCTACGCTTGCTGTCAACCGCGTTGCCAGTACATGAGAATAAAGAAACGAATTAAATATCGCCCTCTGCTCGAATGGCATTTTCTCATTTGTGATGTGAAGCGCAGAAGCGTAAAATATGAAAATGAATCTGCACACCGATTAAAATAATTGCTAAAATACATCAAACTTTGTCAAATTACTTAAAAAATTGTTAACTTTTGGGTTTTTAAACATGCTCTTTCAGAAAAAATACTTTTAAAATTTCGAAAACAACTCAATTTATTTGAGTAGAAACTGGAAGGCCTAATACTGCACTGTGCTAGCAAAGTTACAAAAGCGCTTCCGGCTTTTTTACTTATTTTCCCTTTTAAGTCCAGGGAAAAGAGCAAAAGTCATTTTTTAAAAATGCTTAATATAGCATAAAAACATCGCAAAGACAAACGTAAAGCCAAAAATAAAACAAGTAATCAAATAAACATTGAGAGAAAAAAAACAGAATCGTATAACGGGATAGAGAAAACAATGTCTGTTTGTTTGTCCCTCTAATAATTTCTGAGAGAATACTCGGAGTCAAAAAAACTTTCTTTTGTTCAAAAGATCTCACGTATATTTGATTTCTGTGTTTTGAACATTTTTTTCATTCAATTGTGAGCAGTTCAGAAAACTTTATAATCTCGAAAAATTTAAGGCATACATGAATCCCAAAATAAAATGTGGACTCGCTAAAGGCAAACTTAGTAGGAAAAAAATCTTAACGAACACGAGCAGAAAATATTTCAGTTAGCTTTTGGTTTTGGGAAACATAACTAAAAGTTCTTAATGAAAATAAAGATGGTTTTTCTCACAAACATAAGAATGAAGAAAGTTTGAGGTTGATTTACTGTATCAAGATAAAATGAATTCGAAGCGCGGGGAAAGCGTTAAACAGTTTTATTTTTGATACAAAATATTAGTATTAAGTAGGTATGCCAGATTTCTGAAATGTTCAACCGGGATACCGGAATGCCCCCCCCCCCCGCGTCGCTAGTATTCAAATAGGTACACTCCCCTGACTGAATTTTGGAGCGTTTCATAGGGCAGTTTACTTTTAATGCTATGAATAATGGTTACTAACTATGAATCTAAAACAGGTGTAGTAAAAAATGACCTTATCAGATAAAATTGAAAAATTTCACTTCCGTTCTGTAAATTTTTACTTTTTATTTTAGTTAGAAAAAACACTTTGAATGAGGAATAAAAAATTGAACAATATTTAGATATACTTTTCATTTTATAGGACTTTTTTATAGTCGTTTTTTGGTTTTAATCTTGTTGTAAAAATCCTCACAAGTCAATCTAGTATTAATTTTACAAGTTAATGTTACAAATGATAAAGTAAATATCCTAAATAATCCTTCACAGTTAATTATTTTTAGATCTTTTTGGTCATTTATAATCAAATTTATCTTTTCCCGGGACATGAAATAAACCGGCCGGGACAATGGGATTTTGTTTGAAAACTGAGACTGTCCCGGTCAAACCGGGACGTCTTTCAAGCCTAATATTAAGTATTTTTGCAAAACATTTTTAAAATCCAGTTATTTTATTTTTGTTTTCTAGCAACGATTAAAAAGTAATTGCAAAACTCTTATGGAATCAAATTTTCAACTTAAAAATTTTTTGAAGACAAATAAATAACTAATCTAGTAAAAATGAAATAAATCTTTCGTAAAAAAAGCATTTTAATATTATCTGATGAAAATTACGCTCTTTTGCTAAGTACTACGTAGAAATTAATTTCACTTTATTTATTTTATTTTTACTAATTTAAATAGAAAATTCAATTTCGAAGACATTTCTGTTGCAACTCATAAATACATACATTGACTATACAGACTAGTATAGCGACGAAACAAAATACCGAATAGTAACACGAATAGGCAAAGTTTTTCAAAAGAAAATAAATTGACGTTGAGTAGCAATCCTACTTGTGGTCAGCTTATTAAACAGAAGTGATACAACAAAGATGTACTCAATGAGAAACTGTTCGAAGTATTAGGAACTTGATGGCTTCTAAAAAGAAATTTCTTTCAGTTGAGACAATATACTAGTAACAATTTTGCGTGTGAAAAAGTCTCAAAAAGTCATATGAAATTATATATTAATTTTCACTTTCGGATCTTTTCAAATATCAGTTTCTGAGAAGACTACTTGGAATAAATTTATTAGACGCTGCAAACTCCCAGCAGGAAGATAGGTCTCATAGAACCCCCCCCCTTCCCCAAACCGCTTGGACGATTTAACAGGACCCAGTTTCATGTAGCATAATGTTGCGAAATTGTAAAGCTGTTATAAAAGTTTAGCTGGTTACGAAATTTCATATTCTCACCCATGTTTCGGGCAGGATTGCAATAACGCAGTCAAAGATCTTGATTCATTCCCCTCCATAAAACCTCCAAAAAACAAACGCAGTAATCACACCGAGATTTGTATGCATTAGTCCATCAAAGTGGGCATCCCGTAAAAAGGGCAGCACCATTGTTTAATAGTTTAATGCCATATTTGTCCGTTTCGAAGGCAATAAACCCACAAAATTCCAGCCCGTGAGAAGGAATCAGTGAGGCGTGTGAGCATTTCTCCGGTGGTTGCATAAAAAATGACTTCCTTATTCGAAAGTAAGAGTAAATTGCGTACAAAAGGTAACAGCTGCTCACAAGAATGAGAAAATGAAAGAGAATGAGTTATAAAATACCGAGTCTCGCTTTTCGGTCAACGAAAAGCCGTAATCACAAGTTAGCTGTTTGGCAACCCTTTGACTAAGAATTTCTTCTAATTCGTCGTGGCCAGAATTTCATTTTAAAAGTAAAAGTTTTTCTTTATTTTCTTCCGCTTATGTGTATATATATATATATATATATATATATATATATATATATATATATATATATATATATATATATATATATATATATATATATATATATATATATATATATACTGGAGGACAATTGCTAAGGACGGATGGCAATAGCAGCGTTAGCAACCACAAAATGGAAGGCAAGGAAGTATGGAAATTAGCATAAGTTCGTGACACAGTAAAACGTGTTGTGAGTATGCACATTTTAGACTCACAACGTTGTTGGTCACGTGATGGCGCTAATAAGCTATATGAAACATTGGGCTTGATGACCACTGTTGTTCAAAAGTAAAGTTTTACGAGAAAAAATCAATTGACGAACTTGCGTTTTTCGGTGTGTCTTCCGGACATCCCTTTCTTGATTTTATGGGGGGTCGTGTGGTTGGCAACATCGAAGAAGGGCAGAAAAATATAGATATTGCCTGGGAGTTCGACTTCAGCCAGAGGGTTGTTTCTAGAGTTTGGAAATCATTTCAAACAAATGGAATGTGTAGCAAATGTCACGAGGGAGGTCGTGTACGCAATACGACGTCAGCAGAAAATTGGTACTTAGTCCTAGCAAAAAAAAAAAAAGGAATCAGCGCAACAGAGCTAGTGAGGTAACAAAGCAGTTTCCCGCTGCTACTAGCAAGCAAAATAACCCGGAAAACTGTAGCCAGACGTTTGAATGCAGTAAGACTATACGCCCGTCAGCTTGTTTTGTACATCCCATTGTCTACAAGTGAGTGTTTTGCTGGTTTGTAATGATGTCTTCATCATCGCATTTGGAGAGAAGTCGACTGGGCTTGTTTACTATACTCAGATGAAAGCAGGTTCAGATTGTCGTGTAACTACTCAGGTTATTGTCGTCGTGGACGACAACCAACCTGACATGGGAGTGGTACAGCATACAAGCCGGCAAACGTAAAAGAAAAGGACTAATATCCTACAAGTGTTTTTATGGTATGGGTAGGATTATGATCAATGGCCGTACGTCGCTTCTGTGCTTCAAAACAAGACTATGACGGCTAGTAATACATTAATGTTGTTCTACTGCGTCATGTTCACGTGTTCTGTGGTGCTGTGGGCAATAAATTCGTTTTCAGGGATGGCAGCGTACCATGTCATTAACAATCGCCGTCCATTAGTGTCTAGCTCACTCAAAATGTTCAATCCATCGGATGGCTAGCACGTTCTGAGTCATATTGAAAATGTTTGGGATGCTTTGGGAAGCAGTCTTGTTGGTATGCAGTGCCCTCCAATAAGCAAGAACACCCTTATCCGTGACTGACAGAAGAATGGGATAAATTACCTCAACAGCTGCTGGATAATGTTGTGTAAAGCATCATATGATGTGTGGAAGCTTGCTCCGCTCTCCATGGTAGCCATATCCCATATTGAAATCTTACGCCGAAACGCCTGGGAGCGGTAATTACATTTATTCACTTTCACTTTTCAGCCCAAAACGACCATTTAGTCCTTTGAACATTTTTCAAATATTTTTCAACGCCTTCTGGATTCAGAGCACAATAAATTATCATCATTGCTATGTTCTAGAGTTCTGTCATTAGTTTATTTCACTTGGCAACTTACACTTACTTTTTACGCGCTACATAGCCCATTGGAATATGTCCTGAGCAATTGTCTACTAGTGTATACATATATATATATATATATATATATATATATATATATATATATATATATATATACAGGGCTCGATACAAGGGTGTAGGTTTTAGGGTTCAAATATCAAAACGTTTTCAAAATCATTCCAAAAAATGCTTTTTATCATTTATTTTCTGGAAAACTTATTATTACTTTATTTTTTATTATTTTTACCTTTTCCAATTTCATTTGAAAAATGCAATTTTGGTTACTGAAAAATTGTACACACTCAGTGCTATATCTGCAGTATTTATTTTATTTTAAGCAGTTATTGTGAACATCATTTCTTACACAACGATACAGCGGTACATCCATCAGATATTGAAAATCTGTCGCGAACAAAAGCATCGAAACTATTTAAACTTGACAGGCTCAAACTCTAAACTTAACATATTTTTATAAATAACAAAAATCAATGTCAGAATTATTACTTCGAATGAACATATATGAGTACACTCATCTATCCTTTTGAGTTATTGAAAACATCGATTGTTTTGTAGGGGAGCAAGGAAGTTATGATTTTTTTCTGCATTAAATAGATACTTCAGTTTTACATTTGCTTCAAATAACCCATTGTAACAAAAATCAATAAACTTTGTGAATGAAATCAAATTTATCTGGTCATTTGGATTTCTCGAGAAATTTATTTGGTAAAACTGCAGGTATGAGTTGTTGACATATTTGGAGAAGTACGCTTTGGATTCCATATTAATACTACTTACATGTATATAATGGAATATTATATACTTTAGAGAATTCTTATGACTCCCTCTGACCCCACCCAAAAAGACAAGTTGTGACGGCGCTAATGAAAACAATTTTTTTTTTTAAATCGCAGAAAAAGTAGCATTTTAATTATTGAATAATTATATTTGTAAATAAATGAGTAACTAAAAACTAATGAAATTATAACTGAAGGTATAAAAAGGAAAAATAACCTACCTCCACAGGTGTCAGGTTTGAAATCAAAACAGAAATATTACCTGAAATTTTAGATTTTTTTTTCTGCCTCTCGAAAATGCTTTGCAAAATTCAAAAATTAGTCTTTCGTGTGAAATATAAAACAATGAGCACTTTGGAAATTATTACGAAGAAGTAAAATACTTCTTTAACCACAGATAACTAATCGTTCGCCTAAAAGTATATCCACATCTAATTGGATAATTTTGCAGAACACTCTCTTAACACCTGCCAAGATTTAAGAACGTTAATTTTTATTGTTTACCGAATTTTCTCAATAATATTATACATTTCTACTGATATAGAACTGTCACATCTCTTTTAAGTTTATGTAAGTCCCTTAAACTAATTAAAGGAAGAATGAAGAAATACAGTACACCGCCAAACATCCAAACACCAGTTAACAGAACTATGCATTGAACTCACTGGACAGGCAAAATCAAAAACATTCCTTTAACATACTATATCAAAATGAGGACTGAGGAGAAATCAAGGCTATGGTAACAGTATTTCATCAGCTACATCCTAGCTGGAACAAACCGCGAAGAAAAATTGAATACACAAGCATTTTTTAAATCTACCTATTCACTACTAAATTTGTTTGAAACTAACTTCTGCATTAAAAATATTTCCTTCATTCAGCCAGCCGTTTTCATTCAGCCAGAAATTTGTAATATTAACCAAATTTTTGCCAGTACGAACTAGGGCAGGTTTCGACAAGGATGGATATTTGCCGCTGTACTGTTTTTGTCTTTAGCTTGTAGTCCATGAGTATAATGATTAAGATACAACAATCCATTGCATAGTCTTATAAAAAAAAAGTTTATTACACTAAATCACAGGAATGTTAAAAGTTTGGAAAGTTACCCAAACTTAGAA
This sequence comes from Uloborus diversus, assembly GCF_026930045.1. Taxonomy (NCBI): domain Eukaryota; kingdom Metazoa; phylum Arthropoda; class Arachnida; order Araneae; family Uloboridae; genus Uloborus; species Uloborus diversus. Next base: position 111,946,040 of record NC_072731.1, on the reverse strand, counting down.
AGTACACCACAATCAGATCCTTTGACCACATTCTGCGACAGATTTAGGGATAGACATAATAGCCATACTTTGGGTAAGGAGATATCACTTGGTACTTGGTTCCCTTTGGTGAACTGTATGGATTACTTCTGAAAGGGCTTCCCTTGTAATAGTTGTAAGATGAGTACTGTGGGCGATACAGCAGCGGGAATTGCGGAATAGCAGCATGGTGGATATAAGCAGGGCTGGCAGGAGGAGAGTAAAAGAGTGGCTTGCTCACTGTGGTACTTGCTGAATCCTTGGGAGCCACTCCAGGTTCGTTCGACTTGACATCAGCTCGGAAACCACCTGCATCGGCAACGTAGTTTACGACTCTATATCGACCGTCTGCGTCCCGCAGACCGTATGAGCCGTACTTGTTACCCCAGGCATCTCCAGTTTCTCGTCTAAAAGTACCTCCGGATGAGTGGCCTTCGTTGTAGCCGAACTGGTAGTTTCCAATGTTCTAAGGAGGATTTAGAGCAGATTAGAGCTTTAGTAATTAAGATTTCAAATTTGAAAATTTAAACACCTAAAGTAGAAGCAGATCTAACCTGGCAGAGTTGCGAAAGCTACGCAGGTACTAGCACTACGCATCACATTACGACATTGCCAGGTCAGATTTGCTCCAACTATAGAAGTGGGGGGAAATGGGGGTATGCACCAAAGGGATGTAAGTACCAAAATCAAAAATCTGGAGATAACTAGTAGAAATAGTAGAAGAAAATGTCACATGTTTTCGGGTTAGCGATGGTACAGTAGAGTCGCGAAAGGTCAGCACTTGGCCGAATCCAGTAAACCAGGCAACATTCTGGAAAGGCGAAAAAAACCCACGCAAAAAACCTGTTGCACTCGTATTCCCGATAACTCGGTATTATCTCACTTTTCAGTCCACACTTTAGGCAATTTTTGAGACGCTACAGTTCTATTAGCTCTGGTAGGTGCTGATATACTGCATGATTTAGAAAGGCTCTCCTATGAAAACCTACCTAAGACTTGAACTTCGCACGCATTTTATTCAGAAAGTCCAGTTACATCCCTACGTATCTCCCTGACACAATTCCACTCTCAATTAACGTATGTTTCCAATATTCTTATCTACAAAATAGCAGCTAATATGTTGCTATGTATGAGTGAATATCACTAAAATATATAATGAAATCAAGTACTTTGTACCAATGCCGTAAGTTTAACATTATAGTGTCGACGGTTCACGAAAGGACAAATTTAAACTCTTGTCTCTCTAGTTTTTAATTCAAGTAAGAATAACTTCCCTTGAGTTTAACTATAAAGTACAATTTAAATTTCATTTTGCTATATCGAAACCAATTGTGGTGAAATCGTTTACTGCTTTCTCAAATTTTTCAATCAAGAGGACTCTTCTTTAGTGTTTTACTTAAGACTATTATCGTGTGTTTAAAGGTCGCTACAAGAGCACTTATTTGAACCGCGAATGAATTTGGTGTAAAACTTAAAAGAACAATTCATTTTTTGATGCCTTTTAATTTGTATTATAGTTCTTTTTCCCCCATTAAATGAAACCTCGTAGTAAACGCAAGTCTCAAAAGCTGTAGAATAATCAAACGTGAAAAAAAAAACAATTTACAAAAAAAAAAAAAATGCGAAGTATGACAGTAAGTATTCTGCCGTGTGCAGGTAAAGGGCAGTAACTGCAACTTTTTCATTTTTCATTTTTTTTTCATTTTTGTCATCTATTGTACATTAGCTTTATTGTAGAAGCTTGTTTATTTGGTTTCCGATGAAAAAAAGGCGCGAAAACAGTCGTCTAATTCCTAGATTTCCCTATAGTTAATATTGAATCCGACACACATTTCTTCAAATATCTCGAAACTCATTTATGCAGATCAAACTCATTTATGCAGATACTGCCGTTTACCTGCGCACAGCAGTATTGCTTTAAGGCTATTACACAGTATGCCTTAGATTCATAGCTTTGACTTAAATACACAGGTGTGTGTATGTAAGGTCACCCGACTTTATTTGAAACACATTGAGCTTCAAATTTTATTTAGAATGAATTAAAACAACAACTACTATATTTTTGCAGGCATATTAAAATCCTGGAGGAGAAAGTTAGGGCTACTTATAAGCGAAGAACGTTATAGCATAGTCTGGAGTAAATTTTTGCAGACTTATCTCTTCCATTTCTGCATAGCTCTAAGTCAAAAACTTCTGTTTAAAAATCAGCATATAGTTTTTCTTGATACATTAGATATTTAATGACACATTGAATAAGTCCTCTCTCCATGTTAATTGTTCAGCGGAAGATGTTTTGTATGTGTGATATCATCTAAGTCACGCAGTTACCTTGTATCTAGATCTAAGGATAAATAGATTCTCATAACATTATTTTCAAGTAAAAGATTTTTGTCGTTCAGAACAATGATGTACACAGCTGACTTTTAGATTCAGTTTTTAAATACCAATAATGAATATTTATGAAAATACTTAAAATTCACGAACAATTTACCGCATTAGTAAATATATAACAAACCAATATTATTAGTTGAAAATGTTACTTTTATAACATCCAAGTTTTTTTTTTTTTTTTTTTTTTTTTTTTTCATTGATTACGGAATGAAACGCAGCTTTTGGGTAATGACCACTGGTACAATGAATGCCGTGATCCTAAAGCCATTATTTTTTTTAACTTCCTATCTGACAGAATTTTATTTTCAGAATAAATACTAATCTTAACCCAGTTATAATTAACGTAAAAATGCGCGAATACTGATTTGACGCTTTTAAATAAGTCAGTGGTTTTGGTTTTTGTGCAATACAAAAAGGCCCTACGTACGCAGCTCTCCCCAACACAATAAAAATTAAACAGTATCCTTGAAATCAATAAAAAACGTTTTTTAAAAATAGTAATGGTGCATAAGAGCCTATGGGGAGGGGGATCATTCTGGAAAAGTTTTTCTCTCTTTAAATTTGATTCTTTATCTATGAAAATATTTTTGAAGTGTTAGTGTAACGTTAAAGATCTGTTGTTTGGTATTGATGAATATTTTTAGCAATTTGAAAGAACAAAAAAAAAATTCAAAGATTATTTGAGAGAATTAACTGACACTATTATGGAAAAAGCTCATTTTTGGAGCCAAACCCTTATTATTTTTCCTATTACTTATACATTCAAACATTTGCCAAAAAGAAAAAAGAAGAGAAAAGAAAAAGTTCTTGGGGATCTAAAAAGTACTTCAACAAATTAAAAAATAGCAAGGTTTACAAAAAGCAATTATTATATGATAACATAAATCAAAACATAATACTACTTGTAGAATTCTCTTTTTTAAAGATAATATTTCTAAATTTACAATACACCGGTAGGAACTACTTAGATTTGACATGATTGAAAATACTTTTAACTGAAAATATATTAATTATATCCCCACAATATCGATAACATCGCAATGTTTCAAGAATCAATTCTTGATAGGGTATGCAATTTGATATCAGAATATTCCGCTGCTAAATTTCTATAAAATCAGAGCTTTGTATAAAAACAGAAATTTTGTCTTGAAAAGGACATTTATTAATAGTTAGGCAAAATTTGATTTCAAAAAAATAAATAAATAAATAAATAACGCTGAACGTAAAAAAAAAACAAAAAAACATGTTTATGTAGTAAACACTAAAGGTTATTAATAATTTCAACCAAGGAATCAATTCACTCAAAAATATTCTGAGTTGTTTTATTTTAAGACTCAAAAAAGGATTTAAATTGTAGACCAAACTGACTACCTTCTTCTGTCGTTTGTCGTTTTTCTGATTCAAGAAACTTCAGATATTTTTGAAAGTAATTGATTATCAGATTTAAATTTTGAAACCAAGATTCTGAACTTGATAGATTGGCAGTCGAAAAGTTATTTTTTGTTTTATATAGGAAGGAGTAATGGGAGGTCAATAGTCTTTTTATTATTATTATTACTATTTTTTTTTTTTTTTAGAGCTGGACAAAGAGAATTGTCCCTGATGGTTGACACCTTCAATTTTCCTGAAAGTTTCAGGATATATTGGCAATATTGTGGTGAGAAAAGGAAAAGTTTCTTTCCTTTTAAATATAACTCTGGGCTCTGCAGTAGAGGTCTAATTTGAAGGTCGTAAATATATGGCCGATTTTCTTCAGAACCTATAAGTGACCTATAACTACAACCCAAATTCAAAATAATAGAATATCAGAACTGTTTGAATAAAACTTGTCCCCGAGTCGGGAAAAATGGACGTATGCAAATTAAAAAGATTACAACTCGTGATTCATGAATGGGTAAATGAATTGAAACAATATTTCAGATATTATTTTAAAAATTTATGGATTATTAACGCATTGGAAAAATAGATATATTTTTTATATGGGTCAAAAATTTAGAATAATATCTTCATTCCATGTGAATTTTAAAAAGTAGCGGAAGTATTTGCATGCCTGTTGCGCTATAGTTTGTCACAAGTATGGAGCTTGGCGCCCGGATAGTTTTACGCTGTTTTAAAAGCCTTTTATTGCTCAAAATATCTCGTCAAGGTGATAAATAGGAAAAAATGAAGTTACATGCTCTATCATTTCTTAAAGTTCGAAAAAAAAACTATCCAACTCAATTCAAATGAACGTTTTACAATCTATGGTATGTAAGATTTTAAAAGAATATAGAAGGACTGACTAACTAAAAAATAAATGAAGTATACGAGGTAGAAAAATTGTTACACCTGGGCAGAGATAAATCCAAATTGAAGTAAAATGTCCAAAATAATCGTTGAAAAATGCTTCTTACACCCGTGAGTGTTGGACAGAATGTATAGTTATCTTATCCACGCCAACTACACTTGGACGGTTGTATAAACTGCAGCTTTATTGCTGATCTACGAAGCAAGACCAAAGCTAAACATGAAGCAGAAACGTGCACGACTCTCCTGAAGTAAAGGGAAGCTCATAAAAGAGCAACAAGGTTGGAAAAGTATTATATTTAGTAATGAATTTTTTTTTTTGAAATATCTGTGAACAAAAAAAAGGAGTTTGGATTTCACGCTTAAAAAGAAAAGCGTATGAGAAATCTTGTGTAAGACGTTCTCTCCACTTTGACACATACTTCTTGGTTTGTGGGTGGATGAGGACTGCTGTAATTGGGAAGTTATACATATCTTAAAATAAAACAATGCGTGACTTCCACTGTTTATCAATAATACTAGATGATATATCATGTCAGGCACAGCAGTTACACATTTAATGACACATTTCATCTTTCAGCAAGATTGTACTCCGTGTCACATCTCTAAATCGACTCATAGATTTTAAACAGGAAGAGAAATTTCGGTATTAAACTGGTTAAGCAACTCTACCAATCTCAATACGATCAAGAATTTGTGGAACCGTCAAATCTAAAGGAAGCGGTTCAGGACCTGGTGCACGCCAACAAAATTGAGCTCGTTGCCGCATCGAAGAGAGTATGGAAACAGTGTCAGAGAGAGAAACGATTAATGTAAACAGGAGGTAGAATCCGTGAGAGAAAGGATTAAAGCAGTGAATCCAGCAAGAAAATGACGCATTCTTGTGTTGATATTGTTTTTTTTTTTTTTTTTTTTGAAAGTGTTTTTCCCCCTTTAATTTGAATATTCTAATTTTTTGACTCAACGTAAATCTTCAACACTATGACCTTTTAGATTATTCTGTCTAAGATTATTTTTAATTGAGTATATTTGAAATGAAATGCACCTTTAAGGTCTAAAAAAGGTGGCACGTTCATTTAAATACCTAATTTGCACTTATATTTGGTTAGAATAAACTTTTTTCCAAAACGTTTGAAGTATTCTATTATTTTGAATTTAGGTTGCATTTTTAAAAATATGGATACTACTTTATTCTATGATAAATGATTTTGGGAGTCGCTCATAGCCTTGGAGGCAAAGATCAATTGAAAATGTTATTTTCATTGTTTTTTTGCCTTGTTTGTGTCCGGATGTCTGCTAAAAACAGTAGTGATATTCAGAAACAACTATACAACTAACTCACTAGAGCAGCCAGAACTGCCTTCTGGAGGGGGTTTTTCATCAGAAATACCATCTGGGGGGAGTTTTTTTTTTTTTGATTAAAAATACCATCTGGAGGGGATTTTTTGATGAAAAATACCTTCCGAAGTGGATATTTTGATCAAAAATACCTTCTGAAGGGGTTTTTTTAAAATCAAAACAGCCCTTTTTGCATTTATGTTGAAACCAATGGCTCTGGGGGTATTTTCACCCCCCCCCTTCACTCTGCTACTGACTAATTACACACTGTGGTATAGTAGTCAGAAAACGCATAACAACATGGGTTTTTCTCTTCTTTAGTAAATAGTCTCAAAATAGATAATTTTTAAAATAAAAGGAACAGTTTCTCAAGGTCAATTACTCTGTCAGCCACAAGCCAAACATTTTGAGACACAACTGTAATTATGCTTCAAGCGATGTAGTTTTACATCCATGTTACAATCCCATGGGACTTCATCAATTTGTTTAACTACAGTTCGTTTTATATCACCGATTCATAAAATTTGATTTCTTATAGACTGTATTTCATTGAAGAGCTGTCCATAAATGATGTCACGTTTTTTGTTCAACATATTTTTCATAAACATATCCTATTGAAAAATGTGAGATGTCTCACTGTTCGTTACCCTTCGTCGTAAACTGTCACAATTTCTTGAACCTTCCTTCCCCGTTTGAAGCGTGACATCACTTGTGGAAAGCACCTGAGTCTTTGTATCCTGTATTCTCTGAAAGTTCCAATATTTAATGTAGTGAAAATTGATCACAGATTGATTTGAGATCCCGGTATAGTGTCAGATCGCATTTTGTGGCGTTCGAAAGAATTGCCTTTTGAAAAGCTGTTCTATTAAGTGCAGTAATTTTTCTAGTGTTTTCAACCTTAGAAAATGGTTTGATTTTTTAAATGTTTGTTACTGGGACGAAAGAAGAAAAATATGCTTTATCGATAAACCCATACATTTTTTTGCTATAGACTACCTCCAAAAAAAAAAAAAAACTTTAAACTGTGCTTCAGATTTTAAATAATTGTGAAAGAACTCGGATAATATGTTTCGGAGGAGAGTAAAACTTTTTTCTTCTCCTTTTCCAAAAAGAAACTTTTTCTTTCTTATCCGAATAAAAATGCTAAACTTTTTTTCTCTTATCTAAAGAAACTTCAATTTTCTGCCTTTTTCTTATCAAAAAAAAAAAAAAAAAAAAATCAGTGCGAATGGATACTTACTCAATTACAAAATGCGTTTGTTTTCACGGAAACTAAATTTGTCACGCATACCATTTTTTACGATGAAATGAACTCCCTTTATTCTACGTGGCAGTAAATTTGCAGATATTTACAGTGGCGATACTTTAAATTGTCTTCTTATTTTGCTTCTAAGTGAAAACTATCAAAACTAAGAATGAGGCAATAATTTGCAACACAATATTCTCGCACTCCATATATTGCCCGATGTTTAACTTCGCTTATGATAGATATTACTCTCGAGAGAGAGAAAAAAGGAGACATAAATTTCATTAAATAACTTACGTCTTGAGTGCGATACTGTTGACTGACTCCCGTACTGAGGTAATACGGAGAGCGATAAATCTCGGTCGCTTGAGACAAGGACAACAAAGCGAAAAGGAGCAGCAGCACCTGGAAAAGAAAATTGGCCTCAGAAAGCTGTTTAGAACAGTGAAAATATTCATCAATATGAATCATTGTAAACATTTTCTTTTGCAAAAATCCTTTTTTTTTTAAAGGCAAGATGTTTTGATTTAAAAAAAAAAATATATCAGACTTTTGATAAGAGGGTTGGATTATGCTTTATAATGTGAATTTCTGTTCTATTAATGTCTCAAGAAGTATTTATATGCAATGTACCGACAGCCCAGTTATTCCATCCAGAGACTGCAGTTTCGCTCTTGTTACAGACACATCAGTCTGGAACAGAGAATAACCGAGCTGGAAGCAAATGTCACCTCATTGTCTTCAATAATAGGCAATAACCGATGATCTCTACGATTATCTTCAAATTAGAGGGTAAAATTAATTCAGCACAGCATCGAGTTCGCAAGCAATGGTGGGGCTTAATGGTGGTAATTCGATGTTTACTACGAAAGCTTTTTATCTTCATTTACGAGTGGAACCGCATCATGGCTTGAGGAGTCTGAATTAGTTTTAAAAACCAGGGGCTCGTCAGTCTGGAATAGACAACAACCGAGCTGTAGACGGATATCCTCTCACTGAAGTAGAGAAAACGTTCAAACTGGTGCCAAATATTAATTCAGACTCTGCAAGCAATGAAGCGGAGGATTCTAGATAGTGAGCTAAACCAATTTTAGTCACCAGTTAGAAGGTAATTCTCAGCTTTACTGAGAGAACATCTCACTGTTATTGCCTATACCGGACTGAGTCCAAAATAAAGACGAAACTGCATTCTCTGAGTGTCATAACCAGGCTGTCGTTATTGCATCATTTTGTTTGTTAAAAGTTCTTTGTTTTGAAAAAAAAAACTGGCAACACCCTTTTAAATTCAATTGTATTGTCTTTCTATGGTTCGATTATTTGCAGGGTTTGCAACATTAGGTTAGCTTATTTTGAAAATTCTGATCATGTTAACTCATGTTTTAGTTCATAAAATAGAAGACATTAATTGTATCTCTTCTGTAAAACGTGGACAGAGTTGCGTCCTACTAGAAAACTTTGACTCGTGACTAAAACTGAAATTTCTAAAAGGTTCTCTGTTTCTTTAACAATTGCATCCAAGATTTAAAAAAACATATATAATTAAATCAAAATGTTGCAAGTAAGATTTTGTATTTTCATACTTTGAAGAGATTTTCTTGTACGGCGACTCCAATATAATTTAACCAACCCTGTATTTTTTTACTTCTAGTCAATCGTAATAGTACTGAATGATTGAAATGCGTTTTAAAATTTCACAATCCAAAATTGGTTGAGATGGGTTAATTGTTATGCAGTAGAATAGAAGTTTCACAAATTTAATGTGAAAATTTTTAGTGTATTTAGTTGTAAGGTAATAACGAAACTTACCTCCATATTTCTTACAAAGTCGGGCCGCAGACGATTGATGAGGACCTCAGCACCTTCTCCCCTTTTATTGCTCAGAACCACCCCTCTTTTCTGATGAATCCCGAGAGCGAAGACCCGAGGAATGCTTCGTATCAGGTGGGCCGCCCGTTCCCGCTCTCGAGGGTGGGTGGCCGGAGACAAGAGGGGTGGGCAGACGACCGCGGTAGGATGGAAGGTCAAAAACGATGTTCAAATTCTCGACTCTGTTCTGGGATGTTCACAATGATCATCCCAATGCCAGATCCATTGTCGGAGGAAAAACTCTTCGACATTAAATAATGGGAGAAATATTATGAATGTATACAAAGGTCAAAAGAGGTTGTTGAATTTCTATTCAGGGTCGAGTCGTGTTACTATCATGACGTAGATAATTATTCCCTTTAATACAGTTTGCATAGTAAGTTGTTGTCGCTACACTGTAATTACGCCTTGAGTATCAACCTCCAAATCTGCTTGAAGAACAGCCATTAAAAGAAGCATTACAGGATCATTATGGAAACTTTCACTATTTTTCCTTTCTCTTAGTTTTCAAGAAATAAACAACTGCACGAAACGTAACTTTGAATAGTTTTCCTTTTTGTTTTTGTAAACTCTTGGTGAGCTTTGTTGACATGTACAAGATAATTTGCGTGTTTTCACCACCCATGTTATTAAAGAAGCAACGACGCTATACTTTTGATTGGCATCTACAAGAGTTATAAAGCGCGAGCTCTAAGTTTTAGTTCGTAAACAGCAAAACAGTCTGAAACTTCAGAGAATAGTGTTCTATCATGCATAAATTTTATAATACAAGTGTGAAACAGAGAGCTCAGAGAAACATTTTTACAACCTTAATGCCAAATGTTTGCTCTTTTATGATGAAATATCATATTTATATAACAGATACGAAGAATATTTTGGGAAAACTTCAAATTTATATACATTTTGCAGCTGTTTATACTTACGAGCTACAGGGGAGTAATAATTGTGAGAAACATTAGCTATATTCGCTTTCTCAATAGTAAAACTAGAAACTTATCGTGCTGACGTTTTGTAAATCGAGCTCCCTTTCTGCACGTAAGATACAAACGGTAATTAGTATAAAGAACAAAATAACAGAACAATATAATACTTATTTAGAGATGAAAACACCACACTGAACCATATACAAAATTAAAAAACTTTCAAAAACGAAATTGAAGCTCATTTATCTAAAGGAAAATATATTTATTTATATTTTGAACATCGCATCCAACCTTCCCTGCGTAGCCATCGAACCACAAACAGTGTTAAAAAATTAGTGGCATATAATAATGCTACAGTTGAGTTAGTTGTTTTGGGAATCTTCCAAAAATTGTATGTTGAGTTCTCGGCATGATTTAAAAGATCACCTAGCTTGTATTAACCGTTTTAGGAAATCTTGGATTTTGCTCCCAATTTTGAGACGTGTATATACGTATCATCCAGTTGATAATTTTTGTCTTAGAAAAATTGTCGCAAAACGGCGAACTACTTTTTGTGACCAGAAAACAGCTCAAAAAACTCCATCTGAAAGATTTTCACAACAGTTTGGAAGCAGAGCGATTTTGAAATCGTGCAAAAACACCAATTAAGAGCAGTTTTAGTTTTACTTGATGGCTCTTTATTTAGTTATCAGATTATCTTACATTTTATTTTTAGTTTTAAGCTTCTTCTGTTGCGAGTTCAAAATCGACCAAAAAAAAAAAAAAAAACTAAAGTTTTATCAAAAATTTTAAGTGTATTTTGCAAGTTTGGAGTTATATTCGAGAAATTTAGAGTTTGGCGAGGTCATCTAATTTCAGACCGAAATCGTTTTCTTTTGTGCTACAAATAAATAAAAATAAAAAAATATTGATAACGATAATATCCAAGAGGAGAAAATGTACGCGTGTACGAACTAAAACCGAGTGATTCCTAAAGCAAATCATGGCATCCATCTAAATAGAAAGGCAAGAAGTTCGAAAAATAACTTTTCCCACTAACTTCCATGCTAGAAATTTAACACCAGTCAATTCAACTACGATACTTTGTCCAATTATTATTTTTTGACACATTAATTACAAATGAAGATCTACGAAATTCATTATAGAAAGCCATAAAATAAAACATACAACTGGACACATACCATCTTTTTTTTTTAATGATCAAATGAAAAATGTTACTTACGCTTTTTTGTGACAATGTGCTCTTGCAATTAAATAAATTATAGGTTGTCGATATAACTTTTACTCAATTGACCACATAATTTCATGTTCGTCCTTGATGCTTCAAAGCAGAATTTAGAAAGTAAAAAACAAGTAAATTGGAGCACGCGATAATCCGACATTGAGACAACAGTTCGGTAACAAGCTTATTTAGCAAAACTTGTTCTTAAACCGTTTTCCCGAGCGAAATCCATTAATTCCAGAACAAAGAAATACTTTCATCGGCTGTTGCCATTGACAAAAAAAATAATTAAAAAATAAATAAATAAAGGTATCTTCGGAACGTTCCGAACGACCTTTAAAAGTGATTAAAAATGATGCCCTTTACTCCACCCTTTCGAAAAGCATCTTTCAGGCCTCTGTTTTTATTGATTTTGTTTATTTTAGGGGTTTTTCAGAGTGGACAGCCAAGCCTTGCATTTTTGTTTTGTTCATATTTGTTTGGACTATAAATAGCGGGTTATCTGCCAAGCAGGGTATCCTTTGACAAAGAATCAACGCTCATCATGCAGGTATGTTATAATATTCTTGACCATTGCTGATTGCTATTAGCAGGGGAACTGGATTTAGTTTTGTAAAGAACGGTAGAATCTCGTTTGTCAGACTCCTGTTTATCCGGATCCCCGGTTTATGCGGATCAAATACGTGATTTTTTAAAAAATATATTCATTAAAAAAAATTTTAATTGTGGTAGCAAAACTTATATAAGTACGCCAATTATTCCCTTTTTACTTAGATTGAATGCACAACTCCTGCATAGATCGTGCAATAAATTATAGTAATCTTAAAAGCAACATGGCTTACTTTGGAATGACAGTCAGACACCACTGCAGCTGAACTATAAATGGTAAAATGTTTGCGCGAAATAATTCCAAGTAATTTTGTTTCAAAGCATTGTTTATTACTGGGCTTTGAACCATTTTAATAAATTTAAATATTATCTTTAAAAATATTTAAAATTTATATAATTCTTAAAGTTCATAAAATCTTTTACCCTGCTTTGAAACTTTTTGAGAAATTTAAATATCTATGAAAATATTCAAGAATTTATTTAATTCTTAAATAAAGCTGTCTGCTTACTTAAGAATGTGTCTTCCTTATTGCCCATATTACCCCCCAGATTTTCGTTTACCGCCTTCGGTTCCAATTGCTTCGGATATACGAGGTTGGACTATACAAACAACAACAACAAAACTGCATTTCTCGGTTCAACGAAATACATATGAAATTTTCTAAGTACCTAATTTGTAGTTGTTGTTTTTTTTTAAATCTTTTGTTCATCTTGAGACAAATTCGGAGCATTAGGAAACATATTATTGTGGTATTTAGCTCATTAGATATTGTGCTTATTAGCTATAGGGGAGGGTGGGCAACAATGAGACAAAAAACACATATTTTTCATTTTTTGTATATTGGTGAGTTCTAAACCGCATTAACATACCTGATTATATTAAAAATATCAAATTATAGTCTATTGCACAAAATTTACCTAATTTAATGTCAGAAAAAAGAAGTTATGAGGTTTTATAAGTTTGACAAAAAGTGTCTCATTGTGGCCCAGTGATGGGCCACTATTAGACATTAAGTAGGGCCACAATGGGACAGCTGAATAATCACTGTATTTTCACCTAAAGTTTGCAAAATAAGTACCTTTAGCTAGTTTATTAAATAAACTTAATGCAGTACAGAGTTATTAAAAATTTACAACAAAAAAATTACAATACCACGTGATACAGACTGATTTTTTCCATAATTCCAACGATTTTTTTTTTCTTCATAAGTTTGATGGTTTAAAGGTCCTGTGTCCCCTTAAAGTATATTTTAATTGTTAAAAACTGTTTTCTTCTTACATACGAAACAATTTTAACTACAGTAAGCAAAAGAAAAAAAAAACATTAGGATTTAAAAAACAGGAAAAGAATAAAATAATAAATGCCAAATATCAATTGATAATTAACTTACACAAATATTAATTGTAATTATAAAGTGCTTTGAAATAAGTACCATATTTAGCAACCTTATCAACCATTAACTGGTTTCTAGTTTTGTTTTGCACAAAGCTGTGTAGTAAAATAAAAAGTTCACTTGTAATAATTAGCTAAAATATAAATATTTTTAAATCAGGCCTATTTTTTGTTGTTAAATTTCTTTTTTGTAAACTAAAACAAGGAGTAGATAAGTATTCTACACTTGCCAAACAGCAAAATAAAGATTTTTGCTTCATATCATTAAAATAAACCATGAGTTAAAAATAATGTAGCTGAATAATAGAAGATTAATGTATCAGCAACAACATAAACTACAACACTTATCATAACTGTTGATGTTTTTCAAGATTATGATAGATGCATGAAATTATCCAAATAACTTTCAGTGTGTCCAAACAGTAACTAATTTTTTCTACAAAACAAAAGCATAGAACAGCATAGAACTAGGAATTCTGGGAAGCATTTTGGTTATTTTTACTCCTCCTAAGTGGTGGTAGTTGTCAGAATTGTATTTACTTTTGAATTTACAATGTTTCATTGTGGTCCACTCTCCCCTATAGTGATTATTTAGAGTTCTAAATAATTGAAATTATTTCTATTTAATTTAAGTGAAACTAGTAGGAGAGTATTGCTGGTCGTCACTCTCGTACATAGTTGCATTATAGATACTATAGTGAATTGAGAAGCTTTTTCCTTTTCTTTCTTTTTTTAAATTTATTCATGTATTTATTTGTTTATTTCATTTTTTCCCTGAGATGAATGTGCTTATTCCATCTCAACTTTTTGCATCAGAAACGAATTGATCATTCGTTTCTGATGAAAAACGCAGGAATCACATAACGCAAAAGAAAATTTAAACCATTAGATGCTGCTTTCACGAATCGGGCTCGTTTGAATTCAATTGCAAATCTTAGTCCGGTATTGAAAAATGTTGAATAGTTGAGAAAATATTTTTATTGCATCTGTGGCCAAATTTGAAAGATTTTAAAAATATTGACATTCCATCCGAAAAAAAGTATGGATAATTAGTATGGAAGACTTCAAAATGTATGCTGAATACTATTTTTTTTTTTTTTTTTTTTTGTCATGATTTATGTACATTTTTGAACATTATCAAACATGATTCGCTACGATACGTTTAAATTCAATTTAGCTTAAGAATTTGTTTATTCCAAAGATTTGTTGGACAGTACGTTTTATTAATATTAAAATATTAGCACATTCATTTTTTGTGTTTGTTTCATGTGTTCTGGTACAGCTCCTAAAGTTTTTCAATTTATAAGTTTTCTTTTAGTATACTAAAAAGTACAAACAGATAAGTTGCTAAGTATTAGAACCATGGATTGATTTACTATGTGTAGTTGATTAACTGCAGATCATATAAATTTGAAGAAGGTCTAAATTCGTGGCTACTTGATTGCTAAAACTTTAATTTTCCTGAAAACAATTCCTGTTTTCTTTCACATTTTCCCATTTTAGCTTTATTTTATTTTTCTTTCCTTTATTTTCCATATTAATTTTATTTTATTTATCTTTTTTTTTTAATTCTCGATATTGGAAACGAAATTTTACCTACAAAAAACATTTTTCATTCATAACAGCAATTATTTTTTATCAATTCAGTTATTTACTGAAATTTTTATATTAATTAAAGCAAATTTTCCTACGTACGAAAATTTACACAAAAAGTTGTCTAATATGTAGTTTTATGGTGAAAATTATAACAAATATTAAAGAATAATCCACATATTTATTTCTACAGCCCATATACTTATTGCTAATGTTATTAGTATGCTGTTCTATTTTGTCTCACGGCTCATTTACATTTGCGACAGGTCCTAGTGTTGTTTGCCCTTTTCGCTGCCAGCCAAGCAGCAGTTCTCTTCAGTGCCGCACCACTTCTCAGTACTGGTGCTAGCTCGCAGTACAGATCCCAGGATGTAAGTATTTTTTTTTTTTTATCGAAACTGAAATATGTCGTTATTTAATTAATATAATTTTCTCTCAAATTATACTGGTTATATGTATACCAAATTATACTGCTTTTTTTGTATTCCAAATTTTAAATATACAAATTATTATTATTTTCTACGAATTGCCCAGGCATGATGTGAGTACTGTATCTTCTTTATCAAAACACCGAACTCTTTGATTCTTCTCTATCAAACACTCTGGGGAGCACCGATGGGAGGTGATGGGAGATCACTGAGACCTTCCAAAAATTTCCTTATTCCGCAAATTTTGTTTGACGATTCGGAAAAATTATCATCATTCGGCAAAATTTGGAGCTCCATCCGGCAAATTGAAAATTTTCGCCCTCTCAAAAATTTAAGTTCGGGCGTCCCTGCAAGTACTGTATTATGTTGTGATTTATTATCTTTTTTCCCCTTTGACAAAACTAAATTTGTGTTATGTCACGAGTATTATCCGTTTGTATCAAAATAAAGTTATCTCTTGTTGTGGATATTGACCCCTTTTAACACAACACAGAGTTTAGTCATGATCCCACCGCCCCTCTTATTAAGTACTGAATCTTTCAATCAAAATACCGAGATAAACCCCGTTATTGTATCGTTTATCAAAACACTTAATGTCATGGTGTGAATATCATTCCTCTCAACAGAAACACTTTAATGTTCGAAAAAGGAAGGGGAAATGAATTCAATACGATCTTTTGTACTAAAAATTCTAAAACTTTCTTCTGCTATACTGTTGTCTATTAGCTCACAGCACCGAGTAAAACACTAGTTTTTAAAGTCCTTCTTAATGGTCAAAATCAAAGCTTTTATTTAGCCTAGATGATATTCCTGTCCTGCCTTAAACTGTACAACAGTATTTTCAAAACCGTTGTTTAATCTTGTTTATCGCGGCTTTAATTGGTTAATTTTCTGGTTCCGTGGCTTTCATCACAAAAAGTAAATGTTTGTTGGAAACTTTTAAACTTTTGAAATATTTTTTTTTCTTCAAAGGTTTTAATTTGGGAATTTGCTGACTTTAAACGGGGGGGGGGGGGGGCGTTCCGAAATCTGTTTGGCTTGTTCTTTTAGGGTTGCCTTGCTCTTATCTACTGAAGACAAAGCACGCTTTCAATGCTTTTGGTATTTTCGTGCAATTTATGGTTTTTCGTTCAATAACATTGTTAGTTATAATTTTTTTTTTTCGCATAACCATTGTTGTACTCTTTTTAAAAATTATACTAATTTTCCCTGTTATCTACTCAATAAATTTTCCTTTCGGTAGTGTTGTTATCATTTTAAAATATTGCACAAAAAGATTCGAATGCTATTAGTGTGTATGCATAAAATATTCATTTGTTTTAGTCATCATTATGATGGCAAGTTATCTAAATAGCGATCATGCCAACGCAACTGTCAAGAAGAAATGATGCTTTACCTGCCCAGATAATTTGTCTTCCTACTTGCTCTGCTATCACCAAAGATATGGCAAATTGCTCGAGACCAATCAAAATTCTTCTTTTTTCAGAGCGTGGGGAATTACCACTTCGGTTATGACGAAGGTCATTCATCCGGAGGATCCTTCCGCAAGGAATCTGGGGACGCATTCGGCAACAAAGTTGGCTCATACGGCCTGCGGGACGCCGACGGCAGGGCCCGCATTGTCAACTACGTCGCTGACGCCGCTGGATTCCGAGCTGACGTCCAGTCAAATGAACCGGGGGTGGAGCCGAAAGATCCTGCCAACACCTCCATCAACAAGGCCATTATAGCTGCCCCTGCAGTAGCCACATACGCCGTGGCCCCCGCAGCTGCCATCAGCTACGCGCCATTCGCACATTTCGGGGGTTTTGCCTTCCCCGGACACTATGCATATCCCGCACATTATGGATACCACTGGTGAGTGGTGAGTGGTCCTCCAGTTCCAGTACAAGTGAAAACAAGAAATTTTATCTCCCTCTAAATAGTACTCATAATGCAGCCGGGTTGTGTATCCTTCAATTGGGTTTGGATACAGGAATAATATTTAAAATTTTCACTGTACACTCATCGAAATAGCTTGAACATCGAAACATATACTCAGAAAATCATAATATAAATGCGTAGTTTTCTTTTTTTTTTTTTCAATAAAACAAAATACCAGCTATGTCAGTCTATTAACTATTAATTCATGAGCAGGCACAAAGATCGCCATCACTAATTACTGGGTTAGCTTGAAACCCAGTCTCTTTTTGAAGCTTTATTTTTCGTCTAAAGTTACGTTTTTCATCATACTTATGACTTCATAAAAATATTTAAAAACACTTAATTTCAAAAAAATGAGACTTGTCTTCTTCCATAAAAAAACATTTCCCAACACTATTTTGTTTACTTCATGAACTAAAAAGCAGGAACTTCAAACTAATAGCAAGGTTTCAATATCGCGGATGAAAGTAAAAACGTTTGCAACGAACTCCACGGAAATAATCTTTTTTCACTCGTTCTTGACTCGTCGAGCATGTACTCCAGTTCTGTCCACTAATTTATTTGAAATAAAGTTTTTTACTGGACTACTATGTATTTATTGACTTGATACATATTTCATACATGACGTTTATAGCATGAAACATAAAAACATAACGGTAAAATTAAATGTCTCATTTTTTTAAATTTATATTTTTGTCATTGAACAATTTGCCATCTGTATTGCTTTTTAGCTTAATAACTTTGTCTTGATAAGTTTTATTTAATTATTTGAAAATATGCTCATTTTCTTCGTGTGAAACATTAACCTAAAGAAGAAAGAGTGATTAATTGCTTAAAAATGTTTTTGTAAAATATTTTTATTTTAGATAGGAAGTAATGAAAGCAATAAAGGTGAAATAAATTTTAAATAAAGTAATTTTTTGATAGAAGAAAAATAAACGAGTGGCAATTTTAATGAAACATTTGTATTTCATCGTAAATCTTTAAGCAGTTATAATGGCATTATGTTGGAGGAACAAGAAATGGATAGCCTAACTTTTTTCAATATTTTCAAGTGAAAGTAGTTTAAATTGAATGATTAATGTTATGATGGATTTCTAATGTTGTGCTTATTTTTTTTTAGAATAAAAAAAAAACTAACGTATAGTTGTTTGGTAATTAAATGCAAAGAGAGTTCAAAAGCATAAAATAAGCAATTTTGAAAGAAAAAGTAAAGAGAATTAGTACTATTTCTTGGCATTGACAAAAATTATTGATTGATTGACAGATTTAAAATGGTGTTAATGACTGAATCAAAATGATTTTATTGTAAAGCGCTGGTTGTTGAGATTCCTTTTTTTTTCTCCTACTTTCGTTCCAAAGTTTTATTTATTTATGTATTAATTTATTGTTTGTTAACAGAAAATTTAGAGAAAACAAATTCAGGGTGTTTTCTTCTTACCTGAAAGAAATAGCTGCAAACGATTTCATTTTTGATAAACGTTATTTATTTAGGTAAATATTTTTTCATTTCTTTCTTTTAATGAAAAATCCGAGTCTCTCTGCTTTGCTCAAAAAAAAAACCTGAAGACGATATTGGTTTTGATAAAACACATTTATTTTGGTGTTTGAATTTTTACTTCTCCGTTTTTCTTTCTCCCGTTTTTACTTTTGGAAACTTGGAAGTTTTTTTAATGATAACCTGCCATTGTACTGTTAAAAAGGTAAAAGTTGCTGCTACTTTCCTAGCTAATAATTTTTTTTAACTACTCAGATTCAAAATAGTATGTTGGCAGATTTTTTTTTAAATCATTATTTTGTGTTTAAAACTTAAAATATTTAATACTTATTATTCTTTTTGAACGATCAATGAAATGCGTTCGGTCATAACCTCAGAAAAAGTCATCAAAAATTTTTGTTTTCATGTAAAATTTAACTTGAAATGCAAAAAGACGGAAGCTTTTCCTGAACGGAAGAATATTTTAGCGTCGAATTGAGGATTTAACTACGCACAATCAGTTTTTTTATAAAGCTTCTGTTGTATATTTAAGCGCCTCTAAACTCTCGTTTTCATAAACAACTACATAATTAAAACTGAATGTTGAGTACATGAAATACACCGCTAGCTCAGTTAATTCGAGCCGAGGACTGCAGTTTCGTGCTTATTAGCACTCGTCAGCCCGGCATAGGAAGTGCCTGAGCTGGAGGCGGAAAATTTCTTAAGCAAGCTTAGAGTTCCAAACAAACTGCTAGCTAATACAAAATTAGCACTGACCAGCCGAGTGACCAAAGCAATGGTTCGATTCAACTCGAAGAATGAAGGCTTGGCATGGTATAACTCTAGGCACTGTTTGTTTGGCACTCTAGCCTTCCTTAAGAGGTTTTCCACCTCCAGCTCAGTCACTTCCTATGCCGGGCTGACGAGTGCTAATAAGCACGAAACTGCAGTCCTTGACTGGAATTGACTGAGCTGGCGGTGTATTTCATGTATTTCTGCCTTAGCCCTGGCTAAAGGGCGGTAACTAACTGAATATGAATATTAAGTATTTCACCAGCTCTAATTTTTGGCCAAAACATTTTATCAAAATACCACTTTTTTAAGATTTTATAGTAAAATACTAAGTTAAACAATATCTAAGCGTAAGTAGCTTGAGTAAAACATGTCAGAAATTACAATCTCTATGATCTATGAAAAGAAAATACATTATATATATTTTGGAGCTTTCTACATATTTGAAAAGCATTATAAAACTTTAAAAACGATAATAGTTATAATTTGTCTACAAACACAGTATAAGTATCAATAAGGGATTGCAGAAGTAAATTATTAGAATTTCGCAAAAATGCCAGTAGATCATAAAATATTTTGAATTTTACTGGAGCATTTTTTAAAAAAATAAGAATCCAAACAGAATAAAAAAAAGCCGTAAAAATAGGAAAATTACAATGGTGAATTAATATGCTTTGACTTTTTTGATTCAAATTGGTAACACTTTCAAAACGGTTCTGAAAATAATATCGAGCAATTCTATACTGTTTAACAGTGTAGAAACCACCGAGACATATTCAATGTCTCGGTGGCAAGGAAATCAAAAACAAATAGCTTCCTAAATTTTCATTTATTTCTTGCACATTTATTGTCTGTAAAAAGTTGTTTGGATTCGATCGTTATTTGTCGAAAATGAAATTATTACGAATTATTGAAATGGACATGATAAAATCTTTTAAAAAATGAGTTCAACGAAATGTTAGTCTTTCTATAGGCACTTGATTAAGTTTGTCATGGTATTCAACTGAAATTGCTACGTTAAAGAAAAAAAAAAGCTATAGCTCATTTTTTTTTATGAATAATAAAAGTATACATTCATTTCCAAATAAATTGATTCCGGATACACATTCCCATCCTTTTCTGTGGAATCGTCACTGTTTTAAAATACTTTCTTTTGCCATCCACAAACAAATAAAGTTCTTCTATTTTTACGACATCTTTTGTTATTCAATATCATTTTCAGTTGTTTTGGTTTTCGTCCTTGAAACTGTAAGATTCCATTCGTTCTCCAAGGGCATAGCTAAATGGCTTTCAGAATGTACGACAAAATTTTCCCATTTTGCAACATCTATTGATACTTGTTCAAAGCTGATATGTGACAAAACTGATATTTATTGACACAAGAACGTCATAAAATGATAAAAGAGACAGATGTAAGCACTCTTGGCTTCAGTTGGAGCCAAGCATGTGTGAAGAATTTTACTGGGAATGCGTTTGGAGTAAGAATTCCTGATTCGGATAGTAGATTTCCAAAGAGAAAAAGTAAAATAACTACACACGAAAAACTTTTTAAAGAAAGTTAGTTCCAAACTTCAAGGTAATTCCAACAGAATTTACGGAATTTTTCATTAACTTAGAAGTAATGTAGTTGAAATTACCATAGTTAAAATGATTTGAGGGGTTGTACATAAATTATGTCACTTTTTTCAACATTTTTGAATCCCACTCCCCCTTTTGTTAAAAAGTGTCACGCTTCACTTTTCCCATCTTCCCTTGCCCCAGGTCACGCTGTTTTTCACAAGCATATTCTCATTAAAAATGCGTAATGCTGCACTTGTTGCTCCTCCCTCCCATTGTCACCAGACCACAATATCCCAAATATTCCTTCCAAAGCGTAATGTCATTTGAAATTAACCTAAGATGAATAGATATGTGTCAGTGAGAAGCAAAGGGGTGTAGGTGCCAAAATTAAAATTTTGAAGATGACTAATACAAATGGTAGAAGAAATTATTTTCTGTTTTCGGGCAAGAGATAATGCTAATAGTCCTTGTAAGTGCTGCTATTCAACATGATTCAAGAAAAATATTAAATGAAAGCCTACCTAGGACCTTATCTTTAAAAGAGTTTTACTAAAAACTTGAAAATGTCCACTAACATCCCTTTGCTTCTCACTGTCTCACAATTTAAAAAAAATCGTGAACACACAAAAACTTTGATAAATATTGTTGCAGGGGTAGTATTTTGTTCTCTTTAAAGTTCGTGGATGGCACAGTACAAAAATAACTTTTTCAGCTGTCTCAATTTCTTGCTCAGATTTTCCAAATTTTCAAACCCAAAAAGAAGGGAATTTTCGTTAAATTTTTAATTTGTTCTAAAATTGTAGACCAATTTAATTTATTTTCCCTGAGGAGTTCAATTTTAAAAAATTTATTTTTGAATCGATAAACGCGTTTTTTTTTCCTGCTCTAAGGGGGTGGTGACAACAAAGGGGGACTCTACCCACAGCAAAAATATCTTCAAAATTTTTTTGACTGTAAAACCTACGTCTAGATGATCAATTACGTCTACTCATAGTGTTTTTTCCACAATATCCCAAATATTCCTCCCAAAGCGTAATGTCATTTGAAATTAACCTAAGATGAATAGATATGTGTCAGTAAGACGCAGTGTAGGTGAAAAAGTAAAATTTTGAAGATGACCAATACAAATGGAAGAAGAAATTATTTTCTGTTTTAGGACAAGAGATAATACTAATAGCCCTTGTAGGTGCTGCTATACAACATGATTCAGGAAAAATATTCAATGAAAACCTAACAAGAATATGAACTTTAAACACGTTTTACTCAAAACTTTAAGTCTTCCACTTTCATCACTTTGCCTCTTATAAGTCAAAGGTTTGCAAATTTTTTACAAGAGTCGACCACACAGACAAAAGCGAAGAAGATCCGGATAGTATGAGGTTTAACGAAAGATCAATATCATTCAAGTACATAAGCAGTATGAAAATGACACGCTCTTTAAATTATTTATTATATAGTGAAAAGACAACATCATCAAATAAAATAGCAATTGAATTAAGAAATAAAAGTGACACGTGCATGGGACACTAATGATACATATTGACATGTACCATCAAGTACGTCAACTTTGAGCCACAGCATTCTTTTAGATGTTTGGTCTACATATAGCTTGATGAAGTATCCACGAGTGATCGAGTCGAAAAAAAACTCATCGTTCATTTGGGGGTGAGCAAAATGGAAATTAAGGTCGATTTTTGAGTGAAAATTTTTTCGCGAATACAATACTTCCTTTTTGTAAAAAGAAGTAAAAATGATGAACATTTTAAAAATTCTAGTTTGACTTTTCACAAAGAAATGGTGCTCATTAACTACAACTATTAGTTGGTACTAATTTAAATTATTACAATAGTGTGACAAACCAGAAGCACCATAATAATGGTTTAACTTAGCTCTAATTGACATATGTAGCTAACAAATATCATTCCTTGATGAAAACTTGAACTTGAATTTTCAATAGTGCGACAAACAAGATTGAAGATATCAATTCAGGAACGATTAAGAATAGTACTCATCAATATTCTTGTCTTGGCAAGAGATAACGGACAAAAGTAATAAAATCTTTAAAATTTTAAACCAATGTTTACATCCCACAGCAAATTCCTAACAATATGTACTATAGGTCTTAAGAACTTTCTTAATTATTCCTAATTTTTTTAATTCTCCCACCGGTAAATAAGAAAACAGTGCACAATATTCGAGGATTAAACTTTAGCTATCAAAACGGCTATCATGTCAAAACTGCACTTGGATAAGCTTCACGACAACAAAGTCACCACGGTTGGCGGCACAAACCAAACTTCATGGAAAGTGAAACCAGAACAAGACCGAACCAAAGAAATGCAAGAAAAATGTTTCGTGGAGAAGAAAAACAAAAGCCAAGCAGAACACGAAAAAGGCAAGATATCATGTGGAATGGGCAAGGAGTGCTGTTCGGAAAGCACCCCTTTGCAATACTAACCCAGAACCGCTCATCACAATGGGTGATAAACTGCATGCCTGGCTGGACCGATTGCTGCCTCGTAAATAAAAACCCTCATTCCCGCACAATGGGGAAGAGGTTAATTCGACGAAAATGTGGAGTGCCGTTTGACATGGAAGGTCGTATTCGAACGCAGGTGACCTTCCCTTTAACGACGTGACACCAAAATGCTTGAATACTTTGGCCTGCAAAATATGCAAGTATGACTAACTTTCTGATTCGAGGGGTTTCGATCTGGGGGGGGAGGTGCATGACGTCACAAGAGTGCTGCTGTCGTATAAAAGGCACCCCCTCCTCGACTTTGTACCACATCTCAAGACAGCTGCTCTTCCTTACAGTATTCCACCATGAAGGTGAGTGGCAAACTTTGGATATCATCTTCTCTTCTTCCTAAGACCTCGTGGACGATAACGGATAACATTTCATCGCGAGTTGACAACGGAATTCGTTCGATTTTAATGTCATGTGGTTCCTGCTCTGAATAACATTCTAATTTCCGATTGAAATTAGTAGGAAGTGCTTGAAGAGTGATTAAAGATAACCGATAACGTTTTTAACATCGCTTAAGACCCAATTAGGATAAGCGAGAGTGTTCGAATCGAGATTAGAAGTCATTCCTCATACTAATAATGTCTGTTGAAACTGGAATAGGATTAAGCGGAGGTGTTTGCTTTGGAGTTTGAGATTGTCTGCTATGCTGGCAATGTTTGCTGAAAGAAAATTTGAATTGGTCCTAAGATTTGGTTCCCTGCTTAAAGATCCTTCGTACTGATAACTTTTTAATATCGATGAAAATCTGATTTGGATAGGCGGGAAAGTTCAAGTTTTCGAATTGTGGTTAGAGATCCTTTGTTTTACTTATAATGATTCATACGCCTGCTCATGCTATGGTGAGATTTGGCGGGGGAACTTGAGTCGTACTTTAAAGATCATCTGTCTTAATGGTAATGTCTGCTCAAGATCCAATTCCAACTAGGTGCGAGACTTCGAATCGTGAGTAAAGATCATCTGTTTTGCTAATCACATTCTTAATGTCTATAAGAATTGGATTAAGCAGGTGTGTTTCAATCGGGACTAAAGATTTGTTCAATTGATAATAATCCATATGTCTGTTGAAACTGGAGTATTATCAGCAAGAGAATCCGAGTCGTAATTAGTGATCATCTGCTTTACTGGTAACGTCTCCTAAAATCCATTTTGAATTAGGGACAAATGTTGTAGTCTTCGTTTAAGATCTGCTGCTTTACTGACACGGTTCTTAATGTCTGTTTAAAGCCTGATAAGGATAGGCGAGCATTGATATCAGAGATTATCTACTTTGCTGATTAAGCAATATTTATGGTGTACTGAAACTAGACTAGCATAGAGCGAGAGCATTTTCACCCTGATTAGGGATCATCCAATTTACTGATAAAGTATTTAATTTGTAATAAAATCAAATTAGGATGGTGCAGAAGAGTTCGTGTCGCGGTAAGAAATCGTTCTTGTTGATAATTTTCGATACACTAAAACTATTAGACCACCCCGTTTGAATATTAAACCACCAATAAAAATTTTTATTCTTTAAGAATTCCCGCTAAGTAATGTAACTGTCACAGTGCGTAAAATGACATTCCGATCATTTAAACCTTTAGCATTCTTTTTTTCGCATTCTTGCTTCACGCGTTTTTTTCTTTGCATTCCACATCCTCGTCACAAATTTAACAGAATATTTTACTTTTTAAAAACAAGTTAAAACTTTCTGGTAACTCCACCCTTTCTTATCTTCACACTGATGCTTTGTAAAACTCAAGTATGTTAGCAATAGTTAAGTAACCTACCTCAAGTTTGTCAACAATAGTTAAGTCTCGGATTCAAACTCCATCGAAATAGTGGATGCTACAGATTGTCATGTGACAATCAGATAAAAACTAATTCCAACTGAAATAGCTACCCTAAACTTTCTCTATCAGCTATCTGCTTTAAGTGCAGAAAAGCACAACTTCAGTAAGTTTCTATTTTTTAAGAGCGGAAACGCTTTACTTGTGTCAACCGACGTTTTGTTTCTCTTTTTTCTAGTCCAACGATTCAAGTTAGAAAAGCATTTAAACCCCTCAGAGCTCGCGTCAAAATAACCTCTGAACTTTCGAGTGAGAATTTTTCTCACACCACACTACTTCCCTTACATTCAGCTATAATATGTAATTGATTTATTCATTAATTTTAGTCCAGTTACAGAATTACCTGGTTTGATATTTGATGAAACAAGACAAAAACAAGTTTTCGGAGAACCACGCGAGCACTCGATTGATGAAAAAAACTCACGCTTCGCCTGTTTCGGCTAGAAAACTGATCCTCCGTGATACTCAAAGACTAATCTTTGCACAAAAAGAAGCTATAAAGAGCAGCAGTTGCTCTTATAGTTAGGGTGTCCAAGCTGTCTGCCTTGGCACCCTGAGGTGCCACAGTATAAGGCGAGGAGTGCCGCAAAGTATCCATGGTACAGTCGAGTTCGCTTATAACGAGCCTTGATTTAACGAGAACTTGGATTTAGCGAGAAAATCAAAAACATTTGGTTTTTATAATGTTAAGTCTATGGGAATACAACTCGTTTTTAACGAGTAAATCCCGCTTAAAGCGAGCAATGTTTTTGTAGTTCATAAAATTTCTGTTGATTTCCAGCTGAAAAAAAAAACTCTATTTTTGGGAGAATTCCCAATAACATTTTGAATTCGACTGAAAGTTAGAATTAAGACATAAATTCTAAGAACAAGTGATTGACGACCCTCAATTTCAATATTAAGCAAGAAAGTAGAATTGAACAGTAGTACACTTATCAGCGTTTTTCCAATCTGTTGTCAGAACAAAGATGAGTAACAATTCATTCTCAGTATGGCTGCAGCGTAGTTATAAACGATTTAGCAAGTAATTAACATCATGCGTTCCTTTGCAGGTTTTATTGTTGTTGACATTTCTCTACACTTGCAATGCTGCTGTCCTTCTGACCCCCAGGAATCCAGATGACTTGGGTGCGGCGGTAACTTTCCAAAATCAAGACGTAAGGCTTTCTAATAATTATTTTACGACAATTATTTCATTAAAATATTGCTTGGATTTTCTTTTACATCTGAATATTGTATATCTTTAACTCTGCCGTGGGAGGGTAAAGCGCACTATCTGCAGTAATGAATGATTTGAGATATTAGAAAAAAAACCTTTTGGACTCCATAAGAACAGCACGGAAATGTTAAAATTCAACGTTGTTTTCGTGCTTCATTTTCAGCGGAAACTAAATAAGCAAGCTTGTATAACAAAGTTAAAGTGCAATAGAGAATAAAAATACGAGAATAAAAAAAGAAAATTGGTTTTAAATTGATTAATTGATTGATTGATTATTGGTCAAAATCATTAAAGCGCGGAAAATTTGCACATACTTCTGCGATTTACCTTCCACCTGCAGAGCGCATTTCAATAGCTGTTCCGTTGGAAAAGGGTGGACTTGGTCTAACCAGGTAACCATAAAATAGTGAAATAATGAAAAAGATCTAAATAAGTAACAATCGAAAAAGCATAGTAAAAGACAAGTAAATTATTTGCCTTTGCCTCCCCGTTATCGAAATTTGAAGTCTTAAAGTATGCCGACATTTTAAGAAGAGTGGACAAATGTAGCGAGTTTCGGAGGAAATTGAAGGCATCTTTCTTATGCTTGCAGAAAGAGGTTCTGCCACATGGTAAAGTCACATGGTACTTTCTATTTCTCGCCAAATCCTTAAATTTGGCTACTTTTCTTAAAATTCAGCAAACTTTAAGGCCCTATCTCTCCATAATAGGTATACGAGGACAAATAATTTATTCACCAAGAAGAAAAAAGACAGTTTCACATTAATAACAAATAACAAATAAATACCTTTGTGCTGAAACTTCAAATAATCAGTAATCCAACGTTAAGTAGCACAAAAAATTGCAAATTATTGCCGACACTTGTTTCGGTGTTACAAGGAACACCTTTTTCAATGCAAAGAAATGTGAGCTTCTGGATGAAAAGTCATGACTTTTCATCCAGAAGGATGAAAAGTCATGACATTTTTTCCGTGGTAAGACCAAATATATAGGGCAGTACAAGTCGTGATTAGCATTGTAGGAAAATCCAATGTCTTGTTTCTATGTTAATTAATATGTGTTTCTAAATTCAAATCCGGACAGGAAAAAAAATCTTTACTTCGTAAATCTACGATAATGATCAATACAGAAATGTTTAAAAGTTTTTAAAAAGCGAAGTTTTACTGTTGAGAGAAGCGTTAAATAGTTATGCTTATCTTAAAAGTTGTCAACTCTTTTGCGCGAAATATTTGACTCCAAAGAAAACGTCGCATAAGTGCCTCAATCACTACGATAAAAACTGAAGTTTCAAATTTAAATTTACAAGAAAAGTAAAAAGAAAAAACTTGTATTAACAAAAGAGACAGAACGGTACGGCTAGTTTATTCTTTTGTCTACAGTTTAGTGAAACTATTATTGTTTGCATAGCAATTCATTTTGTATGTTTGAGTATTTGAATAACTACTTTAATTAAAAATGCTGGATAAATATACAAATTTTATTCGTCGTAATAAAGAAGCATAGAACTGAACTATGTTTCTTTATTAGACGTTGAGGGTAGGGTCTAACATGTGTTGAATTGAACGCATAACTTGCATCCAAAGACTATTATGCACACCTTACCATAGCAATGTCATACAGAATCACTTGTAAAGGTTACTAGCGCCGAAAGCGACAGTGTGTAGGTTCATAGCTCATGTAATGAATTTTTAACTTAACCATAACTAATGTCGTTAAATGGGCGATATTTGAAAACGTTCTTTAGATGTTCAACCTTGTAATTCAAAATTTGGGCTCCTAAATCATGTTTGGATTTATTTCTTTGCTACATGCATCGTATGGTAGTGTTAATAAATTATTCTATGGATGAAGATTTGCTGTAAAAAGTATAATATAAGTGATAAAGGAAGAGATTCTGTTCTGGGTTTTAGTTAGCAATTGACTTATTTTCCTCCAACATCGTTTGCAGCGTGAACTTTTTTTTTTTAAATACTCCAACCCAAGCATTATTACTGCGTCAGATTATTTCCACCTAAAGGAGTCTATATTCTCTATTTCCATTCAAACGTTTGCAAGTATTTGAAAAGTCACATTAGCTGTTTCTCTATTGGTTCCGTTTCGTAATTCAATTTTAAAGTTTTCCGGGCGAGGGAGGGAGAAAAGGGTATTTATATATTTGTTGGAAAATCAAATCAAAACATTAAGTTTTTCAAATGGTCAATTCCAACCCTGCCGCCCCACCCTCCCCAGCTGTTGAGACAACGCAAATGTTGGAGAACTTCTGGAGTGAAAACGGAAACAGATTACATGTAAACAAAGAAGAGCGCCATTTGGCGACCTCAGTCATGTGCGTGGCTTGGAATACGACTCCTATTGGTTAACTTGTTTTTTTAATTCGGTATAAAATCCCCAAACTGGCGCAGCGGCAAACCTACTGGAAACCTATTTGTTCACTTTCGGTCACTGTATTCCGTGAACAGCGTTTAAGAAACAAATAGTGCACACATTAAATTTTACTAAAGATAATTTGTGCTACAAACGATGGTGTAAGAAAAAATTCAAAATTCAGGGTAAAAGCTACAAGGATGTCTAGCTTTTAACCTGTCTAACACCTGATGTCATCGTATCATCAAGTGTAGTACATATTTTTATATTAATCCTAATCCTTCCGATGTGACTCTATAATACAACATTAAACTTTTGAAATATATTTTTCTTCAGGTTCTGGGGCAGTATAACTTTGGATATAGCGAAGGCCATCCTTCTGGTGCATCTTTCCGCCGGGAATCAGGAGATGCTTTCGGTAACAAAGTTGGTTCCTTCGGCCTGCGGGACGCCGATGGCCGCGTGAGGATCGTCCGATACGTCGCAGACGCCAACGGCTTCCGGGCTGACGTCACCTCCAACGAGCCAGGAGTTGCACCACAAGATCCCGCTTCCGCCACCATCAACAAGCCTCTACTCGTGCCACAGCCTGTGGTACCAGTTGCACCAGTAGCAGTGCCACCCCCTCCACCCCCACCTGTGGCACCGGTTGTTGCTGGACCCAAGAACTTCCCACCCCCTCCTCCTCCTGCTTACAACTACGTGCTTCCTGCACCTGCAGTGGTAGGACCTCCCCCACCACCCCCTCCAGCATACTATCCTCCTCCACCTAAAGTGTCCTCCCCAGTTGCTATCCCAGCCCCATACGCTGCGCCAGTCGGAATACCTGCACCAGTACCAGTCGCTGCACCATTTGCAGCGCCGGCACCAGCTCCCGTGGGTGTCTTACCGAAAGGTTTTGCTGCTTTCGCCCCAGCACCACCTCCTCCTGCCTACTACACAAACCTTGTCGGTGGCAAGGGCTATGCTGGAGCCGTCAGGAGCTTCGTTCCACCCTTCGCAGCTGTTCCGCCCCAGTTCGGATACTTGAAATCACCACCTGCTTATCAAGCTCTGGGCTATCCATTATAACATAAAAACATCACACTAGAATTTTTAAAATGTCATTCATATTTTGCCTTCAAGGCGGTGGTAAAATCTTTTCAGCGAGAGCAGAAAATCAAATGCACGTGAAACTGAAAACAAAATACATTCACGACTTTGATACAACAATTCTTTTATTTAATGTAAACTTCAAACGACAAAATTTTTGAGTCGATTCTCAAAGAAAACATTTTTATATCTAGCAAAACGTTAAAAAATATTTCAACCCACCTCCCTCTACAACATATCATATAATTCGAAGTTTACTTTGAAAAAACAACTTCGATAATTTTATTCCACAGCAAATCCTGCACTTATTTTTGTTTCAAGGGTTTTAATTTAATGTCCGACTATTTAGTCACATTATTGTTTGTGCTAATGGACTAGCATTGAATGCTTGAACAATTTAATTCCTCATAAAAGAAAATTGAAAACAACATCATTGATGTTATTCCAAGCATATTACCGCTTTGTAGAGCCATTGTGATAGCGCAAACATATGTTTCGTCTTGTTGTTATTGTACTTTTTTATTTATACATTTGAAAAAAATAAAGTTTTTTATTTACATAAACCTCTTTTTCATTTTCATGGATGCACACGAAGTTTCGATTTTTATCTTATTCCTCCCTCCCTTCGGGGACTTTTATTGTGTTCAAAAGTTCTATATGAACTTTTGTGCCAATTTTCAAATCTACGGGTTTTTTTTTTTCATTCCATTAGTTGACTAACTAGACTACTAAAGCATAACTTGATATTAAAAAAAAAAAATCAAACCTTGATGTGCTCCGAATTTTGTGAGCTTAGACGGTTTTTATTTTGAAAATCCGACTGTTAAAAAGCAGACGAGTTTTGTCAAACTACAAAACCATTTTTCACATTCAAATGTAGCTTTATAGAATGTCCTGTACTTTACATTGAAAGAACAGTTATTTCAACATAGTTAAAGTTTATAAGTAACACAGTAAAGATATACTTGAAGCGCTTACTATCAAATTAGCGCAATCAACTTTACAGGAAAAAATGCAGGGTGTTTCAAAAAGAATGACCCGATTTGAAATGCGTATATTATGAAAACTATTGAAAATAGTCGCTTCAGATTAATATTATAAAACATGGATACAATAATAAAGTTTTTTTAAATAAAAAATTAAAGGTCCTCAACATGTCCATCTTTGGATGCACATGTCCACACAATACTCAAATTCGTCCCAAACTTTTGCAAGCATGTCTGCATCGACTTCCACCGCTTACACAAACAACCCGTATCTTTGAATTGTTTATACCATTTTCTAATGCTCTTCGGGGCAGGAGGTTCAACATGAGGGTATTCTCGATGAAAGTCACAATGAACTGTTGTTACGGACTCGCACTTCGCGAAGCGTATGGAACACAATACGGTTTTTTCGTGCAGTCGCCATTTTCATAAACACTGCAATGGCAGACGAAAAAAGTGAGTTTAGTGCTACCTGCCGGTAACTCAGTGAAACTCGAGCTTTTCCCTATTCTAACGGTACCTTTATTTAATGAAACGGATTAAAATATGAATACTTATGATTTTTTGAAATCGGGTCATTCTTTTTGAAACACCCTGTATTATGCTGCATCACGGATTAATATAATTAGACACTATTGGATTTTTGAAACATGTCTCCCTATCCTAACTGAAGATCACTTAAATAAAAATTGAGTTTGCTTCTAAATTAAGAAAATCCTCATTTTGTTCTGCATCACGGGTTTATTCAAAAATCAATTCTAACGCAAATCATTAAAATGTCTGAAATAATATAGCGAAAAAACACTATAAGTGGGTGTTGTAGTTTGATCATCTAGGCAAAGGTTTTACAGTCAAAAAAATGTTTTAAAGATATTTTTGCAATAGGTGGAGTCCTCATTTGTTGACACCACTCCCTTAGGGCAGGAAAAAAACGCGTTTATCAATTCAAAAATAAATTTAAATCTTTTACAAAAATAAAATTGAACACTTCAGGGAAAACAAATTAAATTGGTCTACAGTTTTAGAGAAAATTAAAAATTTTACGAAAATTCCCCCACCCCTTTTTTTGGTTCAAAAATTTGGGAGATCTGAACAAGAAATTGAGACAGCTGAAAAAACTATTTATGTACTGGTGCCATCCATGAACGTTAAAGAGGACAAAATACTAATTCTGCAACAATTTTTGCCAATGTTTTTGAGTGTTCAAGATTTTTTTTTTTTTTTTTTGATTGTGAGACAGTGAGAAGCAAAGGGATGTTAGAGGACATTTTCAAGTTTTGAGTAAAACGCCTTTAAAGATACTTTCATTGATTTTTTTTTCTAAATCATGCTGTATAGCAGTGTCCACCAGGGCTACTAGTTAGTACTATCTGTTGCTCCAAGACAGAGGAGAGGTTTACCTACAATTTGTGCAGGTTATCTTGAAATTTTTAGTTTTGGCAACTTACATCTCTGCTTCTCATTGCCTCAGTAACCACTGCACCAGAGAGGGATAAGTAGACATTGTTGGGCTTTTAGAAACCTGTCTCCGTACCGTAACTGAAGATCTCACTGTCTTGTAAATTAATCTCATTTCTAAGCGAAGAAAACCAATATGTTCTACTGTTTGACCGTGGATTGTATGTAATTTGGCAATTTGCAAAGTAAAGACTATTCCATCTGAATGAATCTAGCAGGGGAGAAGGGAAAATAACAATGGGATTTTGATGCCTTCGTTTTATAATGTCACTAGTGCCTTATTCATTTATTGCATATTCTAAAATAAAATAAGAGAAAACAAAAATTGTTACCATAGAAGCAACAAAAAGAAAAGAAAATATTTTCACTTCGTTCAGGAACGTAAGAGCAAAATGGTAAGCTCAAAACTTTGTTGTGCATAAATAAATCAATGAATTTTTGCCGTAAGAATATAGATCGAATATACTTTAGATTAAAAAAATGTTACTGAGTGCAAATTTTCATTTTTACAAAACTAAGGCTAAATAATAGAGAGGCAAAAGTGCACATCTGTAACAAAGCAACTAACATCCCTATAAACTAATAGATACGCCTATAAACCGGAAATTAGACTTTCCATGTAATCGATGATCAGACAGTACGCCATCACAAAACGTGTAATTAGACACTATTCGGTTGTTGAAAACTTGTGTCCCATCGTAATTGAAGATCATTATCTTCTAAAATCGATCTCACGTCTAAACTACGACAAATGTGTTACAGTGCTCCAGGGACAGGGCTGAATTTAGCTCCATGCCGCCCCTAGGCAGATTTGAAATCTGCCGCCCCCTCCTCCTCCCCAATAAAAGAAGCAAAATTTCCTTGACTCAAAAACAAGCAAAAAAGGGTTTTCGAAATTTAAAACTGTCAAGCTTATGAAAAAATGATGACGTTTCACACTCAGGGCACCCGAATGGTAGTTTTCAATAATCCCCCAAAAATTCCTTATTCGGCAAATTTTTCTGACAATTCGGCATATTTGGAGATATTATTGCAACCTAGAGATTTTTTTTTTTTTAAACGTGTTTTGAGACTTCCAGGAATGCCTTTTCAATTCAAAGTTGTGAACTTTTGGATGTAAAGACATCCGGTAAAAGCAAAGAAAATGAACAGCAGGCAGCTTAAATAGCAAAATAGCAATCATCAAAAACAAACAAGACAAAATGGATATCGGCGCCGAAATTTATTGTATAATTCCTTTTGAGAAAAAACCGTTAAGTAATAAATTTCTCTAAAAAATCCCGTAAAATGCATTTTGACATCTAAACATAATCACTAATTCTTTCTGGTTTCAATTGAGGAACAATTTTCTTACCAAAAAACAATTTGCATTTAAATCCACTCCATCATGTTTTTTTATTCTTTCTGAAATAAATATTTCAAGTGTGAAAATTAGACTCGTTTTTGTTAATTCCTTAAATAAGTTGTGCATAGTATTTAATGCCTTTCCATTACTTGAAATATTTTTTCTTCCGATTTTTACGACATTAGTTGGCACAGAAATGCACAACACGGTAGATCATAAACATTTTTTCTACGAAGTACTACGGCAACAAAAGCTAAATTTCTTTAAAAAGTCGAAATCAGTGTCCTTTCTCTTCCTGAGAGTCCTTCGTATCTGAACAATGAGAACATACACACAACTGAATTAACTAAATTCTGATAGAATATGTATCACCAAAGTAACTTAGAATAAAATATAAGATTATTAATAAAGATAAAAACAAGTACTTCTTGAACAAATTTTATTTTGACTTAAAATTTCACAAGCAAGATTTAACAAAAAGAATAAATAGGACAGTACAATCAAGTGCTTCTGAAAAGTAAAAAACAGGCTTGAATTTTAAATTATATTGAATTGTACAAAAAGAAAAGACTATTAGAAAAAGACTAGTTTCAGAAAGAAATTAATGATACCTCAATAAGCTATTAAGTTTTCATAATTAGAGAACTACTGATTCAAATGATGTTTTCGGTTATAAAAACATTGTTTGGTTCATGGAAGAGATTAAAATTTTAAAAAGTCAAATTATACACCCTAAGGACTGTGTGTATTTGATATACAGGATGATGAGTGTGGAACTAAACTTTTAATAAAGTCTGCAATTAATGAAAAATTCTGTAAGGTATTTTAAGAAGTAAAATTGGTCATCACCTTTGTACTTTATTTAGTACATTTATATTTCTTCGAAAAATACTTTGTGGAAAGTAAACATTTCATTAATATTTGGGTGCTTTTAGAGTTTTCAGTTTTAGATACTTATCTGTTTGCTGTTCTGAAAAAACACAAACAGTTAAGGCGAATGGAAGTACAGTACAGAGTATATAATAGTTCAAATAGTGGAACATTTGTATCATCAAGACCATTGCATTTCGATTAACTAAAATTATACGATACAAACTTGATGTAGACGCTAGTGAAAATCCTTTGCTGTTTTTCAAAATAGTTTTGAAAGATTGAACATGGAGCAATTCTAAACTAGGGAACTTGAAATTAAACGATCTATTC
This sequence comes from Uloborus diversus, assembly GCF_026930045.1. Classification (NCBI taxonomy): domain Eukaryota; kingdom Metazoa; phylum Arthropoda; class Arachnida; order Araneae; family Uloboridae; genus Uloborus; species Uloborus diversus. Next base: position 111,910,949 of record NC_072731.1, on the reverse strand, counting down.
TTTTAGACTTTAATGAGAAGCACTAATCTTTAAATCAAATGCTGCAAATTTCGAATATGATTTACTTCTGAGACTTTTGCAGGATTCAATAATAAAATGTACGTGGAAATTTTTTAATTCGGATATTTATCTGTGTACATGTGTATATTTGAAAAGACTTTTAAATGCTAAAAGTCATAATTTTACGCTGATTTTTAAAAAAATACTGAAAACAGTTCATTTTACCAATTAGATTCAGCAATACTCAAAGTTTTCTAAATACATAAGAAAAAAAAATTCCTTTTTGCTATATAGAAATTCTGTTGCTGAATTAGTTAAGCGGTTATAATTCAAACATTTCAAAGCTAATTTCGAAATGGAAAACAAAGTTATTATTCATGATTTCCATAATTGCAATTTAAGTCAAATAATTTTTATCAACATAAACGGAAATAATAAAGAGAATAATACTTTGGTGGAAGTTTTTGATAAACAGAAATTTTTCTAAATAATGAAATTTAAAAAAAAACAATCCTCCTCACAAAAATTGCTCAAAATATCATAAATCTTAAAGAAAATAAAGCACAGTAATTAAAGCTTACATGGAGCCTTTTTTGAATTGCTTAACAATTAAGTCTAAAGTCAAGACATATTTGTCATCCTTTTTAAAAACCACAAATATTCATTCATATTTATTCATTTTCTGAAGTAGCGTTTTTACAAACACTACTGCATAAAATAAGAAATAAAAAAATAACAAAACAAGTTCAGAGACAAAAACCTAAAAAACAAAGCAATACCTCTGAGGCGAAAATAAATAGATGTAGACAATGTTTAAAACAAAAAATTGCTGCCTGGTGCGTACACGTCTTTTGAGCCTACATGAGCAAAAAGGTAATCTTTTCTCGTAAGTTGTTTCATCCATAAGGACATGTCTTCTGCTTTGAAACAGTCCTCGTGACACACGTGTAAGTATAGTTTCCAATTTTTGCGATTGATAAACATTGTATACGTCTATTTAGTACAATTGTATTGCATACTCTCAAATAACAATTTTTTTTAATTGTTATTTTAAAACTTCATGACGGGCTTTAAAACGAGTAAATTCCTTTGATAAAAGTTTGATTTCTAATTTAAGGGAAAAGTTGAATTTCAATAATGATATGCATATCCGTGGTGAGGAGCAGCAAGATGATGAACGGCGTAGGGGGCTACAGGGGCGACGTAGGGTGCTACAGGGGCAGCGTAGGCTACTGCATGGTGATGTGCAGGGGCAACGAGCAGTCCAGCTTTATTGATGGCGGTGTGGGCGGGGTCCTTTGGCTCCACACCCGGTTCGTTGGTCTGGATATCGGCACGAAATCCTGCAGCATCAGCCACATAGTTGACGATTCGGATGCGGCCATCAGCGTCCCGCAGGCCATAAGATCCAGCCACATTGCCATGACCGTCTCCGGACTCCTTGCGGAAGGTGCCTCCTGTCAGGTGGCCTTCGTTGTAACCGAAGTTGTAGTTGCCGAAGTTCTTTGAAAAGAAATAGATTGTGAGCATGAACAATTAAAACGGGTATTCATAGAACAATATTAAACTGGATAGTCAATCAAGCTATATTTAAAATCTCGGCTCCATTGAAATTTTTGGGAGCAATGATTCTATTTCAGCTATAGCCATTCTTAAAATATTTCTTACTTTCCTTTGGTAAGGATTTAAACTACGTCAGTGATGAGTTAAAGAAGACTTAGAAATGTTGCTGCTGTTGATTAATACAAAAAACATATCAGAAACTACTATAATTCCTATGATGAATTTGAACTGCTCCATTACGAACCGAAGAAAATAAGGGCACCTCTTCGATATTTCAAACCTGAAATTGCGATTTTCTATTTCGAAACATTTACACTTTCGAAACTCCTGCACGGCTCATCATATTGTATTGTTTTTGGAAAATTCGAGCTATTGTTTGTAAAAATGATCCTTTTTACCAGACAATGTCTACAGGATAAAGTTCTCAAATTTCTCGTTCTCACGGCAGTTAGTTCTGACATAAAAATTGTTCTGCTCGTTTAAGTGTTGTTGGAGCACAAAAACAAAATCTATTTCTGCAGTAGATATCTTCTTGTTTTATATATGAGGCAAAAAACCATAACTTTATCTTTGATTGAATTAGGAAAGAGTAAGGAACGAACGATTTTAGAGATTATTTTATACGTTTTAAAATATAGCATCACATTAAAGTATAGGATCAAAAATATAAGAAGTACTGTTAAAACTTGTTCCTAATTCCCAATTAATCCTTCGTCAGTTTTGAAAACATTTTCATGTGAAAAAAATGTTTCGGGATTGTTTCAAGACACTTGCACACGAATTTGGAAATGCGCTTGGAATGTTGATGACCATAAACAGGGACGGACTGGATCCCGCAAGAGGGCACCAACCTTGGCCTCCAAAGGGCACAAAAAAAGGTGGAAAGAAAAAAGATGACAAAAAAAAAAGAAAGAATGAAAAGAAAAAAACAATGGTTCACAGGTTCACTAGTTTTTTTTAAAAAAAAAAGAAAAAAAAAGCTCGAAAAAAGTCGCACAGGTCACTCCGCCCCTGACCATAAATAACCCATCATTGCAAGCAAGTAAATTAAGCTCAATTATAACTAATTTTGACAATAAAACAAATCCATTAAAATATTTGTCTGTGTCATTTCATAACCAATTACGTCTAAATCAAGCAACTAAAATAGCTTCCAGAGTTGAACGGTGGAGGGGCACAAACTTCGCATGCCAGAGGTCGTGAGTTTGATTCCCACCGGTCCTCGTTCTCGTCCTATAAATCTTTTTTGTAGCGTCCTGTGTGTAAATAAAAAATTGTAGTGCGTTGTCTTTTATTAGAAGTCAGAGGCGGATAGAAGGGGTTAGCTATTGGAGTCATGACCTTCCTAAACCGTCGACAATAATATCCGTCCGCATTGTGTTCAAATATTGTATGAATAAAATTTAAGTTATTTCAGTGTCTTTTCAATTCAAGAATTATTTTTAAAAGTAAATATTTAAAATACCACTTCCTTTCGTAGCTTATGAAATTAATATGTTACGTTTATGGCTATTGGGGACCTTATTCCTGGTCAATTTGGCACTTTTTATTGACACCCAAGCAGTTTCAGAAATTATTCGTTACCAAAACTTTAGGTTCTTGAAGGGGGGGGGCATTCTTTAGCATGACCCTCCTCCTAATATGGTAATCTATATCCGCCTCTTTTAGAAGTACACCCGCCCTGTGCGGCAATGGCGCCCCTTTTTCTCAGAACTGTGGGACACTACATGAAACAAGCATTGATATCTTATCAAAAATTAAATTATTGGCGAAAATTCTTTTCCAAGCTCTGAGTAATATTGTGTCTGTAATTCAGCTGGTCAATAGAAGTTAAAAATAAACATAAAATATGCAATGTAATTAAATTAAAACTTACGTCTTGACTTCTGTACTGAGTACTTCCACCGGTACTGATGACTGCTGGATGATGCAGCAGAACGGCTGCCTGAGAAGCAGCGAACAAGGTTAAGAAGATAAAAGCCTAAAACAAAATGGAACGCTTTTTACATTCATTCGAAGACAGATGGGCGTAAATAATTAAGAACTGTGACAGTGTTACATTTATTTTCCCATTTTCCGTTTAAGAATTAAATGACACCTGATGGAAATAACTTTACAGGTAAAATTCGTTAAAACTTGACCACGTAAAGAAGGCGGATGACCTTGAAGCGAAACGTCATTTGTATCATAGTTAATAGGTAGAATCTGCCAGAAAGCACCGAATAGTAAGAGGCATGGTCTCGCTAATCCTATCTATACCAAAATAATTACAAATGACCTACTACAAATAATACAAATGATGTTTTTGCTTCAAGGTCCTCCGCCTTCTTTTCGTGGTCAAGCTATACTCCATGAACTGTGAAAGATTATACAGGACAACTACTTTGTCATTTGTAACATTGACTAGAAAAATTAATATTGGATTAGCTTGTGAGGATTTTTGCAACAAGCTTAAAACCAAAAAAGACTTTCTAAAAAAAGTCTTTGCCAGTGAAAAGTACATGTAAATATTGTTCAAATTTTATGCCTCATTCAAAGTTTTTCTTCTTACTAAAGTAACTTATAAATATTAACCTATAGAGAAAAAGAATGATTAAATTTATATTCTTGTGTCCCTTATAATTACCTCTGGTTTAGGTTTTAAAAAAAAAAAAAGAAAAAGCATTTACTCATAACATTAAGAAAGAACTACCCTCTAAAATATTCTAAAAGCCAACCTAGGTGTGTGTACTCTTCTGAATACTCGCGACCCGGGGGGGGGGGGAGGGGGCATTTAAGATATCTGGCAAGCCTACTTAATGGTTAACGTAAGGCCCAAATTGTTATTAAATACGGTAAAAAAAAAAAATATTTGCACATATGTATTTAAAACATATTAAGTGTAGTTTCGTTCTTAATTTTTTTTTCTTTTTTTTTTCAGAGTAGATTAGTGACACTGTGACTGAAATAATAACATGTATCAGTGATAACAACCTAAATGCAAAGCGTTCACATTGCACCATTCAAGTCACCCTAAACAACAAAGGGATAATGTTCCAATTGGGAAAGATAATGATGAAATTTGATGTGACCTGTGAGTCACGGCGGGCAGTGGAAGGTTAAGATTGTCTTATTGTCTTTAAAAAAAATATTTTGTATAAAATGGCTTCTAATAATAATGGTTATGCTAACTAAAATTTTGATTTTTAGATTGACTAAAGAGAGAGACTTTGAATAGATAAGAATAATCAAAAGAAGATAATTTGAGAGACCAAATCAAAAATACAGAAGAAAGGTCGTACTGTATTTGGGGCTAAGAAAAGGTAAAAATAGTTAAATTTGAAATTTTCTAAAGGCTTAGTAAGGTTTAAGCTAAACATTATTTAAATCAATGATTTTTTGAAAAATCTATTATATTTATTAATATAATCGCTGATTTATAACAATTAGTTTAAATCATTGACACTCTTACTATTACCAATAGGACTACACTAATGTGTAATGTCATGGGAAATCGAGTAAGAGTCACTTGGTAAAGTGTAAGAGTGTTTATTATAGCTCCACGTAGGACACCCAGGTGAAAAGCTAGTCTTATATTAAAAAAAAACTAGTATTAGTAAGATAAAGAGGGCATGAAAAAGTTTGTTGAAAACATTCATTTCTCTTATTGGTTCAAGAGTCATTTTTGTTGCATAAAATGTTTCAATGGACTCCGAAGCAGATATTGCTTTTCATAAATTAAAAAAAATAATAATAATAAATGCTAAATGCGCGTATTTATGAATTGAGCATCATTTTTATTAATACTTTCTAAGTTTTTTCTACGGAATAAAATTCAAAAAAAAGAAAGATATTTGGAATAAAGAGTATTCTTGTTTGTGTGGAGGGGAGGTACATGCATTTTAAACAAAAAAATGAATTTGTTTCAAAAAAATTAAAGTTTTTGCAATCAATAATTGCATTTAGACTTCGAAAAATTGCTTTTTTTTCCTTTTTGAGTTTCTATGCTCTGTAGTTGATTGTATTTCGTCTCAAAAAGTTTTCATTTTGCATTAATTTCGGTCTAGCGTTTCAGATTTACTATTCATACTAAATATCATGCAAAAATGGTAATAGTAAATCTGTTAAAAAAATTATAATACTAAATACTTGATTTATTTTCAAGCAAACTAACTGAAAATGAAAAATATATTCTGAATAAATTTATTCAAATCTTTTTGGTAAAAGGAATTTTTAGTTATTGATGATTTAAAGAATTGTTATTCATAATTATCGTATTTAAGGACTTTAGGTAAGCTACCCGCCATCGCCTTATCTTAGATCCGCTGTCCACATAAAGCAATGGTCATGTGACTCTTTATCTACCAATTATAAAACGAATACATCTACAGTCAAAACGCAGCAAAGTAAAATAAACAAGCAATCTTGATTGCTTAAGGGGTCACAGTACCTTTCAAACATTTTTCTTTAATTTAGATAAATTTCATATTTCTTTGAAACCATAACATGCATACTTATTTCGTAATCAATAATTTATTTTTAAAATTAAAAAATCTTGCCTACATTTTTTAAAAATTCAAAAAATAGAGATAAATTTCAGTTTTTTAATAACCCTAAGGCTTTTTTATTTTTGCACTAATTAAAAAAAAGTTTTTTGCTAAACGATCACTATAATCATCTCTAAAAATCTGTGCATTCATTTGCTTATGAGTTTATTAGAAAATTTTCTGTGATTAATTATGTAAAAAATCAAAGTTTAAAAAAAAAATTTTTTGGTTTTTAAAGGTTTAACAATCTCTAAACATTTGAGTAATTTTTAAAATGCTTATCCAATGAACAGTTTTGTAAAATATGTTATCCCAATTGCAAAAAGTATTACTTTAAAGCTCTATCTTTAATAGAAAAAAATCCTTAGGGATTCTAATGACATGAAAACACAAAAAAAAAAAATCATCATCGAGAAAAAGCAATCTAAAGTTTTTCTTTTGCATAAGAACACATAGCGAGCATGACCTAAACCACTCTTAACTTTTTAAATATTTGAACTAAAGCAATGAAACTTTTCCCCTGTGTTCAGAATAGTTTTTAATTTTGAAATAAGCAATAAAAAAATTTTTGATCATTTCATCATTTTTGAGGTACAACCCCTTAAAAAAAACATTGCCTAAGAATTCTAGAACATTAATTATATTTTCTTCACAGTTTCATTTCAGTTCACACAGGAATGGGAAAAATCAGAGCAAATGATACTATTAACTGTTATTTTAAACATATTATTAATTTTATCCTGTCTGTTCATATTTTCAATTTTATTCACGTTTTTTTCCATTTCAATGGATCTGCATATTAGTTTCTCGCCTTTGCAGACCAACACATTCCCTTAGAACTAGCATTCACTCTTTCATGTAACGCCAGAGTATCGTCAGACGCCATTGTTAACGAAAATTTTGATGCTCAGTTTTCCCACCAGATGGAGGTAGAAACTCCTCAGTCTCCATGCAAATGCATGCAAGTGGGAATTGCGGGGCAGAAAACTGAATCTCTACTCTCTAGGTGCCCCAGCCAGCGGGTCCCTAGGTACAGATCCTGACGACCGTCCCGGAGGGGGATTACTGAGGCTGAAACCAAACAATTTTCCCCGCCTGGCCGCCGGATGGTGGGTATAGACCTACCACCGTTGCGGACGGGGATAACCAGATAGAGGCACCTAGGCTCTCTTCGATGCAAAACTGCGCTAGGAATTTAAATTTACCGGGAGTATTGAAGTGTTTTCATGTTGCTGTATGAATAGCCAAGTCTTTATCTAGTTATTATTTTAAGCATATTTAAATGCATGTTTATCACATTTTTAAGCCGAAAATAGGAAAATGAAGAATATAATCAAGAGATACGCTCCTGATGTTTACCTAAGAAAAATTCGCATTCTTACCTTCATAATTAGATAAATTTTGAAGCTGCGAAAAGCACGATCTGAAAGAACCAAGAGTTGATAATATTGCCTCCCATGTTGCGGACACTGGTATATATACCAGTGTCCGATGGACAGGGGTGTGTCTGGCAACACGTGACATGGGAGATGCCAGTGAGGGTGTAGCCCCCTCCTTCGTCGAAGGTCGAACTCTGGGAATGCTTCCCTGCTCACGACCTCGTTACGAGGTCGGAAATGAGGGGAAAAACTGTTCTTTGATTAGAGAACTGAGAGAGGTTAAAAAGGGGAAATTCGTTGACGTTTTCAATAAGACTGAAACGGAATTACACATTGATTTCGAAAGAGATTATCTTTTTTTTTTTTTTTTTTAATCTGAACTTGTCCAGCAATCCTCATATTTATCTTTCATCATTGTTCTGCTCGGCTAAGTAAACTCTAAAATGGATTTCTTTTTTTTTTTTCATTTTCCTTAGACGGTACTGTAGTCTTAGAAAGAAGCAGAAGGTATACCGTATATTAAAGAGTATACCCCGAACCTTTTGAAGAATATTGATGGGTAACCTAGATTAAAATGCAGACAATAGACACTAAGGAATTTTATTTATTTCCTTATTTACTTATTTTTTATTTTAATTAATGCATTTATTTATTTATCTTTTGCACATACAATCCATATTACAGAGCGAGATGCATATGCGTCTATAAACTATGATAAAAATACAATCGGGGCTTAATTTGCGAAGGAGCTCACGATAACTGAGCTCCTGCACTTCTGTTCAATTTTATGCAGATTTTACCGTTTTAGGCAAAATTCAGGCTATTTGCGAGTGAAAAGATGTGAGGATTATAGAGCTCCTGCACTTCTTTAGGTAGAGATTTAGCCTGCGTACGTTCATCTTCAAAAATTCAAGAGGAGTTCTAACTAGAATACGGAATTTTTAAAAAAAATTAATTGAAACCCAAATTTTTAATGTTTCTTAACGTATAAATCTTTTTGAAGTTATAATTTTTCAAATTTTATTATATTAAAGAAAAAGAATAAATTTCAACGGGAAAAAAGTTGTCCTATTGTATAAACCACAAAAGCTAACAAAAATCTAGATGAGGATGATAAGGATGGCACTTTTCCTTCATAGGCCTGTCGCGGCTCGTTTTCAAAAATTGTCTCCAAACTAGACAAAACAACAAAGCGCTTAGTTGCTGGCCAAACTTTGCCAAAATATGTTTTGTTCAAATTTAAAATTTAATGTTTAGTTTTTAAATAAAGCAATCCATTAAATAAGACCAATACTAGTCACAATGAAGTGAAGAAAAAAATCCAACAAAAAATGAACTAATCTGTTAACTGCATAAATTTTGGACGCATTAGAAAAATCTATGTAGCCTATGGATCTGTTTTGCCTTTATTGTACTTTTAATTCTTTCTGTTGTATTTTCATTTTTAATTTTATTTCTTAAGACCACTTTTGAATAACTGTTATATCTGTTTTTTTTTTTTTTTTTTTTCAATTTGAGCAAGACATAGTTCCAATTTGTCACAAACCTTCACAGCTGAGAATGAGTAAGGAAATATGGGCAAAGTGAAAGAGCAGGGCAAAGTGAAATGGTGACACATTTACTCTGCTTTTAGCGCCACCCATCAAGTAATATTTTAACAATGTAGTAACACACAAGAAAAAAATACTTCTGAAAATTAAGCATATGATAATACAGGCAATTTTCAAAAATAGATACTCATATCATAATATTTTGTTCTAAGTCAAAAACTATTTTTGGTGTTATTAAATGATAAAGCTGTTGTAATTACATTTTAAATATTAATTGAGACTCTCTAAAATTCGGTGAAGTATTCATTTAGTTAATATTAAGCTTATTTGTATTTTAAATGTTTTGTACAATTATACAAGTACACGCAGGGCAAAGTGGATGGGGCAAAGCGAAATAGTTAATTTCGTTTAATTATTCAATCATTTATATAATATCTTACGTATTCTTTATTAATTACTTTATTAACACATCTTAACTTAGTAACTCACTTATTTATTCATTCATTCTCTTTTTTTTGCTTAATTATTCACTCACTCCCTTATTTGAACTCATACATTAATTTTTTTATTTATTTAATTACTCGTTTATTTTTTTCACTATCTTTTCATTTATTCATTCAACCTCGTATTTACTGATTCATTTGATCAAAAATATTTTTTCATAATCGAATAGAAAATATTTCATAACAAAAATATTTCTTTTTTCACTTTGCCTCATGAAAAAGAAGAGTGAAAATTTTCCACTTTTTTTTTTTTTTTAAAGCGGAAATTGACTGTCAAAAATTAAAAATGCTACTCCAATGCAAGTTTTATTATAAAATACAACGTTCTTTTTGTGTGTGTGTGTGTGTGTGTATGTACTGTAATTTTCAAAACACAGTTCCAAATTGTTCATTTTGAAAAAGCTCCGTCGTCTTAACTATATATAGTAGTTAAGAAAACATATGAAATTGCAGCTAGGTCAAAGAGATTGTCATGAGATTCTGAAATACTTACATGTTGAGCACTATTCAGTAATTGAAGTAAATGTCAAAAGGTTTAGAAGAGATGTCTCTCCCTCTCTCTCTCTTTCTCTCTCTTCCTTTCCGCTAGTCACATAATAAAAAAAAAAAAAAAAAAAAAAAAAAAAAAATTTCTACAGGTCATCTACAAGTAGTAAGTCTAAATACGGCTGAAAATGAACCAAAGCAACCCGAGACATTCTTCGGGGAGAAAAATGCCTCATTCCTTCATCAGAACATAGTGAGAAAAAAACGTATCCATCTTTCTTTAAGAATACAACCCCAGATAAAATTTTCGTTTCAAATTTTAACTCTAGTTAGATATGGGAGGTTATAGAACAAACTAAATTTTTCACATGTAACTTACAACAGGTTTAAAGTGGTCAAAGTGAATCATAAGATTTACACAAAAGAGAGAAATGCTTTACAGTGCGAAATATTTTTCAAATAATCAATAGTAGTGTCCAAGCTCTTATTTTCTAAGAGCTGTAGTTTTAGCGTAAATGTAGAGATCGATTCCGCGAACTTTATGAGAACAGAACCCGAAGGGGAAAAATTCCGAAAGTACCCAAATGGAATTATTTCTGCATTAAGCATTTTAAGAAATATTTTACCACTTAGTCGTATTAGTGTTTTATATTCAAGAAATTGTTGTATAGTATTCAAGAAATATTATACATTCAGTAAAATTTTGTACTTATTACCTATTTAACTAAGGTAAGTGCTCCTATGAGGGATACTACACCAGAAGCAAATAACATCATCGAAATATAAAGATAATAAGACTTTTTCCCTAGATGGGTGGCCTCCTAAAAATTACTCCCCTACTTTGTGTTTAGGTGATCATCAACTGTTCGGACCACTTTATGCCCCCCCCCCTCCCCTTCGGTTTTATCCGACTAGCCATTTTATTTCTCATGGAAATACATACAAACTAAAAACGAAAATTCTTCAGCTACTTCCTTACGTAACAGTAAAAAGACGAGATAAGGCATGCATCAAAAAAGGAACAAAAAAAAATGTAAAATCAACAACCCCCGTCGATTCATTCGGACGCTCCCTGGCCCGAGGCTGTACTCACGCAATCAAAACAATCCTTTATTTATCTTCATTCCTTATCGGAGTGCAATTCCTGTTACAAGTTGGTACCATGTAATCCCGTGTTGCAACCATTAAGGACGAAACCTTCAAACCAAACAGAGATCGGAGTGAAGCTTTTGTCAGGAAGTTTTTCTTTATTTGAGGTATCGGCAGTGATTATACTCTTTAGAATCGTTTGTATTTTTTTTTCTTTTTTTGTTTAATTCTGGAGTGTGGTTTTTAATGAGGCCTTGAGCGTCCTTGCAAAAATCGTTTTGAACAGAGCACTTCCTATAAGAATTGGACCTGAAGCCTTGGGTCATTGAATTAAATGATAGATTCTTTTATTTTTGCCAGAATTAAAATAAAATCTATTCAACGGAAATGTATATTTTTCGAACGCTAAACGGATCGTTAGAAAAGAATTGTTGGAAATGTTATAAAGAAAAATTGTGAACCTTGTTGTAAAAATATGCGGAATGGTCCCCCCCCCCCCCCCCTTTTCTTTTCTTTTTGACTTAGTTACAAAAAAAAATCGCTGCCATCAAAAACTTTAAAAGTTGCCATGTAACTTTTGCGCATGCTACCAGTAAAGCAAGGGATCCATTCTTCGTAAAAATAATTTGCGGAAGAATTAAAAAAAACCTCAAAAACTTTTAACTTAAATATGCACAAAAGCAGCAATATCTTTACTAATAATAAAGATCAAAGTCTCTCTGTCTGAATGTTTGTAGAATGTCTGGATCTCTGTGCTGCGCATAGCGCCTAGACCGTTCGGCCGATTTTCATGAAATTTGGCACAAAGTTAGTTTGTAGCATGAAGATGTGCACCTTGAAGCGATTTTTCGAAAATTCGATGTAGTTCTTTTTCTATTCCAATTTTAAGAACAAAATTATCACAAGATGGACGAGTAAATTACTAAATTATCATAATGTGTAATGGGAAAGTGAATAAACATAGCCAATTGGCGAGAAATTCGTCACTCATTATTTGTAAACATACAGGCGAACCGAATGACCTTTTAATTTTCATCTATGGGCAAAGCCGTACGGGTACCACTAGTATTAAATAAAAGTAAATTATTTTCAAAGCATTAAAAAATGAATGAGACTTAATTTATCATATAATATATAGTACATATATTTTAGATTTATTGCTGTCTTACTTTTATTTTTATTTTATTTTAACTATTTACTTTATTTATGTTTTTGTTTATTTACTTTATTTTTGTATTTATTTGAGATTTCTAAAACTGACGCGTCTGATCTCACTCTCAAACTTAGGCCCTTCTAAATTTGTTTTGCAACATTCTCATGCATAGAAAAATCAAAATGTATGTATACTGTCTGACTACGGATTGCATGGAAAGACAAACATCCGTTTTACAGCCGGAAATGGACAAATCTATTATTTTTAGCGATATCAGCTTTTGCAGAGGCAGAGTCTCATTGAAATGAGCGAAGTACGCGCATCAAATTTTTACTTTTCCCTCTCATTCAGATAGATTCGTCTCATCTGGACGTTTGAAAATTCCATACAGTCCGTGGTTGGACAGTTTAAACTACTGGCCAAAGTATTAAGTTTGAGAAATCTTAGGGAGAGACATTGTTGTGAAAAATAGTGTTGAGAAAAAAAAAATTTTTAAGCATAAGACTTTTTTTTTTTTTTCAATTCTATTGACATTTTTAATTTCCGTAATTTAGAGTTGTTTTAAGACAACACCCGACTAAAATTTTTAACAACCTTGTGGACTCTGCTTAATAGAGAAGGTCCTGTGATCAAAACTGGACCCGTCCTAAAAACATATAAAATGCTTTTCAGTTCAATTTTGGGATGCACCTCTATTAGCAAATTCGCCGATTACCGATTACCAATTACTCAGCAAAAAAAAATAATAATAATAACTGTCCGATGTCGATTAATCGGTTGCCGATTAATGATAATGAATTTATTGCAGCATTTTTTCCATCAACTTTCTTTTGTAATTACAATTTCGGTTCTTCAGAATTAGTTAATAGTAGTTTGTTTATTTCTATGAGCGATGATTTAGTTGTGCACATTTTCATAGTTTTCTTTAAAATAACTTTTCAGAATTTTAATTTACTTCTGTGAACGAACTTCCTTATTACTGTTAATAAAGTTATATTATGTTGTTACCTAGAGATGAAAATTCAAATATTTAATTAATTGTTCCGTTGTCGATAAGTACTTTTCGACTTTTTTACTGTTAGTGCCATTTAATGCACGCCTTTTATCATGACGAAAATTACACGGTTATCTTAAAGCACGATGCTCAAAATAAAATAATGTGTAGAAATGATTCACCCAAGAGATATGTCGCCATTATATACAATGATTGACGTATAGATCAATATAAAACAGGAAAAAGTTAAATAAATAACAAGGTTAAAACGCACAAATTGCAGATCTCTGCAGACACATGTTTCGGCGTTAAAAGGAACGCCTTTTTCAATACAAAAGAAATATGCTTATGGATGAAAATATATCCGACAAAAGCTTATGACCACTGGACGAATTTCGACCACTGGGCGAACACTAGTTACTATTAATTATGCACAAGGACAGATTACCGTTTTCTTCAAGAAATTTTTATTGTTTATGAACTCATTTGTCACAGTTTCCAGTTCTGGGCACAAGCTTAAAGTAATTATTATTTTAAAATAAAATTCGGCCGATTACTCGAAGGAAATTGTCCAATTACCGATTACTACTAATTAATCGGTGCGTCACTAGATCAATTTTATTCATTTCTTATTATTTTCTGCTGATATGAATTTAAAATTGCCTCTCTCGCTCTCTCTCTCTTTTTTTTTTCTGTTTCGGAAAAACCAAAATGGAATCCTACTTTTGGATATTATACTTTGTGTGTGTGTATCTGTGTTTCAATAAAATGAAATAATTAGTTTTGTTCAACAACTTCATCGTGTCTTGCCTTTAAAATACATTAACACATCGACTTTTAAAAATATCAGTTGAAGAGATTTTCTTTTCTGAGGGGTAGTAACTTCCTTGGTAGTAGTCTTGCAAACATGTTAGTTTTCTCCAATTTGGCCAAGGCGTCACTCGATGCGCGTCTTATCAGGCTCAGTCATTTCTCAAAAGATCAAAGGCGCCGACTTGCACACAAGAGAGCGCTGTAGTATAACCGGGAAAACTTTGTTTACATTAGTTAACAAATTATTTCTGCTGTAAAAAGTGTTGCCTTTGCAATCTTTACCGTAAAATTTCATTGATATTGTTAACCGATGTGTAGTACAGGGTAAATTAATGCCGGAACGGCGTACCAGGTCTGTTTTTCAGGGAAAATAAATTCCCTTTTCAGATAAAGCTAGTTTCAACTCAGGATTCAACTATTTCTCATAGGCGTTCATTTCTGGTAAAATTCATCCCTGAAGCACAGGGGACTCCAAAGCATTGTGGGCCATGGACCTCACTTTTAGTAAGTCGGACCTAGGGATTACGTATAAATGTTTCGAGACCTTTAATGTGAGTTGATATCGAGAAGGGTTCAAACATTACTCTTCCTTAAAAAAAATGGCTAAGAAAGAAACCTTGCTGTTTATAAATTATATAGTATTTTACTGCATATTTAAAGGAGGTATTTAATGGCGCAATCGTCAAGATTTCGACAATAATTTTTTTATTTTCACAATATCGGTAAGACTGCAATACATATTTTCTCTTTTGATATTATTTCGTTATGGTACGTCGCTTGACTTGGTGAGTTTTCTCTTTACCTTGCCGAAAACTGAAAAATTGCACTTACATCATAGTCGGCGAAAATTGAAAAATAAAGCTTACATAGTCGTATGTTTGCTTCTTTTTCTATTTTTACAAAAATTACACACTTTAAATTTTTATTTATGACTTGGTTAATTTATTCAGCTGATTATGTCACATAATAATGGAGAATTGAAATTGATTTAGCGAAACATTTTAACAAGATTTCTCACATTTTTTTTTATTTGGAGAATTATTTTACTTTGTCTTGATTTAAAATCCACGAAAAAGACAAAATAACATACTGTTTAGACAAATAAATAAATTAGATCGTCAAAAGCATTTAAAGTTTTATTACGTATAGTTTTATTACCTATATATTTATTAAAAGTTTCACAATTCCTTCCTGTATATGAAACCACCCACAAAACGATATTAAAAGTTTCAGTAAAATATTAAAAAATCCGTTGAACAAACTGTATTTGACAAAAATAAAAGCTTCATTTTATTGAAACCTAAAAACCAAATACGGGGGCATCAAATAAAATGAAAAACAATCGCAAAGATTTGAAATGCATCGCGAAGCACATATATGTAAACCGTGACGTTACAAAATTTGACTGCATTCTTTATTTCTTGTCATTTAATATTCACATTAAAATCATGGAGGAATTATCTCCTCGCGGAACATGTGAAATTGACGAAAACTTTTCTTATTAGCTAAATTGCTGCCGCCAATGTTTGTTCTTCTGATACTTTGATGGAACTTTTATTGTTTTTTAATCAATTGATATATTTATTTAGCGAATTATTTTACACTTTAATTGATCTTTGGCTGGATTACAGTAACGTGGTTGCTTCCTAATACTGTTTAGTTTTGATTTGGCGGATTATTAAATAGCTTTATTTAATTTTCTAATAAATTTTTTTTTTCCATTTAAATGTCACTTTTTATGCTACTTAATGGCTTTTTTTTAATTTGATCTTTAGCAAATAATTTATAAATTTGTGGAACTTTTCTTTTTTTTTTTTTTTTTTTTTTGAGCAATTACGATTGCTTATTGCTTTTATTTGATTGTTTTTGGCGTGCTATCATTTTATTATCCTACCGCCACCCTCTGCAGCATCACCGTCGACCGGCTCCTCACGATGCTGCCCCTATAGCGAAAGCCGTCTCCAGGCTGCATCCATGTTCTACACACACGCGCATACATACACAACTACACACACACGCACATATAAACACATGCATACATACACACACATACACACAACTACCCACACATTCATGCCTGCACACAGACACAAACACATATGCCTACACACACGTACACATCCCCCCACACGCACAAACACTCATACACACAAGTACCCACGCACTCATATCTGCACACAGACACAAACACACATGCCTACACACATACACATACACCCTACACACAAACATACATACCCCCCCCCCCACACATAAACACACACGCCTACATACACACACAATCGTGATTGCGAAAAACGTAATTTGAATTCAAGAGGTCAAAATTCAAATTATTATTTATTTTTTTACATACACAAACACATAAACACACGCATACATACAGACACCCACACATACACACAACTATCCACACATTCATACCTGCACACCGACACAAACACATATGCCTACACACACATACACATACCCCCCCACACACACATTCATACACACAACTACCCACACACTTATGCCAGCACACAGACACAAACACACCTGCCTACACACATATACACATACCCCCTACACACAAACAAACATACCCCCCCCCCACACAAACACACACGCCTACATACACACACTCGTGATTGCGAAAAACATAATTTGAATTCAAAATGTCAAAATTCAAATTATTATTTTTTTTTCGAGCAATCACGATTGCTTATTGTTCTCACTTGTCTGTTTTGGTGTCGTTTGGTTTTATTTTCCCACCGCCATCCTCTGCAGCATCACCGTCGACCGGGTCCTCACGATGCTTGCTCCTATAGTGAAAGCCGTCTCCAGGTTGCATCCATGTCCTACACACACGCGCATACATACACAACTACACACACCCGCACGCACACACACACACACACACACACAAACTCATGCACACACATACACCTACACACATACACAAACACATACACACAACTACCCACACATTCATGCCTGCACACAGACACAAACACATATGCCTACACACACATACACATACCCCACCCCCACACACATTCATATACACAACTACCCACACACTTATGCCAGCACACAGACAGAAACACACATGCCTACACACACATACACATACCCCCTACACACACATATACATACCCCCTACACACAAACACACATACCCCACACACAAACACACACGCCTACATACACACACTCGTGATTGCGAAAAAAACATAATTTGAATTCAAGATGTCAAAATTCAAATTATTTATTTATTTATTTATTTTTGTGGCAGAATTTATTAATATGGCGAAATTTCTCCCCTTTAAATTTCCTCACAATGCGTAAACTTTTGAATACCCTTTACTTTTTTAACAGGTTTGTTTTTATTTTTTAACTGTTATTATTTTTATTTATTTATTTTTTAAACAAGCAAAAATTTTTTTAATTTTTATTGGCAAGTTTTTCCTGGTGAATTCATTATTGTTTCAATGTACTTCTAAATGATTTAAATTTATTTTTCTTTAACATACAACGTACTCCTTAATGATATAAATTGTAATGTATAATGATCGATACTAACGATCAATTTCATGGCAAAGTTTTAATTTGATATGTTTTCTACGTCAGTCTTTAAAATAATTGTATCTCTATGTATTTTTTGTGCATTTTATTAGTTCTTATTGTAAAAAAAATAAAGATATCAAATTGAGCTATCCACCATTTTCAGAATATGTCTTTTAAAAAAAACTAATTTTGAATTAAACTTTAAAGTAAGAAAAAAATTACTAAAAGCTTTTTAAATGTTTCCATAAATATACTTATCAACTAACAAAAATATCCGGCGTTGCCTGGGTTAGTAATAATTATGAGGAACAATCGCTTTTTTCATTTGTTTTCTGTTTTAACTGATAAATATATTTATCAGTTGTGCTTGATGAAGCATATGTGATTAATTTTTGCATAATAAAACCAAAAAAATACTTTTTCTTGATACAAATTATTGAGCAGCATAGTTCATATGTTTAATAGACAGTAGGGTTTCGTCCATAAGATGTAATGTTTAATTTTATTATATTACGCATAATTTACGATATTTGTTTTTTATTAACTGGAAGCAGAAATTACCCCCCCCCCCCCCGAAAAAAAAACAGTATTTCCAAAACATTTTATTTACATACGTTTTCAAACAGAAAACTTCTTTTTAAGTTCGTTTGAAATTGTTATTTAATGTATAAATTGCAATAAATGCTAACTCCTATTTATATTTATTGAAGGTTTGCAGTTACATCACTCAAATAATTTTAAAAAAGCTTCATTGCGAAAAGTTGGAATAATTTATCACAAAATTTTTTCATACACGGAATTTACATTGATTTAACTAGATAAACATCTAGTCACTCAGCTTATATTTATGTGATTTTGTTTCAAAACTTAATTTTTCTTGAAAACATTCATATTTTTTCACTTTTTACCTAAAATATCTTTTCACACACACATATACACACACAAAAACACTTTTTTTCAGGAAGAAAAAATCCGCTTTTAAATTAACTCAATTTTGAATACCTATCCTCTTTAAAAATAAACTTCTCTGATGTTTATATAGATAAAAGTTGCCACAAAATCCAACAGACGTCGCTGAAGTGTGACCAGGTTTTTTGTTTGATTAATTGATTTCATACTACAACTTTTATTGAAATGACTGAGCCTGATAAGACGCGTATCAAGTGAAGCCTTGATTTGGCAAACAGTATATGCATTGGCGTCGCTACGGGGGGGGGGGGGTCGGTTTGCCCCGGTTGCCACCCGTCTGGAAGGGGTGATACCCAATGAGAAATTGTATGCGTTTGAAAAAAAACAGTACTTCAATTCATTAACTTCGCTCAATATTTAAAAAATATCTTAATTAATGGCAAAAGTATACGTATCTGAAAGACGAAAAGCTAAAAGATTTTGACAGCAAAATGTATCTTGAGGTGCCGCTCTCGCCTTGAGTTTGACCATTATTGCATTAAAACTGGAAAACGTTACAATAATTTCATCAAAAATATAAAGTTGATAAATTTGATGTTATATCACTTAAGAGTAGGCTTCTTGTGTAGATTACCTACCGCGCATAAGATTATTTTAGTAATAAATTATATTTTAAAGTTCCATACCAGCTTTGAATTTGACCAATATAGCGTAAAATTGAGTAACATCGTAATGCTCCGTACTTTGAGGAAAAATATCAGAAGTTATTATTTGTAAAAATTTGTTCTCAAATTAGCTAATCCTTACATAGATACTGAAAAAGTAAGCAATTAAAGCATTTTTTGCATAGGAAAAGAAAAAGTTAATTTTCCACTTAGCGTATAACTTTGGCGCAAAATGTAAAATTTACATGTGATACGGAACGTAAATTAAGTATAAAAGTTTTAAGATAAATATATAGCTTGCAACAGCCCACATAAGTCACACCTCGAAACAGAAGAAGTTGCTAAATAAATTTTAATGATTTTTGAGCCCTCAAGCTGCAACCACATTCATACAATAATCATAGTTTGGCTGGCGAGTCTTACTATTATATTGAATCCTGACACTTTGGCCTCAGTGATATACTGCGGGGTAAGATTTCTTGATTCTATTCTGGCTCCAAGAAATTCATCTCTCTTGGTTAGACAACAAACTGTAGTTGACCCTTCTTTGTCTAATTTTGAGCGTCGTCTGACTGCTTTAGTTTAACGTGAGGTTTTGGAAATGATATAATTCAGTAGGTATGCCATCAAGCACCATTTCTTTTTTAAAAAAACTCTGAAATTCTTTTTTAAAACAGGAGGATCCGAGTTTTCCCACTTCTGTCTATCAAAGAACTCACGGTATCAGTATATTAACTCTCGGCATCGAAATTGAAATCTGTAATTGTAAATTTTCGTTATCCAATCAAATTCTTCAAACTTTCCATTGTTCTCCGACGGATACCAAGTTCTCTGATGATGTTTGGATCATCAGCAATACTGTTGTTTTGCAAACTAGTTACTTTGAGAACCAAAAAAACATAAACCTTGGGATTTCAGATGACCGTCGTCAGAGAACTTGTTTTGCAACACATTACGACACCAGTTCGATAAATTCGACTGGACAATAAAAATTTGAAATTCCAGATTTCAGTTTCGATGCTGCGAGACTACCCTGAGTTCATCAATAAGCAGAAGTGGGAAAACTCGGATTCCTCTATCAAAAAGAGAGTTTCAGATGGAAATGGTGCTTGATGGCGAAATTACTGAATTGTATGGTGTTCAAAACCCCACATGTCATACTAAAGCAGTGAGACGATAGGCAAAATAGGAAAAAGAAGCCTCGGCTACATGTTGTTGTATAACCAAGAGAAATGGATTCAGATCAGATTAGAATCTAGAAATATTAAGCCACAATATAACACAAAGACCGGAAATTATGAGAAGTCAAATAGTTCAAATCACAAGCCAAACTATGCTTAGTTGTAATCAATGTGGTTACAATTAGAGGGCTCAAAAACTATTAAAAATTAATTAGCAACTTCTTTTCATTCGAGGTGTGACTTGTGTAAGCTATTGCAAGCTACATTTATATTTAAAAAATTTTTATACTTAACCTTTATTCTCTGTCATAGGTAAATTTTACATTTTGAGCCAAAGTTATGGGCTAAGTAGAAAATTAACATTCTTTTTTTACTAGATAAGAAATGCTTTTATTATTTATTTTTTCCGTATCAATGTAAGAATAATTTAATACGAAAGCAAACTTTTACAAATAACAACTTCTAATACTTTTCCTCAAAATACGGAGCATCACGATGTTATTCAATTTTGACGCTAAATTGGTCAAATTCAAAGCAGGTATGGAACTTTACAATATAGTTTATCAATAAAATGTACAATATAGTTTATCAATAAAATGATCTTGTGCGGTGTGTAATCACACAAAAAACCTACTCTTAAATGATATGACATCGAAATTATCAATTTTCTATTTTTGATGAAATTATTGTAACTTTTTACAGTTTTTATGCAATAATGATCAACTTCAAGGCGCGGGCGACAACTCAAGATAGTTTTTGCAGTCGAAATCCTTTTGCATGACCAAATATAGCTAAAAAAGGCAACTTTTCCTCACTATTACTTAGCGTTTGTCAGATTTTGATTTTTTTCACTCCTCCCAAGTGCCGAAACTAATAGTTATCTACTCTATGAAGTTTTAAAAAAAAAAACTTTCTTTTTCGATCGTTTTAGACTTTAATAACATTTCAAAAACAAGAATTATTTACAATGTTCCGAAAGTTTACTGGTGGATGTGAGGGGAAAAATAGAAACAGAGTAACGTTAGAAATTCAGGGATAATTCAGCGTCTGCTACAGGATAAAATGCTTGTGGTGATCGTAAAGTGATATTATTTAATTACTTAATAAGAATAAGAATTGCAAACCGACTTCAATTACACGAGTTTTGATTGAACGAGGTTTTGGTTACAAGAGTTTTAGATAAATATGGTTCAACCATTGGTTCTACTGTACATCCTGGGCAGCAAAGTGTGATAATATGCCTTCCATAATGTCGTTGGAAGTCAAATACAGTAAAAACTATGGAGCAGTGCAAGTTAAAGTGGATAAAAAATTAACCTAAATAACTGTAATATTATTTTAATTGCAAAGAGACAAGATTAGGAAATAATTCCTGTAATTTGCGCCAACACGTGCTCAAAATATTTGGTTGTAGGTTTTGTCAATATCCATCAGAGACACCGACTTACTGCCCACGTAGCCACACCCACAAGACAGCTGGAATTAAAGAGGTTTGTGAATAAGTGTCGTCTTTAGATAAATGTCCGATCATAATTCTTTTGCCTTTCCCTTTCTTCTGAATGTCAGAATTCAAAACGCTGCCTGATTATTGGCAATACTGTCTAGTCTCAATACCGGCGCACGATCTCTTGCAGTCAATTTAAATCACAACAAAGAATTCACAATCTTGGGTGTTGGTCGATTAATCAACGTTTGAAGGTTGATCTAATGAAAGACGTGATTCGATTTAGGGAGTAATATTTGCATCTTTGATCGTCCTCAGATGCCTTCGGGAGGAAAGGATTAAATGGAGAACTGTATTGGGTGAATTTCCAAACCTTTGCGTGCGCTTCAGATGTTAAATTAATGTCAACATTTCCTAAATCGTAATGGCACAGATGGAATAACAATGTTGTTTGAATTTTAATATTCATAATCTCAAAAAAAAAAAAAAGTAACTTCAAACAAATAGTGAAACTCTGTCTGTGGCGGGTCTGCGTCCAAGAGAGACCCCAGCCTTGAAACTGTGTTCAAAATTTCTTCGAGCGCCGGGGGTTTGCTCCTGAGGAGGGCGGCATTCTTGAATTCGAGGGGGGGGGGTTGTAATTATTTTTTAAGTTAAAATTTCACGTAAATTACCTGTTAAAAGGATGAAAAATTTCATATTCCCCTTAACATTCTCTGTCGTTCGAAAGAGATTTCTGCATCAAATAAAGTTTGCATCAACTTCTTCTTTATCAAAAAAAGCTTCTGCATTACATAAAAATTGTAAAACTACCATTTTGCTGTTCTCAGTAACCCTTTAGCATCTATAGCTATGCAAGTTGATACAAGTTAGTTTCGAAACGGGGAAAAAAAGACTCTTCAAAACGCGCTTTTTTTTTTTTTTTTTTTCAATATCTCGGACATGCATATTGTCTTTGGGTGGGAGCAGGATTGTGTTCTGATTATGAGCTCGTCGCTTAATTTTCTAGGAGGGTTATAAAACTCAAATAATCAAGCTTGCTACGGCTTCGACTGCCTCTTCTCAGCGGAGTGGATCCTTCTGAGAGGAGATTTTTCTAAGAAAATGAAACATAACTGAGAATTACAGATATTTACTTAACAGTTTAAAGTATTGTGTATATTATACTCGTATGTTATACTCGTTATCGCCGCCCAAATATGTTTTACAGAACTCTTTCAAAGCAATTTGATGGAACTTCTCTTTTAACTGTGTAATACAAGCACAACACAATTTACAATGCTCAAAAGGTAACTTCACTGGCAATGAGTACACATCTACAGTCATGGCTACCTGCGATCTGCCTGCCCTGTGCTAAGGATCGCAGATAGCCATGCAACAGTGAATAGTGTTCCAAACGCACGAAAAGCACATGAGGTTTTTAAAATCGTGAAATGGGGTTTCAAAGTCGAGCTTCAATTCAAACATCAATGAAGCGTGTTTTTCGATCACTGTTTAATGTCTATTTTGCTGTTACAAAGATAGAAAGTGAATGATTTTTTTTCGAAGGGATCTTATTCTAACTAAAAAACTTAAGGTTGCATTGTTAGAAACTTACCACTTTTCTTGCTGCATATTTAGGTTCACAAGAAAATAGAGGAAAACAAATAAAAGAGGATGGCGATTGAGGAGGAAATAATTTGCTTGATAATAATTATGCAAATTTTATTGAGTAAACTCTGAGAGGCGGACTCTTGGCGTGCCACAACGCAGCTCTAAAGTATCTTCCTGATTTTTTTCCTGATTTTTAAAAGAAATTATTTTTTTCTTTCGTTGAAATTTACACACTCTAAACTTTTCCGTATTTGTAGAATCATTTTGAAACTCATTTTTTTTTTTTTTTTTTTTTTTAATTTTTATATCTTCTGCTGTCTTTGGTTTCCTTTATCATCCACTAGAAGCCCGTCCCGACCAAGTTCGGGTTGAAAAAAACTGTTCATCTTAAATAAATATTTTAAAGGTGCTTTCAATTTTGAAAATTTAGAGTAAGTAATTTTTTTTTTCTTTTTCTTTTTCGCTTTCATGAAGTTTGGAACAAATTGACTTACCTCATTTCCAGATCGAGGTAGACCAACATACAATTTCCACTGAACAATACAATCATCCCGTATGTAACGTTGCACTACGTATCGTATAGTTGTACGTTTGATGATGGTGATGGCATAAGAAATTTTCATTGGATATTGTAATCACTTAAATTGGAAAAGGAAATATACAGGGACCATGGGGGTGCAAGGATTATGAGCCCACTGATATGCTGCTGATGCTGTAAGAACAATACGTAAAATCATATTCTTCCGCAGTGAATGTCATTGGAGTTGAATTCCATTAGTCAAATTAAAGTAGCGCAATAAAATTATTGGGATACTGTATTTAATTTAAGAAGCATGAAAGGAAGTCCAGAGGGGTACCTTATTGAAGAAATTCTCCCAATTGCAAGTTTTTTCTTGTCAAACATACGGAGTCTTTCTGGAGGAGATATTCAAAGTAGTTTAAATGTGGAATAGCCAGTTTTTATACCCTCAAGTAAAGTCCCTGCAGTTCCGTAAAAAAACATCGAAAAAGCCTGTTGGTTGATTTTTACTGTGTTGAATTTATTTCTTTTTTCCCATTACCGGGTACGCCGATCAACATCAATTTACGTTCTTGGTTTTTATGTACCAGTCACATTTTAATAGAATTTTTTCACTGATTCTCTCCGGTTTTGGAAACAAAAGTCCCCTCTTGAGTGTCCGATTCATTCACAAATTTTGCCTTTAGTTTTTATATTATCATTGAATGACAATCATAATATTTTTACTGAGGCTCTCCTGCCAATATATCATCAAAGAGATCTTTTTTAAATGATTTCCATAAAGCAATAGATTTTAAAAGTTAACATAAAAGTTAGAAAAATAGCTGTAAACAGTTATCTGAGTTTAAGAGCGGAGTCAGAAAGTTACATGTATAAACTAAGGCTAGGTTCCAAGGTATGTCGCCGTCTATAAGACCGAGTTCTTTATATGCTATTTGATAGGTTGGCAGGATCTTTAACTGTTAATCAATTTTTTAAATATGTAGGACCACGAAAATATTCGAAATGAATTCTTATGCCATCGAATTTAGATTAGCTAATAGAGTGAATATTGCTTATTCTAGGCAGAGGTGAGTCTTTCTCAATCCCGGGATGCCTTTTAACGTGTTGCACTCCTTTTCTTCGAAAAACTTGCGTTTTTCATAAGATTTTTTTTTTTTTTTTTTTTTTTTGCAATTTCCTTCTGATAGGATATTTGTGAGCTATATTAGTTCATTATATTTTTTTTAAATGCTTAAATACGGTCATTACAAAGAATAGTTCCGTAAATAACTTTTATTCATTTTTCCTGTACTTTCCTATCCATTGTTTTTTGTTCGTTGTAGTTTCAACTCTTAACTTTGAAAGTACGGTAACTGTGTGCAACTGCTCTTTCAGTTAAGAATTTTCTAAACTAAATGTACTTAGCTGAATGCATACAAAATTATAATTTTCAGAAACACGGATTATTATCGTCTATCTACACTACTTGAATTCAAAAACAAATTTTCCCGAAGCGCATCGCATTTATATTTCATTTAATTAAATTTTGAAGCGCACCATGCAACTCCAGATGGTTTTCAATGTCCTAACAGAACGCTACATACCCTATCTTCTGCAGCCTACCATACATGAAAAAATGTTGGCGGTTCTCAAGCTGGCATCGTAATTTTTATATCTTTAACATGTGCTCATCCCTCGGCATTCAGTTCGAAGCAGAACCTTTATCCATTTTGTCATGGCAGATGCAGAGTAATCGAGGTTTGTTTTTCGTTTATAAGAAAGGGTTTCCAATCCCGAAATCCCGATTCCGAATCCCGCGGGATCCCGTAGGATATTTAGCGGGATTGATCCCGCGGGATTTTGCTCTCAATCCCGCGGGATTCCCAATCCCACATTTTCTTTTCCATTCAAGCGTTTTCTAGCTTTTATCGCTCATAAAACGGCTATTTTCTCAAGCATCGTCTGAAGTTTGAATCTTCTTCTTTGTGTATCCGCAAGAAGAGCAATAAAACTGTGTGTCTTACATGACCAACGACGGATTCATCATTTAAGAACACAATAAGAATCGAGTATATTTTTCTGAGATAGAATTGGTATTCTCATTCGAGGTTTCAGTTTTCATACGTTCAGCAATTGAGAAAATGAGAAAAACTTAATAAGCATTTTCGAAAACCATCACTAAAATTTAAAATTCAGTAAATTACGCTTTAGAAAAAATAGAGGAAGTGTATTACGTATGCCAAAACCCACTGGAGTAGCCTGAATGCAATGTTGGAGCACTTCTGTAAGCTCTAGTAATGCACTCAAAACCTTTAAGTTACAAAAAGTGCACTTCAAAGAAGAAAGCAATGAAAAATCTGACACATTATTTATATATTCGGCACGAGTTTAAAAGGAGCGACAAATACTTGAATGAAGCACAGGATGACTCACATGACAGTGCAGTAATTAAGCTGCTCATGCTTTTAAATTCCTCTTTAAAGTGAGAGGTAAAATTAGCAAAGTTATTCCAACACTTTTACTGTGACCATGACTTGGTGAAATGGTGAAATCAAGCAGTATTCACCCCTTGTTGTAATGAATCAAGTTCACTGATACAATGACCCAAGTTGGGGAGCAATCAATGCAAGTTAAATTGGATACAGCAAAACACATATCCAATAGACATTGGTTTGTCCGAAATTTGCTGTTCTTGAGCAAAAAACCCAGCGTAAGAAAAGAAAAATCTATTTCAGAAGGTAATGAAGTTAATGCGGATCTTTAACTAAATGTCCACAAGTATTTTATTTTAGTAAAACTAATTACAGTGGAGCCACAGCACGTGTTTTTATCAAGCGCATTATTTTTAGAGCAAAAATTCTTTATCATCTCATACGAGCGGCACACTTTTGCTAACCAAACGATAATTGCTAATTAGGATCTGACTTTGTAGTGCTTTACATTTGTTGAGCGCAATTCAAGAAAACTATTAATTCAAGTAATAAAAGCAGCCCTCCCTAAAAAGCTCAACTTTTTCTATTTGACATAAAAATTTAATTTTTAGAAGAATAAAGTCAATCCCGTGGGATCTCGGGATACAGCGAGATTGGCTACTTACAATCCCGAAATCCCGCGGAACTGAATTCGGCGCGGGATTAAAAACCCTAATATTAGAACAAAACAGTACAAAACATAAACTGGTAGCGAACAGAACTTATTAGTTTTAAAAAATAGTATGTCACTCAGTAAGAAAGCACCTTTCATATAGTGAAGGAATTTTTCAAATTGGTGCAGTGGTTCCAGAAATTACCTCGAACATATAAACAGAGAAAAATCCGCCCTCTCTCTTTATAATATTAGTATAGATAATGAAAACTTCTACCACTATGAAATCAATTTAGTAGATTTTTATCTCGTCTAAAACCTTGAGATTTTATGCCTCAAACTAAGGGTTTAACCGAACAAAAAATAAGGCGTAGCCCGACATGTGATGGGAAAAGCGCGAGTTAGAACAATTCTTTTTGAACATTGAAGGTCAGATCCGCCACTTCTGCTTCCGACCGGTCGTAAAACCATCAGTTTTGACCAGGAATATAACTTATTATATATATATATATATATATATATATATATATATATATATATATATATATATATATATATATATATATATATATATATATATATATATATATATATATATATATATATATATATATATATATATATATTTTTTTTTTTTTTTTTTTTTTTTTCGCCAAATGAATTTCAATTGCACGATTTTGTCTCATTGTTATTTGTTTCTTCATTTGGCATCATCTTGCCAGCAAATTATTAATTTGTTTTTAATACGATCTGAGAAGATTGGAGTCTGAGTGAACACTGCGCTTATACTTTTCAAAACTCTAATTTTTCAAAGATGTTACTGAACTAATTATTTCGTTAGTCTGCGAAAACATATCTTCCATTAAAATAAATAAATGAAATAAAATAAAAATCTCCAAAATATTATGGCAGTTTTTGTGTGATTCAATGTGTCTGTACACTTGAAAGCGGAAAACTTAAGAAATTTTTTTTGTGTTTTGCTTTATTTTAAAACTAGTGGTACCCGCACGGCTTTGCCCGTAATAGAAAATTAAAAGGTCTTTTGGTTCTCCTGTATATATACAAATAATGTATGGTGAATTTTCTCGCCAATTGACTTGTGTCCATGTTATGATAATTTCGTAATTTACTCGTCCATCTTATGATAATTTTGCTCCGGAAAATGTTCTTAAAATTGGAATAGAAAAAGAACCGCATCAAATTTTCGAAAAATCGCTTCGAGGTGCACACCCCCATAATACAACCAACTTTGTGCCAAATTTCATTAAAGTCGGCCGAACGGTTTAGGCGCTATGCGCGTCACATCCTGACAAACAGAGATCCGGAGAGGGAGACTTTCAGCTTTATTGTTAGTAAAGATTAGTAAAAAGCAGGACTTTGACCAGGTGACTAGAGTTTGACTAGAGGGCCACGAGAAAATTCTAACTCCTTAAAGTGTGCCGTAAATCGGAA
Organism: Uloborus diversus; assembly: GCF_026930045.1. Classification (NCBI taxonomy): domain Eukaryota; kingdom Metazoa; phylum Arthropoda; class Arachnida; order Araneae; family Uloboridae; genus Uloborus; species Uloborus diversus. The sequence continues at coordinate 111,882,517 of NC_072731.1, read as the reverse complement.
ATGTTTGAGAACCCTTGGCTTAAAACAAACTTCATTGCTATACTTTTAAGGAGAACCAAAAACTTTAATATTCTGGATTTTTGTCTTGAGGTACTACTACTTATAGTTCTGTGTAAAAAAAACTTTAAATTCAATTTCTGAATAATCATGCTTTTGTTATACATCAGCTAGGTGAAATAATGGTTTCAATTTAAAAAAAAAAACTTTTGCCGTACGATAATCTGAAGCAGTGCTGTTCAACCTAAGTCCCGTGGACCACATGGACTCTGGGCCAGTCTAGGCTTATCCGTGTGGCTCGTTGTTTTGCTCAATGTTATCAATCCAAAACCTCGATTAATCACAATGACACAAATTCAGAGCCAAATATTCAGAAATTGGGTTTTGGAAAACAGTTATGCGAAAAAAAAAAAAATTCTTATTTCTCTACTAATAATAAAGCTGAAAGTCTCTCTGTCTAGATCTCTGTGACGCGTATAGCACAAAATTCACCTGCAATATAGAATCGGAAGATATTTTTTGTTTTTCCCGAAACTTTGCACATGTAACATACCTACTAGGACAATGGGGTCGTTTCCAATGTTTCAAAAGTATTTTTTTTCTGACATGCTTAAAAACATAGGATCTAACCATTTTTTAAATAATTTGTTTAAGTTTAATATTTTCAGAAAATTACTTAAATCGGTGATCTTTCATTGTTTACATTTCTTGCCGATGACATCACAAATGATGAAATGCCATTCTGTGTTGCCATTCTCAGAGCAAAATATTTAATTCGCTTCTTTACTCACGTGTATTGGCAACGATATGGTTAATAGCAAGCGTAGAGAGCAATTTTATTTCGCCTCTTGATTATCATAACGTAGAAACGCGGTACAAAGATGCGCCAAAAAGCATCATTTGTGACGTCATCTAGACCACGCCTTGTTTGAAAAATCGAACATTTTATAAAACTAATTAAAAAATAACTGTTGGGAAAATGAAAGAATTTTCTGTGTTCATGCTATTTTTTTTTTTTTTTTTTTGCTTATTCTATCAATTTCGGTGACTAAAAGTACTACTTTTGACTGAAGGAAACAACTCCATTAGCAATCACGAATTACTAATTGTGATCACTTGGTTGAAGTTGCTGTTCCGGAGTTCCGGGTAAAGAGTAATTCAGATATCGTTCGCACGTCACGTTAACCACGTTAAGGGCAATTCACACTACGGTCGTCCGTCCTGTCCATCCTGTTTTTTGACGTGACGGACGGCAGACGAAAACAGAGTAGCATTCACAAGGCATTCATATGCGATCGCCGTACATCAATCACGTGGCTGAATTCACCCGCCAGAGAGAAGAGCGCGCTGCTTGGCAGAAACCAATGAAATGCTGTCCTGCTTTTGACGGCCGGCAGATATCAAGATATCTCTGATCAAAACCGTCTCATCCAAGATGGCTTGCTGTCATGGCAACCAGCAAAGAAAATCTGTTTCGGGTGAAACAAACAGGATGGACGGGACGGACTGTCATAGGTTGAACTGCCCCTTAAGCTGACAGACGTGCGTTTTCCGAAAGAGGAGAAGCATTCATATATCGCGGACGCCCGTAAAATACTCAGACAATAGGGAGAATTTTGTGGAGACCAATGAAATGCGACTCACAACTGTACGGACGTCAAATGTCTAGCTTCTCGTCACGTTGACGGGTTCTATAGAATACGGCTTGCTGTCATGGCAGCGCCGATCGAAGACTGGTTTTAGGGAAAAAAGATCGTCGGTGACGTGATGTGCAGACGCTGTCTGAATTACGCTTAACTTTTGAGTCCTGGGTCTCCGGCGACACACTATCAACCGGCCTCAACTAGTGAGTTCTCCTAATGGGTGATGGTGTCCATGTCCCCCAGAATCGACGGAATCGACTATATTTATACCCTACCCTCTCGACTTTACACATTCCTCTTTATACAAAGACAACATCCAGCATACAGCATCTAGCATCCAGCCACTGGCATTCATTTGAATTTTGACTCCTTGAAATCAATTAGGGGAAACCCGGGCAACTTGAATACCTTAAGCTTTCCTTGCTTATTGTCGTTTAGTTATAACTGGGGAAATTGAAACAAATATTTATAATCACTCTTCATTTAATGAACTTACGTAAAGCAATAACGGTTGTCCTTAATATTAATTATACTTTTAGATATAATACCAGCTTTCAACAATGACATGAATGTCCACTTTGCCCGACACCCTGGGTTAAGTGGATTCAGTACTAGGGCAAAGCGAGTAACAACTTTATTTGTCATAAAACTAAACATTAAAAATGAAATAACTATTGAATGTTAAAGGAACAAATTCAAAAACATTTTTTTGCTACAATGCTAATTATTGTAGTTGTTACAAACAATGAAATTGAACTTAAAAATGAAATAAACTTTGAACTTTAAAGGAACATATTAAAAAACATTTTTTTTTTGCTACTACGCTAATTATTGTAGTTATTACAAATAAAGAAATCGAACTTAAAAATAAAATTAACATTGAAAATTCATGAACACATTAAAAAACATTTTTGCTACACTACTAATAATTGCAGACAAAAAAAGTTAAACTAAGAAAATTCAACATCCAAAATTATTGGAGCATATTTAAAATAAAAACATTTTTCTGCTACATTACTAGTCACTGCAGTTATCACAAACAAAATTCATCATCATTTTCGAATGCTGAACACTCTTCCTGACACCACTGAGTACAAATACGACATTGTGTACAGTTTTTCGTTAATGGATCATCTTTTTCAATGTACATTTCACCACAGAAAATGCACTTAACACATCTTCAAATTTCTTTCCTTCTATCTTTATATGTTTCTATTTTGCAGTTTTATGTATTGTGGCAGAGATATTTGATTTACAGATTTTTTGGTAGTAATCATTTTAATAGTCTTCTGAGAAGCTTTAGTCGAAACATCGTCTAGTGACTTCATGACAGTCTTTCTTGCTTTTTCAAATTTTTGTTTCTGATCTTCCTTTACTGGAATTCATGTTCGAGGTGTATATCTTTGTAGCTTATTGTTATTGGTTTAGCAGGCTGAGGAATAGCTTGTAAAACTGAAAGACTACAGTAGTTCTTAGAATATCCTGGTTTGGATGAAGCGGCGGGAACATCATTGCCTTTGACCTCAGGGGAATCCCCCCCCAGGAAAGGTTTCAGACCCCATGGGAGTATAAAGACTGTCTTCAATGGTAGCATTATCTTGAGATCACAAAATTGAAGGCCTTCCAGGTTCGGATGAAGTGACTTGTCATGACCGGGCAAAGTGAATATGGTATCCACTTTGCCCAATCCGCTTTGCCCTTCAGGTACATTTTTGAGGTTATCCCAAATTACTAAAAAATCAGAACGTCTAAACTCGTCGTCTACAGATAGTTAAAAGCTACATCATCATGCATAAAATCCTACTCATAACAAAGAAACTGTCACAAATAGTATTAAAGTTATAAACAAAACATTTACCTCTACAAATCAATATTATTTTCTCATAAACATACTCTTTCCGTTCATTGGCGCCGCACGACGCGAACTCGCCCAGACGTGTTTGCCGCACCCGGAGCGGCAACAGATGACTTTTGCTATGACAACGCGGTTGCCGGCCAACGAACAATTTGGGAGTTATAGTCAATATTCGCTTTGCCCGGGGTATCAACTTTACCATGGTTTCCCCTATGTTTTTCGCAATTATGATTGCAATAGGTTCCATTTATGGAAACACGAAACCCAACGAGTAGGTTCCTATCTCAATCCGTGGTTGTGAAAATCATAATTAGAATTCAAAATGTCAAAGTTCAAATTAATGCCAGAGGCTGGATGCTGTGAGCAGTATTTTATTTTTTTTATTTTATTCATTATTTTTTTATTTAATTTTATTTATTTATTTATTTTCTTTCTTTTTTGGTAAATTAAAGATCAGATTCATAACCTTTGCCGACCTATGCCATATATATTAAAAGCTGTGATGCAACGCAAAAGTAACCGGTATGGCTACAAGTTACACTGAATTACTCTTGCTTTGTGTAAGGAAATAAAATAATGTTTTATCTAGATCTTAATCTTTTATCTACAATATTTTATATTTCATATTACGTCGAAAATTTTAATTGTATGAATAAGCTGCAAAGATATACTATCTTATGCTTTGACTTTCGACATTTATAATTTGAAATACATGATTATCTTGATACTTAAGTCATCATTTATGAAATGATGCAAAAAGGAATAATTCACCCTTGTTGGTATCTTGAAAAAGCGTGATAAATAAATATATTAAGTATATATATAAAAAAAATAAACTCAATTATTGCTAAAAAGAACAGCTGAACTAGTATATCTCAGGACACTTACGATTTAAGAAAAAGGAAAAAAATTAAGCAAAAACATTTTATTAAAATAAGCATCTTGCAAAATATTCAATTATGAATTGAAAAAGAAAGCAAAATTACGCTTTTTACTACAGATTTCTACTGCAAAAATCAACAGATTTCAAACAAAAGAAAAAAAAAGTTCGAGCTAACATAATATCATCACTCGAGATTATATTCTAATTAAGCCGAGCAGTTCATCTGTCCATCATTAAAGTTCCGAATTTCAAAATTAAAAAAATAGATGAGTGACTTTTTTGGGTCACTAATATCTGAAACTTGGAGCGCATTAATACCGAAGACCGTCCTTGAGGCATCAACGTGTCTCCCATCGCAATTCGAATCTAAATCTTCATTCCAAATCTCCCAATCAAACAATAAAAAATGGCCCCCGCGTTCGAATCAAACAAAAAAAGAAACGATTCCCTAATGAACGGATTTCCCTCTGTTGCCAGTAGGAAGTGAGAAAATTGCTTGAAGAATCCCAATCTGGATCAAGGCTAAGCAGGAACCACGCCCGTGCGAGTACCCACCATGACCTTTAAACAATGCGCATACTTGGACACCATTTGCATCGGAAACACAAGAGATGGGCGCGGATTTTTCAAGATTTTTTAATTTCATTTGTTTCTTTTTTGCTTCTTATTTGACGGCACACGCTTTGGTAAAGTAGTGCAAGCCCGTTAACAAAACAGTTACACCTTGTATCTGATTTTAGTATAAATAGATGCCGCTTGCTCACGGAAGGCACACTGAGTTTCCACAGCTCAAGCGAACATCGACATGCAGGTAAATATCCCCTCATATTCAATTTCTTCATTATTGTATATTTCTCAAAAAAAAAACATACTTGCTTTTTGTTCTTAAGAAAGCCTACAAAAAAAGCACAAGCATCGATCAGTCTTGCAGTTAATTTCTGTTGTCTCTACTCATAATTTATCCGTTAACCACAAAGATGTGCTTCATTCGTTGAGTCAAAGATAAACCAGCAGACATAAAAGAAATACCATTCGTTAATAGCTTATGAAGCCTAACTCATGATTTATTAACTAATTGTAAGGAAATCTGCTCCATTCATCCAGTTAAATGTAAACTATCGGACAAAAAAACTAGTAGCAAGCATTTAGCACTTAAATGGTTAGTTTATAGTTTCTACCATTTTAACATGCAGTTCATGATTTTGCTGAAGAATAAACTGATCCGTTATTTCGTAAATGATTTTACCTATATATATATATGATATCACCAATTCATGCGTAAGTTTCCTTTGATGAACAGCTTAACATACCCTTAAACATTTTTCTTTAGCTAATTGCAAGAGGATTTGTTCAGTTCAAGAAGAACTAGCCGATAGTTGCAAACAAATAATATACAAGCTAATAACGTCTATCATCTTGAGACAATTCATGATTTAGCTGAAGAAACACATTTACTCCGTTATTTCGAAAATGAATTATTTAAAAATTAATATTTCCGTCGTAACTTTCAACCGAGACTTCCAATGTAAATTTTCTATTGATTGCTTATTTTTTCAATTATTCTTCGGAAGGTCTTCTAATTTCTAAAACTAACTTTTCCTTTCGAGCAATCAATTACTGCATTCTGCGCATTGTTTTCATTTGAATAAACCGGGGAAAGTTTTCAAACTTTGTTTTAAATATTAAATTATTTTACTCAATTTGTATCGCAGTTCCTTTCAAAAATGAAATAACTGCTTAAAAACCACAATCAAAAATGTATCTAAGGCCAGGTGAAAATAAAATGTGCATTACTAGAGTCTAGATTCATCCAAAACTTATTTTATAATCAATAATTTTTCTCAATCCTTCAATTGCGTATGTAGATATCGCATGTTTATTCGTTTATATGACATCTTGTTCCAGTTTCTGACTTTTTACTCTTTTCTTTGCAGGTCTTAATCCTCTTCGCTCTTTTTGCCGCTTCCCAGGCCGCCATCTTACTGGGCGGAGCTAGTGAACAGTATCGCAGCCAAGACGTAAGTACCACTCTGTATAAATAGTATGTCACTTACCCATTAACATGAAACGCGTTTTAGCTTTTGTTACAAGGAATTGAATAATTAAAAACGGGTTCGGAAGAGAACAGTGGAGAGGAAAAAAATATGCACGAACAATTTAACAAACAGTATAAAAATATAATGTTTAAATATCTTTTAGTACACATGCAGTCCCATTTCGATGTTGTTTATTTTTAAGATATCGAGAAAAGATGCATGTTCCCATCGAGGGCCAAGAAATACTGAAAATTATCATTTTTCCTTACATAAATATCAAAAAGATTGTGCTGAAGTAGGAAGTTTAAAAAAATACAAATAAATAAATGGCCTTAACCATCCAATGACAATTCTTTTCTTTCTTTTTTTTTTTCTTCTTTTACTTAGTATATTTTATATTGCTAGAAGGATTATTAGAAAGAGATTTAAGTGTTCCTATTACAAAAAGATTAAGAAACCAAACAGTTAACATGAAATGTTTCTGAATTCACTGTTTTTAAACAGAGTTCACTGTAACAAATGCAGCATATCTTACAACCTTAAGTGACCATGTAATATTTTACAAATAAATAAATGGCATTAGCCATCCAATGATACTTCTTTTCATTTTTTTTTCTTCCTTTACTTAGTATATTTTATATCGCTAGAAGGATTATTAGAAAGAGATTTAAGTGTTCCTATTATAAAAATATTAAGAAACCAATCAGTTAACATAAAATGTTTCTGAATTCATTGTTTTTAAACAGAGTTCTCTGTAACAAATGCAGCATATCTTACAACTTTATGTGACCATGTAATATTTGAAATAGTAATGAACTGTGAATAATATTTTTACTTTCTTCTATATCTAATATATAAAAGGAAATGTTGGTTTCGTGCAATTTTCGAATTTCGAATTTTGACGGATTCGAACGTTTTGAGGTGTGCCGAGTCCATTTCGATCATTTTCGACTAATGCGTGACATTGTAATTTAGTGCAAGATATTATAAAATGATGCATAATAAGAATGAAATTAATTTAATTCATGTAAGATGCTTTCGTTAAAAATTAAACTGAAGCTGCGTAAGTAGCAGATGTACACGTTCATACTTTTTTTTTTGTTATGAGAAATAAAATCAGGTCAATAACATATTTTCGAAATATATTTATATTTTTTGCTTCAGAGCTGATGACTCAAACTTTAAGCAAGACATGTGACATGCATGTGAAGCAGTTTTCAGCAGAGACGTTTTTTAGACTGTATAATCGAACTCTTTTGCAGCTTAATTCTTTTTATAAGTCAAAAAAGTAAAAGCAGATTACGAAGGAACCTAGAAGTCAATACAATATTTTAAAAGTCACTACTGCTATTAGAACGCAGGGGTAATTGATATATAAAACACACGGATTATGGAAGTAATGCCAAGCATTTTGAATAACGAAAGAATTAGGCATAGTGCTTAATACTAGACCCGTTTTGATTCCGCTGCATTTATGTAGACATCGACAAAAGTTTAGAAATTTTATTCATTAGTTAAATAACGTTTGATTTTAGCAGTTTGCCGTACTGACAAAAATAATTTTCGAACTTTATTATGTCCCTAGAGGTACCCGCACGACTATGCCCGTAGTAGAAATTAAAAAAGTCATTTGGTTCGCCTGTATATTCACAAATAATGGATGATGAATTTCTAGCCAATTTGCTATGTTCATTTGCTCGCCCACGTTATGGTAATTTCCACGTAACGTTATGATAATTTACTCGACCACATTATGATAATTTGCTCGAAAAAATGTTCTTCAAATTGGAATAGAAAAAGAACAAAATCGAATTTTCAAAAAATCGCTTCGAAGTGCTCACCCCTATGCTACAGATTAGTTCTGTGCCAAATTTCAGGAAAATCAGTCGATCGGTTTAGGCGCTATGCGCGTAACAGACATCCAGACGTCCAGAGACACAGACTTTGTTTTATTAGAGTAAAGATTCAGCAAACATTGTCTATGTAGTTGAATTTAACCGCTAAAGATGGCTGTAATCTGTTAGCAGGAATTGACCGGAAAAACGGTGCGGCAGTTTAAATTTGGATGATTGTGTGAAACGTGTGATTTGAGACAAAGAGGAATGTATCCCAAATGCCTAGAAAAGTTGCCAGAGATCAATTCTTATGCAGAGGTATGCCACATTTAGTTTATTTCTGAAAGCTGTTTTCATGAAAACATAAGCATTAGGAACCAAAATTTGGAAAAATATGATTATAAAAAGGTTTGGTCAAGTTTTAGATATAGCTCAAAAAATAAGCGTGGTAAGTAACTTTGTAAGTTTTCGTAGCGAGCGTACTGGAAAAGTATTCCTATCCGCAACTTGCAGCCCAATCTGGCAACGCTTCTCAAATAGCAATTCCAGCAATTATAGATTTTCAATCGTTTATTATAGAAAGAAGTGGGAATGATGTTCTGTTCATGGGTTTTGAACCACTTCTGTTCAAATCACAGAATTATTTACTAAACTAACGTAAATAAATTTTCCATCAAACTTGGTGGAAAAAATAGCGAAAAATTGTTTCCTTTTTTTCTTTTTGACATTAAATCTAATGTTATTTTTTTACCAATATCTAAGATTGTAATTTCTTTCCAGGGCCATGGCAACTACGCCTTCGGTTATAACGAGGGCCATGGTTCAGGAGCCACCTTCCGAAAAGAGACTGGATCCCACGGAGTAGTTGCCGGATCTTACGGACTCAGTGATGCTGATGGCCGACAACGTATTGTCAACTACGTCGCCGATGCTGCCGGATTCCGTGCTGACATTAAGACCAACGAGCCCGGTGTGGAGCCTAAAGACCCAGCCAACACAGCCATCAACAAGGCCGGTCTCGTTGTAGCCCCAGCACACCACGCATACGCAGCCCCTGTCCTCCCTTACGCTGCTCCCTTGCACCATGCTGCACCCTTGCACCACGCCGCGTCTTTGCACCACGCCGCTCCTCTCCACTACGCCGCTGGACATCCGTTGGGAGCCTACGCTTACAACACCGCCATTGCCCACCATGGTCTCGCACATCCTGGTCACTACGGTTACTACTATTAAAGGGTTAGTTTCAGCTAGAAGACTGTTTTGTGATTTTCTGCCAGACCGTCCTGGTGGATCATAGTCACCAACATGCTACTGTGATCCTCCTGATGGATCGTAGTCGCCCAGAAGCTGCAATGATATTTCTTGTAGATCCCAGTAGCTCATAAATGTTGGGATTCCCAAAATGGTCTGGATCACAGCATGGTCATTCAATCAGAACTAAGGACATTGCCAAAGGACAATAAATCTATTCGCAGGGTGCTATCCTTACTGAGGTTGTGTTAACCTGGTGTGCTCAAGGGTTTTCGGGCTTATTTTCTATGTGCCAATAAGAAAAATAAAATATTTAGTTTCACAAATTCTCCTTTCTGAGAGATCCTTTTTTTGAACTAAACAGCATGATTGTTGGTAAAACAGAATATCACAGTGTGTCTGAATTACTTCATCCATAAAACGAAACACAAAAATAGAGACAACTAATACTTAAGTAAATAACTGTAATCAAACAGCATTATCATTTGAATGCAAAAAAAAAGGACAATGCCGCCGAAGCAATCCTTGTTTAACAAAAAATCGGTCACCAATAGCATAAATTTTTCACTTGAAAAAAAAATGCACAAGAGAAAAATGTAAAGCTAATAAAAATTAGTCAAAAAAAAAACTTTAAATTGAAACAATTTTCTAGATTGAATTCGTTGACCTAGCTATGCCGTAAAGTTCATATGCTGCTTAGTGATCTGAGTCTGTAGCTGCTTAGTAATCTGAAATAGTTCTGAATCATTTAATAAGATACTACTAGCACAAATGAAAACTCTCGGAACAGGAAATAAAACTTTAAGCAAGGGAAAAAAAATGGATTCGAAACCATTTAAAAACGACTTAAGCTATAAATTAGACATAATTTTAATCAAGCATTCGTTTTATTTCTTAAGTGACATTTGAAATTTTACTTTTTATATTTTGATATTTATAAAATACACCAGAATTTCTTTAACCTAGCTATGGTTTACTTTTCACATAAAGATTTTAGTGCTTGTATCACGAAACAATAAACAAATATTCATCTAGAAAATGAAAATACTCTGCTTTTCCGTTTTGTGAGATATTTTACAGATTATATATTATAAAATCTTCAAAAATACAAAAATAAATAAATAAATAAATAAAAATAAAAATTAAAAAAGAAGGAAAGGAACCAAAAACAAAAAAAAGACTTAAGACAAGAGTAATACAATAGGAGTAGGACAAACAATGCAGTACAATAGCATTAATGTATTACAATACTATCCAACCACGGATTACATAGAATTTTTAGACGTCCAGATAAGACGAATCTATGTGAATAAGGGGGAAAAGTAAAAATTTGATGCACGTATTCCACTCATTTGAATGAGACTCTACTTCTGCAAAAGCTGACATCGGTAAAAAATAATAGATTTGTCTATTTCCGGCTGTAAAAGGGATGTTTGTCTTTCCATACAATCCGTGGTCAGACAGTATTATTAAAACTTTTCTATTGTTTCCATAGGTACAGGGGATTGAAATTTATTTATTTATTTTTATTTAAAATGGAAAATCTTCTTTTCTGCTTCTATCCCATTCATATGAATCAAATCTATCGTTGTTGACAAAATTTTGGAAGGATTTAAATTGTTATGGAACTACTGTTGATTGGCAAAGCTATGGAAGAGTAATCTAATAATGATGTTTATTGATGATATCAAAACATTTTAATAAAACAAAATGAATAAAATTCATTGAAAATACATTTTTCTGACTCTCTAAATGCGTAATGATTGCGAGCCGTAACTACAGTAATTTTTTACCAATGAAAATTCAGTGATGCTTATGTGTGGCTAATTTTTAAACACACGCTTTGTAACATTCCTTGAATTCAAACATTCTGAAACTTAAGTAGGGATCAGTTGAGGGATTTGGAATGGGGTAGATGGAAACAAACTGAGTTGCACCACTTTTGGGGATTTTTATGACCAAACTACCATTGAATGATGAGTAAGAAACATAAGAAGGACACTAGAGAGATCCGCATTTTTCTGAACAATGGAATAGGTTTTTGTTTTAAATAATGTTTGTTATGTTTGAATTTAGTTCCTCATTGTTTGAAGAAAGTGCTTAAAAAAAGCTTTTTACCGAAGATAAGTGATCGTATATTTCTCTCTTTAGCAGATCTACAAACACAAAGTGGTTTCAACTACTTTTATTTCTTATGAGAGATGTTGCTGTATAACGAATGTCGTCTCTTCTCTTCTACTTTAACTGTGCAAGTCAGGTGTTTCCAGTTACCCTATACAGATTGTACTCGATAGTAATATGAAACAACTAAGCTTGTCTTATTTCCTATCTTTTAGGAAGACAATATAAATTTAATTTCGACGCAAATTATAAGTACTATATTTATACTTTTCTGTATATTTTACTTAAATTTAGCAAGTAATTTAATTTTTTCGCAAATTTTTGTTTTTTTATTAAAGGTTTTTAGGCTGCATTTGGAAGTCGTATACTGCCCGTGGACTTCAAATTGAATAAAGTTACTCTAGAGCTTCTCAATATTTTACGTCGAGACTTACTTACATCAACTTGATGGGAAGGGTGTCAACAAACCAGTGTTGACAAATAGATACGCGTGAGCTTAATGGGAACAAGATTCCATTCGCTAATAAAAAGTCACAAACTCTTTTTTTATGTACAGTTATTTTGAGGGAGTTATAGCTTTGGATGCAATGTACAAAATTTTATCTCTCTACTCATCCAAGAATGAAAGGATGGAAGGTTAAAACACCGAAAATCTATTTCCAATTACTCTACAACTTCAATGCCAGGAACATTGCATTGTAAATCACATCAATTAGAAGCTTTGGTTGACCGGAGGAGAAGCGGGATAGGGAGTAAAAAAGAAAGGGAATGAAATCATGCCTAAAAATTTCGCCGCGAGAAAAGTGAGAGAGAGAAAGAAATTGTATGGACCTATTTAAAATAAATAGAAGGAGAATTACGTGGAGTCAGCAACAGGTCATCCCCTAATGGCCAGACGAAAATTGAACGTACAAGAGTCGCAGAAGCATCTGAAACTACCAAAAAGTAGGCAAATATAGGATAGACTGAGGCAGCGAGAAGCAAAAGGATGTAACTGCCAAATTTTAAAAAGATGAGATAACCACTACAAATAGTAGGAGAACCTGTCCTTATCCGACGTAGGTGCTGCTATACAGCATGATTTTAGGAAAAAAAATTAATGAGAACCTACCTAAGATCTGAACTTTAAAAGCGTTCAATTCAAAACTTTTAAAAGCCCAATTACATCTCTTTGCCTCATATAATCAAACCCAGTCTCCTGTCATGCATTTGAAAAGAAAGCACAAAGCATTTACAGTGATATTCTCCTTTATGAATAAAGATATATGAAACGAAATCATATTTAGCACGGGGATTTTATTTTACATAATGAACGAAAAAATAATTTAGTATGCACAATTGCACAAGTTTCTTTAAGTAAATCAAATGTTATACATAATTCGTACGGAAATATAAAATCATCTCGCCAATAACATCTCATAACAATGAAATACGATTACATGAACAAGTATTGATTATATACTTCTCTTTGGATATAAAGCTCAAATTTGAATTGTGTTTCATTGCAAAAAAAAAAAATTCTTTACCAAGTGTAATTTCAGTTTTATTCAATTTTCGTTAAACAACATCTTGTTACTGAGAGCTTACAAAAATTTTGAGAAATGATATCGTCATGGAGAAAACCTTAAACAATTATGTTATTAAAACAAATACCAACGTGTAAAAGAATCGATTTTGTTAGCTTTCAAAATTTCTAATGTTCTATTAAGTTTCAGGTTCTTTTCTATTGTTCAAAATCTGTTAGATTTCTGCATGTGTAATTGGTATTCCTTTTTCCACGGTGCAGTCCTAAAACTGCAGAAGTCATCAATCGTCCCACCAAAACTCCATTACGCCGTCAAGTACCTTGGAGACCAGGGATGGGAGAATTCAAGTCGAAGTTATCACAAATTTTCACATATAGTTTTAAATAATGTTTTCCTAAAATTATTAACACATTTTATTACCCATTGTATCAAGCAGTGTTGGGCATTAATCAACTAAATCCTCTATCGACTAAAGTAATCTGATTCCCATCCCCAGTAGCACCAGAACGTTCAAATCTGGTACAGAAATCGTGTTATTGGTCGAATGACGGTGTTAAGTGTTACTTGCACGTAAAATTAGACGTACAGCAACAGTGATATTATCACGGTGCCAGTCTAGTTCTGAGGGGACGTCATATTAGACGTTCAAAAAACGTTCTAATGACACGGTGTTATTCCCGTGTTAAAATAACGTAATATCTGACGTTCAGCTGTCACCGCATCCGAGCGCCCTCTATATCTGTTTACCGTGGAATAATCACAGAAACTTTCTTTGCTTACCAACTTCAACCACTTTCGGAGCAACTGCTGAAAAACAATCCGAGCAAAGGATTATTCTTTTATCAAAAGTAAGTGATTAATTTAACTATAATTACTTTTAAATCTTTCACATGTTAATTTTGTTTATAAATCGAATTTCATTTAAATTTTGACTTAATTGGGGTTTTTTTCTTAGCTCCGAACATTCTGCAAAACTTAATTGTTCCATTTGTATAATTTAATATCAATGGCTATTTCATGGATATATTTTTCGCTAACGTTTCTTTGTGCAATTTTCATTTCTGATCTGAATTCGAATCGATTGCTACACTTATTTTCCTTAAAGTGGTTGTTTTAGTTATTCTTGTTTTCGACTATGAATTTTAAGTTGCAATAGAGTATACATATATATTTTGTTTTTGCTGTATTTCAGTTTTTGATGTATTTAAAATGCTTTATTTTAAAGTTTTTATACTTTTAAGAAAGTAGACGGCTCACATAATGATTCTATTATTGCAAAAATAAATCTCCAAAATTTTTATGAAAAATGCGTTGCTGCTGTAAAATGTGATACATACTGTACAGAAATCAGAAAATTAGTATTCTTGAATGTTGAGACAGAAAATGAGTCTAAATTATTTAAAGATTTTTTCAATTTAAAATATTCATGATAAAGAATCAATTTTATTAACAGAAAAGGTCTCAATCAAAATAGTACCTAAAAAAATTATGGCGTTGAAGATGGTCAAGATTATAAAAACAAGATTCGTTGTATAACGCATTCAATTTGTTCTATTCTAAAGCAATATTTCCTGTTGTTAAAGATATTATGTCTGAATATGCTTTTTTGTTTTTATTCATTTATTTTTTTTCAGAAGCAAGTTGAAATAAATGCTAGGTTATGTTTTCGGTTTATAAAAATAGAATGCGTATTGCTTGTTTATTCTATCGCAGCAAAACAAAATGGCGAGCTGCTACCAGCTGTTGATTACCATCACCTGGTGCTTGAAAGTTTTCTGCGTTTAATATTCTCGCACAGATTTAACAAATAAAAAAGACTGGCAAAAATCAACTAATTGAATTGAAAACGGATGGGGAAAGAAAAATAATATTAAATAGAAGTGTTGGCTTAAGGAGTTAAAATTATCTCCCAATGTTTTTTGTATTAAGAAAAATATTCTCCCTGTAACGAATTGTTTGAACACAGATTTTTTTTTTTTTTTTTTTCAGTCTTTATTTCGAGTTTTAGATCCCTCTTTTTAATTTTTAATGTCTTTTTGACGAAAAACCAGCTTTGCTCTTGTATCAATCGGCATACTATAAGTGGAATTAAATTGTATTAAATTATGAGCAGAGTATGTTTTGTGCCATTTTTAAATAGGATCGAATTTATGTCGAATCAAGGGGCAAAAAAAATCCTCAACCTGACCTTTTCATATTTTCATGAAACTTTCTAAAAACTTCTCTTCCCCTTCTTAAATTTGTAAATAATTTTGAAAAAAAAAATCACTCATTCATAACTTATGATTTTGAAATTCATTAAAAAGCATTTGCTGGTCGGCAGTGCTTTCAAATATTTAACTGCATTTCTATGAGAACTTCAGTCTTGTAAAATAGATCCTTTTGAAATACAATTACGTGCTCTTTAATTCGATATGTAAATTGAAAACCTTTTAAAAATATGTTTCTCACGGAATTTCAAAAATACTTGAGATAGTGTCTTTTATCTCAAAAAATTAGTGCTAATCAGGGGTGTTTGTGATCCCAAATTTCCGAAAATTTTGGGCTGACGCAATCTTAAACTAAAAAAGTATTTTTAAAAATTTTTTAAAGTGGTACTTTTCAAATGATTTCAAATGTAAAGGGGGCAACTTCCATAAATTTCACTGTCTATAGTACAAAGTACTTGAGTCCACCATCGTCCCTGGTACTAGCCCTTAATGGTTCCACTCTTAAAGTATTTTTTTTTTCAAAATCTCTAAAAGACATTATCTCAAAAAAAAAGAAAAAAAAATAGATTTTTTTTCCTGAATATTGAGTTATGTGAAAAAAATTTTTTCGAAGAGTATTTAAGTTGCTGATCAAGTTAAAGTGCATGTAATTGTCAGCCATTACACAATCCTGATGCTCCCATAGCTTTGAGATATCATTTCAAAGCACTGCAGGAAGACATATTAACAAACATAAATTACTCATTAGTTGCGTCGCCTGGCTTTGCACGGTCTACCTCGAAAATGAAAGTTATGTCAAGTGACCATTGTTCAGCAATCACTCTTGAACAAAAAACTAAAAAAATCAGTAACATTTTGCGGCAGATTCCGGGAAAATAACCAAAAAGGGAATATTTTAAGTATCTCGTTCACAGGAAAACCCTCAAAGCAAAACTCAGAATTTTATTTGTTCATGTTTGCGAAAAAAAATGCAACAGATCTCTTTTCTCAATGATTTTCTGCATGCTACAAATTTCAATAAAAGTATTGTTACGGAAAATTGATGAAGCACTGATAATTTGAATGGAGGAAAGCCCTCAAAAAATAGGAATTTTATCTCGAAATCTAAGTATTATAATTAGTAGTTTTCAGTTGATATCTCCGCTAATTATTATCGGGGGATTATTTTGCATAGCCAAACATAAATACGGGAAAATTACGAATACATCGATACCTGGTTCAATGTTCAGTTTACTGGCGTTCGGGAGAAGTAACTCGGACAGAGATAGATAGATTAATGCATAGATAGATAGGTACATACGCTCAGTTTTTAATTATGTAAGATGAATTATGAAAGATTTTTTTTTCAAACCATATGCATCTTAATGATATAAATGAGCAAAGTTTCTGAAAGTTTCATGTTAGTCTGAAATGGTCTGGTTGAGTGCCTAGTTGATTAGCTGATTTAACATGTGAGTGACCCAATACGAAATAGAACACTAACAAATGAAATAAGCTTATTTTTTTTCTTCTCCTGAAAGCAGCAGGCCATGTTTTATATGTGTACAAACTGGTTTTCCTATGTAAAAGTAGAATCAAGTTATGACACTTAAAATTATTATCCAATTAGACTAAAAATACTAACCAATTCAGGTTCCATATCAAACAACAAATAAACACGCAAAAATGATGCATAAATGCCGAAATAAAGAGTATCAATTTATTTTTAAAAAAATGATAATATGTTTTTTGCAGTATGAAATGGTGGGAAAACAAGTACTATCATATAAAACGCATAGAACTTTCTTAGTGATTTTTTTTAGTGATTTGGACAAATTTAGGGTCTTTCTTGCTCGATATATAGCACATAAGTCACCAACATGGGTACTCGAGTTGGATTTTGAAATTTCTTTAAAAGCAGCATGGTTTTTCTGTGATTAAAACTAGAATCATATTTTATGTTTTTTTTACACACATCATTACGTAATTTTTTTCATTAAAGAAAATCCCAAGTCAGATTGTCTCTTATGTTAAAAAAATGTATTGCTTCTCTATGACTACTTCTAAAAAATGATGAACACACTGGGCTCCCAAGGTATGATCAACGGTTGTATTGTACCATTGGATTTGAACATTTCGGGTTGCATTTTTTTCCTACTTATTTAGTTTAATTTGTATCATTCAAAAAATAAGAATGTTTACGTCAGGTGATTTTTGACTGTACTTCAAATTTTTCACGCACTTAATCTTATTATAAGCTGCAATTTTTGTCTTTTTATTTGTATTTTCTTTTCAGGCAGCCAAGGTCATTAATGGGACAAAACGATCAACGCCTTTCTTTTTAATTCCTTTTTGGTTGCTCCTAAAATCAAAATATGTGTAAGAGTTTATCATGTAAAGTGAAGGGTATTTTGTGATTAAATTTTTTTTAACTTGTTTGCGTTACTTCATTGATTTTTTGTGTGACTTACGTTATTCTTTTTGCAATTAACTAAAGAATATAAGAATATAATTCACATGAGTTTTTCTGAGGGCTAAGAAACATCTTGCATTTTAGAGAAAGAAAAAAAAGGGGGAGTAGAGGAAATTCAGGGTTTTAACCATAAAATTCTTTATACAATCAAAAAGTTAATGCCGTAAAATGGCTTTACTAGGGAAGTTCATAGAAAATTTGAGACCCTTTTCAAGTGGAATCATAAAATGATTCAACTAATGTAATTTTTTTTTTATCATCCAAATATTATTCATCACAGACCGACTAAAAAGAAGCAGGCACTTCAAAAAAAATTCCCTAGCACATTTTTACATTTGTGATAGTTTTACTAATGTTGCTGTATTTTATTTTTAAAATTTATTTCTCCATATATGTAGTAGACACATCTTAGCCATTACAGTGCATCATTTGAAAATTGTAAGAACTTTAAGGGGAGTCAGTACCCTAAATACTTTCAAAAATTCGATTTTTTGATTTCTATATACAGTAAAATCCCTCTAATACGGACACTATCGGGACAATTTTTTTCGTCCGCAGTAGAGAGGTGTCCGCAGAACAGGGGTTTAATAATGTTATTTGCATTGGAACTGGAGAATTAAAAATTGTCCGCATAAGAGAGGTGTCCGCCTTTAAGGGGTGTCCGTTAGGAGGGGTTTCACTGTATTTTGATACTCCATTTCAATACCTTTTTAATGATACAAACTTCTTGATCGTGCTCATATGAGAAGTAAGTTAAAATAAGCTTTAAAAAAATGTAAACATATTTTGATACGGTATGATTTTCTTCTTTAAATTGTTATATCGAGAAATGGTATTTTTGAAACTAAATGTTCCTTTTTCTCAGAACCTAAATTGTATTAGACTTTGAAATTTTTGCCACCAATTCCATACATATAATTAGAATTTTTTAAAAAAAGCTTCCTTTCTGTAAAATTTTACTTCAGTATAGAGAAAAATGTTTACTTAAGGTACAGAAAAAAATTCATAATTGTATCTTTAATAGATTTTCAGAGAAAGGTACATGAACATGTGCAAATTAACATTGACGGTATAGGGGGTACTAACTCTCCTTAAAATAGGTATTTTATTTATTGAACTATTTTAATTTATTAATATACAGGATTCGTCAAACCTGGCCCAGCACGAAAAAAAAAAACTCGTGGGTTTGTTAACACGAGCCAATTGAAAAAAAAAACTATCTCAATAAAAACGATTTTTTTTTTTTTTTTTCAAAATTTGCCTCATATTGAAACATTTACTTCAGAAACAAACTACATATAAGATCTAAAATAAATAATACCAAGTACGAAAATTGGCATCTGTCTTTCTGAACAACTTCTTAAGTTTCAGGAATTAAAACTGCATATAGATTTCACGATTAATTAAAAAATATTTCTTTGCTGGGAAGCCAAACTAAGCAATTTACTTAATTTATTTCAATCTCTTTTAAAGATTTTCTTTTCTTTTCTTCTTTTTTTTTGTATTGTTCGAAAAAAATGATTTGATTAACTACATCAGGGAATCTCTTTTTCAATAGATGCTTAATGCAAGATTGCAAAGTGTAAAGGTAGATTACAATAATCATATAAAATTAACCAACTGTGTAATGACTATTCCAGATTCCATAAACTGTAATCATACCTGAAAATTTTCTCACATATTCCGAATTATTGTGTGCAAAATTATTTTGCGACTTTATAATTACTAATTTTAATATTTTTAAATACTGATCAAATTTTTATTTCAAACTTCTCGTGTGGAAGGATGTATAAAATACTTGATATGATTCATGGTTATGGTTCATGCGGCTCTTTTTAACGTAAAACTTAGTCAGAGGTTTTTTTTTAGAACAAACTGAAGAAAAAAAATACTACTAAATGCCTTTTGGGACTAAAAGGAAAGCTTTTCTCAAAATGTGACATACTTGTTTCTGTACGGGTGAATCCGTTTTCTATTTATGGTGTGGTCATGTTTCAGAAAAATCAATTTTTATAATATTTCACCTTAATGCTAAATGTTTTCAGTAATTTTTGTCAGAAGTTAGCTTCCGGTGTATTTTACGTATTATATGTAAATGCTAAATGGTTTTCAAATTCTTTTTCTTTCTTCAATTTTGACGCTTTTTGTAATAAATTTGAGTAGAAATAAATTCAGGATTTAAAATAATTCATATCTCTATGAAAAGTAAAAGTAACAAAGTGGTATACTCGTAGTTTAAACAATGTTAAAATAGTGATCAAGATTAATTTTTTTTTTCTTGTAAGAAAGTCCGCAATTTTCAACAATGACCAGGGTACTTGATAAAAAAAATCCAGGGTAGCTAAGGTTTTTTAAATTACCCCGGTTTTTCATCAAACCCTGTTCATGTATTCATCTGAAATTACCTCTGAAGTTATGTTGTAATACACCTTGAATAAGCCCAAGAGTCGAACCTCGAAATTGTGGTGTGGCTGCAAGACGCACAGCTATTAACTGCTCTAGGGAGTTGCATTTCAAGGACAGTAAAGCCTCTACAAATGTTCATTTCATCCAAATCTGTACATTAATCGGTATTTTTGTAAATTTTGTGTTATTATTTAAGTCTGCAGAACAGAAAAAATGAAACCCTAATTTACAAAAACTGTACACATTTAACAGATATTGTAAACAAAAGGTTAAAAAAACCGACGTGTAGGAAAAAGTGCACTGAGTATTATAATTCAAGGTAGTAATTACGGGAGGAGTCGAAGGATCCTGACCCCTCTCAATGTGCCAAATTTTGTAAAACGTTAAATTTATATTTTCCAAAAAGCTTTGATATTACCTGGATTTTTGTATAAGATATTTTTGCATTTTACTAGAGGGGCGAAAACTCCTCTACTTGAGTTTTCGAGCATCAGAACACTTCTGCACTAAATTTGGAAAAGATCCGTCGTAAACTAGAATTGTCAGAGGAAAAACCTTTTATGAAGGAAGGCCAAACTCCTCCCCCCCCCCCTCTTGTAAATTTTTGCGCATCAAAGGAACTATGTGCCAAATTTGGCAAATATAAACTCGATTAGTAAAAAGGAAAACGCTCTATGGGCTTTTTCCTCCCTGAGGGTGGGAAGAAAACTCCCCTATGTGAATTCCTGAACATCAAAGGACCTCTTAAACGATCCAACATAAACTGAATTTTGCATAAGGGCAAATCTTCTTTGGGGGAATTTCCACCTCCATAGGGAGGCGAAAACTCCCCTATGTGTATTTTTTAGCATCAAAGAAATGTGCAAAATCTGTCAAAGGTCCAGTGTAAACTAGATTTTTGTAAGAAGGAAAACCCTCTATGTGAATTATTGAGCATCAAAAGACCTATGAACCAAATTTAACAAAGATCCGACGCAAACTAAATGTGTACAAGGAAAAACCCTCTATATATTGTTCCCCATCAGCAGGGGCGAAAACCCCAAGGGAGTTCTTGAGCATCAAAGTATCTACGGGTCAGATTTGGTAAACTCGATTTGTAAAAGGAAAAGTCCTGCATGTGGGCATCTGCACACCATAGAAATGGGGCGAAGACTCCCCTATGAGACTTCTTGATCATCAAATGACTTGACAAAGTTGAGTGTGCCAAATTTGTCAAACATCCGACACAAACTGGATTTTTTTGTAAACAAAAATCCTCTGTGGTGTTCTTTAAGGGTGGGGGGGGGGGGGGGTCTTTCTATGAGGAATTTTCGATCATCAAAAGATTTCAGTACGAAATTCAGCAGAGATCTGACGAAAACTGAATTTGTAGGTGGAAAACCCCCTTATGGGGTACACCCTTCATTTTTTCGAATTTTTTTACCTGTGAAAGCAAAATATTTGGTATTGTTTTGTTAACACCAAAATGAAACGTCATCCTACCACTTTAATATAACGTAATATTCCCCGTTCAAAATTGGTGCAAAAGCGGTGGTACAACACCAGATTTCGACGTGCTATACGACATCGATCGACGAGACACATAGACGCTTTTTAGACCGTTCTGAGAGAACGTAATTTGAACGTGTCGGATGGTGTGCTCAGAACGTGTTATAGAACGAGCTTTGAACGCCTCTGTGCTGCTTGGGATTTAGTTCAGACTAATATTTTAAAAATTTAATTCAATTGCAGACGAAGATTAACGTTAGTTTAAACTAACTCGTTAGTTGACTAAAAAAACTAATTTAGTTCAGATTGATTTAGTTCAGATTAAATTAATCAGATTGAATTTAGTCAAACTAATTTAATCAGATTGATTTAGTCAACTAAAGTAATCAGATTAAATTTCGTCAGATTAAAATTTATACTAAATCTAATCAGAGTGAAAAATATCTACACTGTTAAAACTACAGATTGCGTTTGGATTCTTTAAGGAGTTCCTTTCTCTTCTCCCCCCCCCAATGAATATTAAGTAGCTCCTAATGTGTTACGGGGGGACATTGGGGGTTGGGGGTTGCCCCCCTTACCGATTTAAGACCTTAAAAATCAATAATATTTAAAAACACCCCCTTTGAAGTGACGCAGTTTGCGACATGACCCACACTACTCCCCCCCCCCATTTGGTACACAATACTGCTTTTAGTCTTCCTTATCTTTATCTTCTTTATCTTTACTAATAATAAAGCTGAAAATCTCTCTGTCGGGAGGATGTCTGTAGGATGTCTGGATCTCTGTGACGCGTATAGCGCCTAGACCGTTCGGCCGATTTTCATGAAATTTGGCACAAAGTTAGCTTGTAGCATGGGGGTGTGCACCTCGAAGCGATTTTTCGAAAATTCAATTTTATGAATTTTCTATTAAAATTTTAAGGCGTTTTTCACATAATCTTTACTAATAATAAAGCTGAAATTCTCTCTGTCCGGAGGATGTCTGGATGTTTGGATCTCTGTGACGCGCATAGCGCCTAGACCATTCGGCCGATTTTCATGAAATTTGGCACAAAGTTAGGTTTGTTGCATGGGGGTGTGCACCTCGAAGCGATTTTTCGAAAATTCCATTTTATTAATTTTCTATTAAAATTTTAAGCCCTTTTTCACAATCTTTAATAATAATAAAGCTGAAATTCTCTCTGTCCGGAGGATGTCTTGATGTCTGGATCTTTGTGACGCGCATAGCGTTCCGTTCGACCGATTTTCATGAAATTTGGCACACAGTTAGTTTGTTGCATAGTGGTGTGCAACTTGAAGCGATTTTTCAAAAATTCGATTTTGTTCTTTTTCTATTCCAATTTTAAGCCCATTTTTCACAGAAATTTAATAAAATAGGAAAGAATTTGTTCTGAAAATTATCTTTCTTTTCTTTACTTCTTTATCTTTCTCCTTTTCCTTTCTTTTTAAATAACAAACCTGAAAGTCTCTCTGTATGGATGTTTTTATCTCTGTGACGCGCATAGCGCCTAGACCGTTCAGCCGATTTTCATGAAATTTGACACACAATTAGTTTGAAGCATGGGGGTGTGCACCTCGAAGCGATTTTTCAAAAATTCGATTTTATTAATTTTTTATTAAAATTTTAAGCCCTTTTTTTCTCCATTTGGTACACAATACTGCTTTTAGTCTTCCTTATCTTTACCTTCTTTATCTTTACTAATAATAAAGCTGAAAGTCTCTCTGTCGGGAGGATGTCTGTAGGATGTCTGGATCTCTGTGACGCGCATAGCGCTTAGACTGTTCGGCCGATTTTCATGAAATTTGGCAAAGTTAGTTTGTATCATGGGGGTGTGCACCTCGAAGCGATTTTTCGAAAATTCGATGTGGTTTTTTTTTTCTATTCCGATTTTAGGAACAAAATTATCATAAGATGGACGAGATTACCATAACGTGGAACCATAACATGGGCATAAGCCAATTGGCAATAAAATTCACCATACATTATTTGTAAATATAGAGGCGGACCAAAAGAACTTTTAATTTTCTATTACGGGCAAAGCCGTGCGGGTACCACTAGTACTGGAATAAAAGCTTGATTTTTTTCATATTTAGATAGCCGATGCCTATTCCCTATTGCAGTTACTTATATGAGGGGATGCCCCCCTCTCAAAAAGAAATTCACTCCACTCAAATTATGGAGGGTGGTTAAAAACGCGAAAATTTTCCAAAAACAAACCTTAAAATTTTGAAGTCTGCGCCATCCGCCCCACTAATTCCCCCCCCCCCCCTGTAGGCCACACCACTTCTGATCTTATTCGAATAAAATGCTTGAATTTTTTTATCCAGATGGCCGATTCTTGTCCTGTTTCAAAGTAACTTACTTAAGGGGATACCCCCCCTTAGATTGAACCCCCCTCAAATTACGGGGGAAGGGGGCTCTCCCCAAAAAAACATAAGTACAAATTTTTTTCAAAAACAAGCGCTAAAAATTTTAAGTTTGAACCAACCTCTCCACTGACCACGCCCCCCCCCCCCCTCGTAGACCACACTGCTTCTGGTTTTATTGGAATAAAATGTTTGATTTTTTTAAATCCAGATGGCTGATGCATGGTCTGTTTCTGAGTAACTTACGTAAGGGGATACCCCTCCTTAAATAGAAAGTCCCTCATATTCTGGGGGGCTCCCCCACCTTCAAAAAACCTATTAAAACACGAAAATTTTCAAAAACAAACCTTACAAATTTGAAGTCGGCGCCACAGACTCCGTTAGTCTGGATCACCGGATAATCCGGCTCGATCGATTTGACCGATTTCCCTTTACATTTAAAGAGCGATCGTCAAAATTCCATAATAATTATTTATTTAACCCTCTCACGGGCAAGACCGTGTTATGTCGTTGATTGAGTTCCCTTTTCTTCGCAATGCAACTTTTGAATCAATTTTGTTTTACTCGATAGGGAAAAAAATTGAACTGTCACAGGAGAAGATTACAGACTTTGTAATAACAAAGTAGACATGTTTACTGTTTATTTGTAATTCTATGTGTTTTCCTTTTAAAATGATTTTCAGTGAGTATGTTTTATTTTGTTATTGTGTTTTTTCATTCTCCGGATTTTCGATATTCCGGATTGGGTCGGATTCCAATTAATTCAAATTATCGAGGGTTCTACAGTAATGCCCCCCCCCCCCAAAAAAAAAAATTCAAAAAGATTATTACATTCTCTCATGGTTTCGATATTTTTTTGTATTTTTCAAGCAAACGTTCAAAATTTTCCCCGCGGTGTTGTGAGGGGGGGGAGCGGGTCCTGACCTTCATGACCCCTCTTTGTATCTGCAATTGACATGCACTTGGACATAAAAATATACATCTGTACACCAATATACTCGGGATAACAAGTTACACTTATATACTCGTATATACACGTATTTACTTGTGCTTGCACGTACGTTGATGTACATACACGAGGCAAATACAAAATTAGTGTGTAAACGTATATACTCGGATTAACACGTTTACATACGTGTATACACGCACATACTCGTACATACACGTACTTACTCGTATATACACGCATTAACTCGTGTATGCATCATAAATATGTATTTTAACTTACAAATACATGTCTGTACACGAGTATACTCGGTTTTAAAAAAGTATCTACACGCATATTCTCGTCTTTACACGTACATACTCGAAAATACAAGTATTTTTTCTTATATGCACGCATGAATATATATATATATACACGTTTAAAAGCTAATTTACCTCTGTACACGAGTACACTTGGGGTAACACGTATCTATACGCATATTCTCGTGTGTACAAGTACACACTCGTATATACACGTATTTACTCGTGTAAAAATGCATAAATATACATATACAAATGTACCATTGTACACGAGTATACTCAGATTAAACACGTATCTTTACGTCTTTTCTCGTGTGGAATCGCATTTACTCGTTTGTACACGTATTTTCTCGTATATGCATGCATAAATATGTATATAAACGTTTAAATACAAATTCACCTTTGTACGCGAGTTTAGTCGGGTTAATACGTATTCATACACAAATTCTAGTATGTACACGAACATACTCGTATATACAAGTATTTACTCGTGTTTGCACACATAAATAAGTATACAGGATGTATCAGTACAGCGTTTACATACTTTCAGGGCAGATACAGTGCACCTAGACGCGATAGAGACGACACAAAGCGTAAGACAGGGCACGATTAAGAGGAGAAAACATGTTTATTATTTTTAATGCAGCAAAAATACTGGTAAGATTTGTCTGGTGCATACAACAGATGTTGCTACGTAAACCGAAGCATCAGATGACGGTGCATGCGCACACGTGGCACATTTGTACTGATAAACATTGTGTACAATTAGAAGTTTGAATATAAATCCGTGCACTAATAGACTCGGGAAATACGTATTTATACGTAAAATTTCGTGTTTACACTTACAAACTCGTATATACACGTATTTACTTCTGTTTGCACGTAGAGATACAAAATTCCTGTAGACACGAATATACTCAGGTTAACACGTACAGCTCCGTATATACACGTACACACTCGTATATACACGTACTTACTCGTATATACACGTACTAACTCGTGCATGCACGCATAAATATGTATTTTAACCAAAAATACAAATGTATCTCTCTACTCGAGTATACTCGGGTTAAACACGTATCTATACGCATATTCTTGTGTGTGCACGTACATACTCGTATATACTTGTATTTTCTCATGTATGCAAGCATAAAAATGTATATGCAATCTTAAATACAAATGTACCTCTACACACGAGTATACTCGGTGTAACATTTATCTATACGCATATTCTCGTGTAAATACAACGACCTCCATACACGAGTATACTCGGTGTAACATTTATCTATACGCATATACTCGTGTGAATACGTACGTACTCGTATTCTCTTATATGCACGCATAAATATGTATATACAAAGCAAATTTCTCTGTACACGAGTACATTCGGGGTAACAAGTATCTATACACATATTCTCTCGTGTGTTCACGTACATACTCGTTTATACACGCATTTATTTATGTATAAACGTACAAATATGCATATACACATAGAAATACAAATGTACCATTGTACACGAGTATACTCGGGCTAAAAAAAGAACCTAGAAATCTTTTCTCGCTTGTACACGAACTTACTCGAATATACACGTATTTTCACGTATATGCATGCATAAATATGTATATATACGTTTAAATACAAATTTACCTCTTTTCACGAGTATACTCGGATTAACACGTATCCATACGTATATTCCTTCGTGTACACGTATATACTCGTGTATACATGTATTTACTCGTGTATGCACAAATAAATTTGTACATACACTTAGAAATTAAACATATCTCCGTGCACGAATATACTCGGGATAACACGTATTTATACGTATAAACTCGTGTTTACAAATATGTATCGTATATACACATATTTACATATGTTCACACGTACTTGTAGGTATATACACGTAGAAATACAAATTTCCTGTATACACGAATATCGTCGAGTCAACACGTATATACACGTATATGCACAAAAATACTCGTATATACGCGTACTTACTCGTATATACACGTATAACTCGTGTATGCACACAAAAATATGTATTTTAACGTACAAGTACAAATGTACCTCTGTACACGAGTATACTCGGGTTAAACACGTATCGATACGCATATTCTCGTGCGTACATGAACATACTGTATATACTTGTCTTTTCTCGTATATGCACGCCTAAAAGTGCATGTACTAGATTAAATACGAATTCACCTCTGTGCACGAGTATACTCGGGTTAACACGTATCTATATGCATATTCTCGTGTGTACTCGAACATACTTGTATATACACGTACTTTCTCGTATATGCACGCTTAAATATGTATATAAACGTAGAAATACAAATGTACCTCTTTACACGAGTATACTCGGGGTAACACCTTTCTATACGCATATTCTCATGTGTACACGTATATACACGTATCTTCGCTTGTGTGCACGCATAAATATGTATATACACAATTAAAAGCAAATTTACCTCTGTACACGAGTATACTCAGGGTAACACGTATCTATACGCATAATCGTGTGTACACGTACATACTCGTATATACACGTATTTACTCGTTTATAAACGCATAAATATGCACATACACGTAGAAATAAAAATGTGCCATGTTACACGAGTATACTCGGGTTAAACACGTATGTATAAGACTATTATCATGTGTGCACGTACTTACTCGTATATGCACGTATTTTCTCGTATATGCATGCATCGATATGTAAATACACGTTTAAATAGAAATTTACCTCTGTACACGAGTATAATCGGGGGTAACACGTATGTTTAAGTATATTCTCGTGTGTACATGAACACACTTATATATACACGTACCTTCTCGTATATGCACGCTTAAATATGTATATAAACGTAGAAATACAAATGTTCCTCTTTACACGAGTATACTCAGAGTAACACGTATCTATACGCATATTCTCATGTGTACACGTATATACACGTATCTTAGCTTGTGTGTACGCATAAATATGTATATACACAATTAAAAGCAAATTTACCTCTGTACACGAGTATACTCGGGGTAACACGTATCTATACGCATAATCGTGTGTACACGTACATACTCGTACATACTACTCGTACATACTACTCGTATATACACGTATTTACTCGCTTATAAACGCATAAATATGCACATTTACGTAGAAATACAAATGTGCCATCTTACACGAGTATACTCGGGTTAAACACGTATCTATAAGCCTATTGTCGTGTGTGCACGTACTTACTCGTATATACACGTACTTTCTCGTATACGCACGCTGGAATATGACGTAGAAATACAAATGTACCTTTTTACACGAGTATATTCGGGGTAACACGTATCTAGACGCATATTCTCATGTGTACACGTACATACTCTTATATACACGTACATACTCGTATATACACGTATTTACTAGTGTATGCACACATAAATATGTATATTTACTTAAAATTTCAAATATAGCTCCGTACACGAACATACGCGGGATAACACGTTTATATACGTATATACCCGCACGTAGTCGTATGTACACGCATTAACTCGTGTATGCTTGCATATATATATATATATGTATATATATATATATATATATATATATATATATATATATATATATATATATATATATATATATATATATATATATATATATATATATATATATATATATATATATATATATATATATATATATATATATATATATATATATATATATATATATATACGTAGAAATACAAATGTGCCTCTGTTCATGTGATATTTATATTTTACGAATTTAATCTGAATTAAAAAAGTAATCAAATCAATTTGATTACTTTTAATCTGATTACTTTTAGTCTGACTAAATTCAATCTGATTAATTTAATCTGAACTAAATTAGTTTTTTTGAGCAACTAACGAGTTAGTTTAAACTAACGTTAATCTTCGTCTGCAATTGAATTAAATTTTTAAAATATTAGTCTGAACTAAATGGGAGTCAGATTACTTTAGTCAACTAATCAACCAATTACAAATTTAGTTGATTTTTTTAGTCGATGCCCAACACTGGTATCAAGGAATAACACTATTCTGTAATAGATTCTACTTTTTTCGTTGCTACAGGTTACAGCACCGTACATTTAGAACACTAAACATCAAAGGAGTTGGTATGGGAGATTTTTTTCAGACACAACTGCAGCAAAAGGTTTTTAGCAATAAAAGAAAAAAAAATCTTCAATTGCAACTCCAAGATATAAAAAATGGAAAGTTTTTCAAAAAGTCATAACCCTATTGTACACACACAGTTAACATAAGAGCTTCTTTATTAGCTTCTTCCAAACTGAAGTACTTGATTAATTTAAGATAGATTCACACAATGGCGAACGCATAAATTGTACATTATTGAAACCAACTCTCAGTGTTCAAGCAAAATAACGTTTATCTCAAATGAACAACGTAAAGAAAAAGTTATTTAGACATTTTACGAATTCAGCGTAATTGTGTGTAAATTAAAATTAACTTTCTGATTGATAAAATCAAGCTGGTAATATGATTCATTGACTTTTCAAATGTAAAATATCAGTTACTAGCACACACACAATACCCGCACGGCTCTGATCGTGCTGTAAAATTAAATAAAAAACTCTTTGAATAAGTGTAAATTTCCCTTTCCACTCCCAAATAAAAAGAAAGATTCTGTTTCGTTAGTTAAAATGTGCATATATAATTTTGTCTAAGCTCCAAACATAGTCCATAAAGTAATTAAAACAAATCCTCATATAAAGACCTGTCCGTCAAAATTCTCTCTTTCAAAGAAAATAGCATATAATCTAAATACGCTTAGAATCATAAAAAATCGCCGTAGAAAAGCATTTAAAGTTAAAAAAAGTAAGGTAATAACTTTTAACTCTCCAATCCGAAAAATACTGCAATTAAAAGAAGCAAAGAAATAGAAATATCACTGAACTTAGATTTATCGTCTCAAAATATTTATAAGTAGAACAAAAAGTAATCAATAAAAATAAACACTGTGTTTGTACATGCAAAAACATGATAATGATCACGTTACTCTCTATCTACGGTTTGCAAGAAGAGTAGGCTTTGATAAACGTAAGACATTGGGAATGTGACCACTATGAGCAATCCTGATTGCTGAATCAGAATCAAGTGAAAATCCTCCCAACCCAAAGAACAAATAATTTGGTTGAACTACTCAGTACTTAAAGAACAGAATGAAAATCCGTGCCGCTCTTGATAAAAAGAAATCGAATTGAAATATCTGTTACAGTTACAACGAAGGCAAATTATTACCGACGAAAAAAATATTGTCATCCAAATGCTCACTCCAGTTGAATCAGTTGAAACTACACATATATTCCTACCAAAAAGAATCACAGATTTTATGATAAAGCGTATTTTATGTATGTAAAAACGAATTTTCACTGTGCCTCTAATTTCAGTGAAGGGTAATTCCACAAAAATGAAAATTTTAACGAAAGAATTTTTTTTCCATTAATTTATTGGAGTGGTTTTGTAAACTTTATAACTCATTGTGCCTCATTCATTATGCGTTGGGGGCCTTCGTGGCTTTGTACTAGAAACTTGGCTTCATCTGCTGGTAAACGTGGGTTCAATAACCTCGGATGCTCTGAGTTGTGTATTTCCTTTCTTTACGCTGAAAATCTTTCTCATGTTGCCTTATGTGTGAATAAATAAAAAGTCCAAAATCTCGAGGCAATGGCCCTCAATCCTTCCATGGTTATTAACTATGGATATGGACACGTAAAGAACAAAAGTAGTGTCATATAAGTTAAAGGCAACAATTTTTAACTTAATTAAAAATATGGTCATTTTTATAGTAATGAATGGACTTTAAAAGCCACTCCACCGCATTTATTCCGTCAAAACGCATAACCTTGAATTTGTCAACCTAGTGCACGAAAAATTATTTAAATCAACAGTTTCTTATTGTTACTTCTCTATCACGAAAGTATTCGTCAGTTAAAAGATTGAATTAATACACAATTTCACAAAAATATCGTTTTGTTCTAAGAAGTCCAAAAACTTGGTTCAGAAAAGTGTCATTACATCACGGAGCAGAAAATAGAAAAGGAATAGAATTTTTCTCTCTGTTTTGTTTTTCATATTTTAACAATGAAGTGCAGAGAAAAAAAAAGTCAGCTGAAATGAAAATAATTTCACTGTAATCGCTTAAACCTTTAAAAAAAAAAAAAAAAAACTGTCTTTCCGTTACACATGAAATAGCTCTTAACTAAAAGGCATTATTTTCTCTATTGTAATTAAAACAGTAGGGCTTTTAACATTACCGTACGCTGTGAATCGCTGCAAAATAAAATCCCAACAAAACAGAAATGTGAAAAGGAGCGAAGTTCGATCAAAATGAGGTCCTGGGTAGACGGTGTCATCGATAAACTAGTTCAGATCTAAACGGGTACCAAGTTCCATAGCTGTTCCTCATAGAACTTGGATTGTTCCATGTTTTACAGTGCATTCAGAAAACAATTTTTTTTTTCTTTGATTCCGGATTTTAAACTTGCGGCAAGTTTTGGTCGTCAATAAACAATTTCAAAAACATTTGACTACTCCAATTATACAGTAACTTGCCAAGTTTAAATCCAGGATCAAAGAAAGCAAGAAATTGCTTTTAAAATGAATTGAAGAACACGGGGCAGTCCAGTATACATGAAGAACTGCTATGGAACTTGTTATCTGTTGAGATCTGAATCTTGTCAGTGACACCGTCCACCCAGAACCTCATTTCGATCGAACTTAGCTACTTTTCGCATTGATATTTTGTTTGGATATCATTAGGTTTTGAAAGCTAAATCATAGTAATATTCTTCTTTAGAATTAAATATAAAAACTCGTACAAATACAACTTCCATCCCCTCTGCTTTTACGATGCACTGGTTTCTTTTCATTAGTAATTTCGAAGATATTTCGATAACTGTGGATTTGACGTTGTCGTCAATTATGGGCTATAATCGTTTGCTTTTGTCACTATCAGCAGGACCATGGCCGAAGTACATTAGCTCTTAATCTTTGGAGTCCACAAATTTGGCGACAATTGGGAAAATTGATGAAACTCCAAGTTTTCAAACTCTTTCCGTAATTTCTACATTGTCCGGGGGAATTATCACAACGTAGATCGTAAAATATTGAGAATTGGCGAAAACATTTCTCTATTGCATATAATTCCGTGGCGCCAAGTTTCTGGACCTTTAAGAAATTAAAATGAAGCGAAGCTAAAAGACGTGGCAATGACCATGGCAATGCGAAACAAAACATCAGTAATTTTAATGGAGATTAGATTTATTCGAACTTGAGTTTTAACGGCTTGTAACTTTTTTTCCTTTGGAGATAGAGGATTTTTTTTTCGACCACAGATCGAGATATTTCTGGAATGAAAAATGTCGCTTTTTCCAAAGGTGTCAAAAAGAAAACTGTGGGACAATTCCTTCACTTTTTATTGATGGATTTAATGAAGAAAGTAGTGCCTAAATTTCAGCTAAGCCTAAAACGCAAATTACTTCCGTTGTAATGAAATTAGAGCATTGAAGCAAATTGCTTAGAACGCGGAAAATTTTACTCTTTTCAATGACATATAATATTAATATGTGCAAGTAATTTTTCACCCTTTAATAGCCAATAATAGGCAATTTTCGTAAGATTTGGGCCTAAATTGGAATAAAAACAGAACTATTTATCGGATTTTTTTTTTTCGAATTATAGCCTATGTCACTCAGTAAGAAGGCACCTTTCATACAGTGAAAGAATTTTTCAAATAGTTGCAATGGTTCCGGAGATTACCTCGAACATATAAACACACAAAAATCCGCCCTCTCTCTTTATAATATTAGTATAGATAATGAAAATTTCTACCACTATGAAATCAATTTAGTAGATTTTTATCTAGTATATCTTTTATTTTGTCTTCGTCCTCTCTTTTTATAATATTAGTATAGATTAGATTTTAAATTTCAAATATTTTCTTCTAACTTTAAACACCTAATTATAATTTAATTGCCGAGTGCATAATTCCAATGTCATGAAAACCCATAAAACTTTCAAGCAATTTAGTAATACTTAATTATTTTCATAATTTGACTTTTTGTAAGCATTTATTGCTTAACATTATTGTCTGAAAATTTATTGTTCAATAAACAACCGTTACTTCATATAATTGTTATTTTTAAGCAAAATTTTCAAGTGGGAGAATTTAGTTTTAATTGCATGAAATGTGTTGCGATCCAAAAGTAAATAATAAAACGAGCTGATGTGTGCATCACATGACTTCCTTTAACACCAATTTAATGTTATTTCTCTATTATTGC
This sequence comes from Uloborus diversus, assembly GCF_026930045.1. Taxonomy (NCBI): domain Eukaryota; kingdom Metazoa; phylum Arthropoda; class Arachnida; order Araneae; family Uloboridae; genus Uloborus; species Uloborus diversus. The sequence goes on along the minus strand of NC_072731.1, from coordinate 111,848,863 downwards.
AATTTTAATGTGATTCTCTCTCTAACTCTCTAAATATCACCAACAATGGCTACATTAAAACCAGATTTAAAAAAAAATAGCCAAATTTGTCGCCAAGTTGGCGAAAAAATTTGGCAACAAAACGGCTACCAAAAGACTGGCGATATATCGCCAAGTGTCCGCCAAATTGTAACACCACTTGAGTTTGCATCGAAATTAACAATGAATTCCCCCCAAAAAGGGGCAAAAGTCCCCGTTAGAAATACCCGAATGCAACCAAAAAAGGAGGTGCACAACTAAACCTCACTAGGAGTCTACGTACCAAATTTCAACTTTCTAGGATATTACGTTCTTGAGTTATGCGACATACATACGCACATACGTACATACAGACGTCACGAGAAAACTCGTTGTAATTAACTCGGGAAACTTCAAAATGGATATTTCGAGCGTCTATACGTTCTTAGGTACATATGTACGTGTGGTCGGGTCGAAAAAAAAAACTCAGCATTCATTTGGGGGTGAGCAAAATGGAAATTAAGGCCGATTTTTGAGTGAACATTTTTTCGCGAATACAATACTTCCTTTTTTGTAAAAGGAGGTAAAAAAGAGTCACCACTGAGCTGAATATATGTTTTTTTAATCTCATTCTTATAAAATAACAAATCAGGAATGGCTAGGTATATTTGGCAGGAGAACAATTAATTTATAAGAAGCACAAAAAAAAAAAATCGTCGCCAAGTTGGCGAAAAAACTTGGCGACCAAAAGCTTGGCGATACGTCACCAAGTGTTTACCAAATTATAACACCACTTAAGTTTGCATTGATATTAACAATGATTTCCCCCCAAAAAGGTGCAAAAGACCCCCTTAGGAACATCCGAAAGCAACCAAAAGGGGAGGTGCACAACTAGACCCCACTACGAGTCTATGTACCAAATTTCAACTTTCTAGGACATACCATTTTTGAGTTATGCGAGATACATACGCACATACGCACATACGCACATACACACATACGCACATACATACAGACGTCACGAGAAAAGTCGTTGTAATTACCTCGGTGATGGTCAAAATGGATATTTCGCGTGTCTATACATTCTTAGGCACTTTTCCGCATGTGGTCGAATCGAAAAAAAAACTCAACATTCATTTGGGGGTGAGCAAAATGGAAATTAAGGGCGATTTTTGAGTGAAAATTTTTTCGCGAATACAATACTTCCTTTTTTGTAAAAGGAAGTAAAAAGATGGTTTATTTCCGAAAACGCTTCTAACTTTAACCGCATTGTGTTTACTATTTTTCATCTTGTGAATAAAACATTAAAATGTGTTGTTAAAGTAATTTTTCGCTGTGGAAAAAAAGTCTAGACGCACAACTGAAAAGAAGCGAATGTGATAAGATCAAAGTTTAAAATTTTCATGACTACTTTGTAATGTATCAAATTTGATTTGTGTATTTCTGCAGTGGGTGTCAGTGTAATCAATTACTAGTTTAAATGTACTATAACATAATAAAGACACAAGTTTGCAATTTCTATTATTATTCGATCCGTGTCCTGCTCGGATTCCTTAATGAAACATTAGGCGTCACTAATCACTTACAAGTTCATAAAAACTTAGTTACTACACTGTTGTTTTTTCAAAATTCAATATATTTCAGTTAAACTACCTACTCATTTCAATTAAGAATCGAATGTCAAAAACATCAAAAACAGCAAGCTTAAACGTTCTCTGTCGGTATTCCATCCACCACTTCAACAGTTTTTTTTTTTTTTTTCAGCTTCGTGATTTAATTGAGTTCATTTATATCATTCCGATAGTTTTTTTACTACATTTTTTAAGCTTTAATCCACCGGGATTTTTTTTTTTTCGAAGTAGTGACAGTAACATTATTAAAGTAAGCATTATAAATTACTGTTCCTTTTTTCGTCTGTTCCTTTATCCAAAAGTTGAAATTCTTGTGCTATAATGCTTTTATTTTGTACATGGTATCATTCGTTAGTTTTACCGTTTATCTTTAGCAAAAAGTATAATATGATAAGTCAGAAATAATATGAGTTTCTTTTTTTTTTTTTTACTTTCGAATTCAGAAATAATATGATTTTTTTTTTTTTTTACTAATGTTGATTTGATCGACTTAGTTTACGGATGACACTTAATTTTTTCCATACCTTTATATTTTTCTTCACTGTGTAACTTTGAAACATTTCAACCGTGAGCCTTTACTAACGTGCTTCTTTGTTTTATCCCCAAGTTCACAGTTCATACAAAAGTTATTTAAATCTTCAACTAAAAACATCATCAAAATAAACGGAAACTGATGCCGCAATTATTAATATCAAATATTTATTATATCACAAACAATCACAGGCTTGTCCTGCAATCTCATTAGACAGCACCGTCACAATACTTGGCACCAAAGCCCCATTCTTCCACCGAAACATTTTCAACAAACATACATTAAATAAAATACAAAACTGATGCACTTCTCCGATGAAGAAGATTCAAGAATCTACCAGATATGATGATAAGGAGCAACCAATCCATGATGGCCAACAAGAGTGCTGTAGCTGTAGGCACCGATGGGGTGTCCAGCCAAGTGAAGAGTTGCGGGGGCCGCATAAGTAATGGCAGGGGCGACTAGGAGGCTGGCCTTGTTGATGGCAGTGTTGGCTGGATCCTTAGGCTCTACACCAGGCTCGTTGGTTTTGATGTCTGCGCGAAATCCAGCAGCATCAGCAACGTAGTTTACGATACGTTGTCGACCATCAGCAACTGCAAGACCGTAGGAGCCAGCAACGACACCATGGGAGCCGGTTTCTTTTCGGAATGTAGCTCCAGATCCGTGGTTTTCGTTGTAGCCGAATGCATAATTGCCAAGACCCTAAAAAAATGGAGCAGTGAGCAAATGTGAGAAACACAAATTACACTAAGGGCTCAATGTACTTGCTCCGGTGGGACATTTGTGCGCACATATTTGCACTTTATTCCGGAAAATTTTATTAACTGTTAATTTCTGTTCATTTGAATACAAGGAACAATTGCGTATCATAATATGAATATCAAATATATAAAAAAATTGTCAATAAAACATTGTGATTTGTATGAGTTGCAGGTATGACCATACAGTTATATCCGTAACTATTATTTTTTAAACACAAAATGTTTTTAGAAAATTGATACTTCATAGTATGATACGCAATGGTACCTAATATTGAAGTTACATACTCATATGTATAATGGCAAATTCACTGATCGAGTAACGCTGACGTCACCAACAATGAAACTCTTGCCACGGCATGATAACTTGGTAATATTTTTTGATAATGCTTGCCATGCAGGGAAGTGCTTTATTTTGACTATGCTGAACTGGATCCGGTAACTTAACTGTTTTGCTGGTAAGACTGTCATGTTAGGAGAATGAAGAAACGTAAAAATGATCAACAAAGAACGCTATCTAATGGAGTTCAGGCTTAATCCACTGGAGGAAGGTAAATATTTCAACTATTTAACATCACCAAACAGGCAATTGCTCCGTTCAATTTTAGAAACAGTTTTCACCCATCATACTGTTTGACCATCGATTACATGGAAAAGCTAATATCCGGTTTATAGGCGGAAATGGACGTATCTATTAGTTTATAGGGATGTTAGTTGATTTGTTTCACATATGCACTTTTGCCTCTCTATTATTTAGCCTTAGTTTTGTAAAAATGAAAATTTGCTCACAGCAACATTTTTTAAATCTAAAGAATATTCGATCAATATTCTCACGGCAAAAATTAATTGATTTATTTATTCACAACAAAGTTTTGAGCTTACCATTTTGCTTTTACGTTCCTGAATGAAATGAAAATATTTTATTTTCTTTTTGTTGTTTCCATGGTAACTATTTTTGTTTCCTCTTATTTTATTTTTGAGAATGCAATAAATGAATAAGACACTAGTGACATTATAAAACGCGTGCATCAAAAAAAATATCATCGTTATTTTCCCTTCTCCCCGACTAGATGAATTCAGATAAAATAGTCTTTACTTGGCAGATTGCCAAATTACATACAATCAGTGGTCAAACAGTGCCATGACGGGCTATTTTCCACTTAGAATTAAAAGTCCAAGTTTAAAATACCACACCTCAATTGAATTCCACCACTTTCCACAGGAAATCTCGTATCACAGGAAGCCCAAGAGCGCTTCTATTGACCGAGATCAGCTTTTTTAAGTTGAATGAAAATGTTCTATATTAAAATAGTATTATTACCATATTATTCGTAACAAATTTTATTTCACTTTATTATCACGACAGTAAAATTAAATTTCTGGTATAGAACATATAATAATTCCCAATTCATTAGAAACACAAAAAGAAACTTTTTTGTAGAGCGTACCAAATTGTTGCGTATCTAAAAAATTCTTTTCAGAAATTAATATTTTTAAATTTGCAATTTTTTTTCAGTACTTTTCCATTAAATTAGCTTTATACGCCAAATAAAACCATCAATCAGGATATCGTGCCAATTGATAACATTAAAGGCACTTCTTCATCAAATCAATAACGTTAATATCCTTTTTTCGTCTAACGAGTTTTGGAGCTTCTGTTTTATCCTTAACGCTTGGTTTAGGCCTTTTTCTTTGTCATTCGTTCCTTTCTTAGTGACATGTTCTTTCCTTCCGAAATGTCGCATTTACAATACAAGAAGAGCCGGAGGCAACAGCTAATGGATCATGAACAAAATATCGTGGCTAAAGATGACCGTAAATTAATTAAGCGCTACGATAGATAGTAAGCGTAATATTCAGTAAGTTACCGCCCTATAGCCAGGGCTAAGGCAGAAATGCAAGAAATACACCGTCAGCTCAGTCAATTCCAGCCGAGGACTGCAGTTTAGTGCTTATTAGCACTCATCAGCCAAAAAATAAACAACAGGCAAAATATAGTTCCTGGGGGGATGAATAAAAAGAGATTACCCTTAAAATAAGAACCAAAGAATAGTTAAGTGTCTTTAAATAGTCAATAACCAGAAACAATTTCGATTACTTCCAGTTCAAAACAAATGCCGGCTGGTCTTCCGTAAATGTGTTTTCACTACGATGATATATACGATGTAAGAAAGTCAGCCTACAGGAAGGGAAGCTACGAAGCATAACTTGTTGTTTCTTCATCTATATTATCTTCCGAAAATGTATTTTAGATTATTTATCACTTTTGACAGCCTTTTTAAGTTCCAAAAAAAAAAGACAAAAATATCATTACTGAAAAGGCTTTTCCACAAACGTTTGGCTAACATACTACGTTTTATGAAATGAATAAAAACCTTTGTACAGCTAAGTAACAATAATTAAATGAATCAATTAACCAACGTTTTGATGTACAAAAGTTGCAAATTACTGCAGACACGTGTTTCCAAGGAACACCTTTTTCACTGGAAAGAAATGTGAGCTTTTGGATGAAAAGTCATCCGAGGACGGATGAAAAGTCATCCGCTTTCCTCGGATGACTTTTCGTCCAAAAGCTCACACTTGGCATTGAAAAAGGTGTTCCTCGTAACACTGAAACACGTGTGTGCAGCAATATGCAATTTTTGTGCATCAAAGCTTTGATTAATTGATTCATTTAATTTTCACGCGCATATTTATTCGTTAGAAAATAACAATATTTAACAACTTAAATCATGCACAAATTAGCTAACTAACTGTGTCGAATGACTTTTCATTCTACAGCTAACACTTGGTTTCATTGAAAAAAAGAGTTCCTTAAACCTCGAAACACGTGTCTGCAATTAGTTAGTCAATTTATGTTTGATTTGCGTTGTTTTTTTATTGAGACTACGTTTTATCTTGAAACTTATGTCTAACAAACCTAAAATAAAACTTATTAAATTAGTTTTTTTATTTCAGAGTTAATTGCTTACTTAAGAAGTGAGTCTCCAGAGATCTTGAATGTGTTCGGGTTTTTTTATACGTTAATAGCATTGTCCTGTCTATGGAAATTATTCAAAGAAATCCCTTTTTTCTTTTAAACATCATAACGCAGCAGAAATTCAATTTTTTTACTCAATTACTCAATTTGCACTTTTTATCAATGGAACAAAAGTTCCTCGATTTTGAAAATTATTTATTGCACTGTACATAATTAAAAGCTTTACACATATTTCATATTGTTGGAATTCCAGACATTTTAATGAAAGTAATTAAAAATTATAAGCGTGAAAAATAGGCTCAATTTGAAAAAAATTATAGAAAAATATTTAGGAAAAAAAGCAGTAACTTAAATTATCATATTCATAAAGCTGTTAAAATTTTAGATATTTAATGATATATTAAAATATAAATATCCCAATAGTATAATAAGCCAGTATAAAGAATTAGAACAAATACATGAACTTAAATTAATACCTACATTATCACTAGAGAATAAAAAAAGTAATTACGACACTAAAATTTGATCTTTTACTCAAAATTACATTTGCGCATGAGTTAAAATAGAAAAAAAACTTCAAAACACTTACCTTGTACTTTATTCATTTTAAATGCATTATTGAACTTTATTTTAGTTATTTACGTGCATTATTTAAGTTTATTTTAATTGTTTTTTAACTTATATTAAGCATATTATGATAAACATATTATTAACTATTGCATTAGTATTTTAAATTCTGAGATTATGTCTAATAAATTGTGAGACATTTTTTAAATCTCGCTTTAAAAATGACATTTAGGAGACAACTGGAGAAAACTCACGTCTTGTGTGTTGTATTGAGTACTGGATCCTGCTCCAAGAAGCCCGTGATGAACAAGTGCTGCCTGAGAGCACGCAAAGAGAGCACAGAAAATGATGACCTGCGTGCAAAATACAAATTAGACTGTGCGAGGATTTTTAATAAGAAAATATTTGTCACAACCCCCCCCCCCTCCCCCAGAGCACCCCCAGATACCGTGAGAGTTATTTTCAAGCAAAACATTAGTGTTTTGATGCAAAATTTAAATAATTTTTTTTTACGAACTTTTAAATATATAGTTTTTCTTTTTTACGAAAAATCTCAAAGCACAACGTGCAAAATACTCCTCGTGAGTTGCATGTGGTCTATGTGCAATTATACTATAACCTTTTTATAAGATAGGTTGACCAATCCGACATTTTGGGTCCAATATAGGTTTAGATTCAGTCTTAATTCAAGGATTTAAAAATAAGTTATTATGCATAGTTGCTGATTGCTACGTCCGAGAAATAACTTATGAGAAGTTAAGTAAAACGGTAGATCTAGCAAGATGATTTGCTAATTTTAACAATAGCTTATCGGGAAATGTTTCCTGTGAAGAACAATTGCATTGTCATGCCTACTCTAGTACGTTTTCTTTGAGAACCAAAATGTCGGATGAGTCGGCTCCTCTGATACACGCCTTAGATTATACACGAATTACGAACGTACTATCATTGATCATGAATATCATAAAGCAACAATTTCTATTCCGAAAGAAGCTATGAGAGTTATTTTGGAAGAATTAATTCGTGCTTTGATAGTGACTTACACGCAAAGAAAGTGTTAAATTATACAATTTTTGTGATTTTCGAAACGAACACTCGTATGTTTAAAGGATACGAAAAAGAAACATTCGTATGTTTAAAGCATACGAGTATTTCTCTTGAAAATTGCAGTTCACAGCTCAAAAATGATATTGCAGTTTTTTTTTTTTTTTTTTTTTTTTTTTTTTTTTAAAGAAATTGGAGCTTCTATGCCCTCTAAAATCCAAGTTAGACTGTACAACTTTTTTTTAACTAAAATATTGGAAACAAAATAATGAAACACACTCATTTGTACACCAAAATGAAATTTAATAAAATAAGTAGAGAAAAAACTTCAGTACCCAAAGTAAAATTAAAAAAGAATCTTTTCAAATGCTGATTTTAGTTAGCCTCAAAAACTAGTTCTCGGAGGCATTTAGCTTAAAAAATGAATGTCAATATAAATTAATTTGTCACGTGCTGCATATGCTAATAAAATAAATACTCACAATGCTAAAAAACACATACATGGTGTTCCGTTTTAACTTGCAGGACCTTTATTTTCGCAGCCGTTAGTCCTAGGTGTGTACTTTCAATTTTCAAAAGTGTTCAAAATCTGATGCAGAGTTAAGATATTGAATGTTTGAAGTGGAAAAAATAGTCGAAAAATACAAAATTTAACTTTTTATAACTTTTATAACTCGGGCCCCAGGTCCCCTAACTTATGTTTGGGGAAATAAGCTCCATTGAAAAACAATTCCAACACAAAAAGTTTGAAATTAGTACGACCAATATTCTCCGAGATATGAAACGCAGCGTTTTGTGACTTACACCACTTTTCACTCACCGTCAATAACACCTTTTGGGGGGAAATATAGAGGTTAACAAGTGTTTAAAATTATATGTGATTATAGAGTGTGGTTTTCTAACTGTTAAAGGTTTTGTAATGTGTTTTTGCATATCATGGCATAAAATTTGCATTTATTTTGAACAGCAATGAAAAATATAAATTCTTTGTTTTTATTACTTTGACGACCGGTCATTCTTCTGAAAAGGTGATAAGTTCCATCCTCATCTTCTGTCTAATCCCTTAAAACTTTGAACTGGAATATCTCCTTAAGTTTTGATCTCACAAATGTCAAATTTTTTGTCTCAGTAATAGTTTTCAATAGAGATTATTTCTCTAAATATAAGTTAGGGGACCTAAGACCCGTATAAAAAGTTAAATTTTGTATTTTTTGACTCATTTTTATTTTTGCTTCAAACTTTCAATGTCTTAACTCTGCATCTGGTTTTGAACATTTTTGCAATTGGAAGTATACATCTAGGAGTAACGGTTGCGAAAATAAAGGTCTCGCAGGTTAAAACGGAACACCCTGTACATTACAATACATCAGTGGCACATCGTTGGGGAGCAGGGGGGTCAAAACTCTTCTCAAATGCCTTTTAGATTTATTAAATACTTTATCACCTCTACTTCCATTTATGAAGCTTTGTATTTTTTGTTATTGTAACTATAGGTACCATTCCACTGCAATTTATATTTTCAAGGGTTTCTTTTTGTTTGTTTTTCTTTTGACAACATTAAAATAGTTTATCATTTCGATATTGCTATTTAGTTCTAAAGTAGTCCTGACTCGTAAAAAATCGTATAAAATATCTAAAAAATGTAAATAATTACTTGAGAGCTTATTTTGTGCTCTATAATTCTGAAAAACCGTTTTAATGCAGTGAAATACTTTCAAACAACTAATTTGATATTTTTATAGCTTTGACGAAACTATGTCACAGTGTGTATGCTAAAAGAAGAAATGTCTTACCTTCATAATGATGAGATTGGAGAAATCCAGAAAAATCTGATGCTGATGTCCACCTACTTCATCTCTTATATACTTTGCAAAACGAGAAGAAAACAAAAAATGGATGATGTGGAGAGTAAAAAATGCAAGAAATCGACAGGACTACTCCCAAAAAAGCTAACCGGAATGAAAGAATTCAACTCATTTTTCTTCTTTTCCGTTTTTCCGAATACAACCCCAAAAAAGTTCCGAGGCTGAACCTCACGAGCGAGGCGTGCCGCCCAACCTTGATCCATTTTACTCGTCTCTTCCTGTTTGCATCTTCGAATCTTTTGAAGAGCATCTGCATGCTTACTGGTCATTAGCATTTCTGTTTTTTTCGTTTTGCCACTTCAGTGATCGTTCTATCCAGCTGGACGTTAATAGATTTGAACATGCTCGGAGCACATTTTTAGAAAAATGAGACATGTTAGGTTTTATAATTCTTGGTGTAGTTAGCTGGTTTTAGTGCGATGAATTCCTCCATTTTCAGGCAACATTTTGGAGTTATTTGTTTTTCCTATTGATGCAGCTGGAAATAATAACTGAGTTAAGAGAGAAAACCTTTTCTGGACAATATGTGGAGCTAACTAGTTTAGTTTCTAAACCAGTGATTTTCGACCTTTTCACTACTGAAGACCACCTTTCAAATCCAAAGCGAAAAACGTACAATAGAAATTATTAGGTAGGAGCAAGGAAAAGTCCTGCCATTTAGTCTCTGAAATTATATGTATAGACTAACATGAGCCGGACTGTACACTGATAGTCAGAATTATAAGGACAGCAAAAAATTGCACAGAAAAAAATGTTTCTGAAATAACTCAGTTAAATTTATACACAAAATGCCTTTTTATGCTAGAAATCATTGTAGAATGTAGAACATTTGAAAATACAAAATATAAATGCTTTTCCGTGATTAATAAAAAAAATGTCATTGTTAAAGCTGGACAAAATTAAAAGGACAACGAGCGTTTTGCCCTGAAAAACCCTAGTAATCAATAATACCCCCCCCCCCTCCCCGCCTTTTTTTCTATTACTTTTATCAGTCTTAATATCATGAAAGTTAAGGCACGTTCTCGGAAATTTTTATCCTTGCTTTTTACGTGGGTCGCTCTCCTGAAGAATCATGTTTTTTTTAGATATGACGTTGATGAAAAGAATGCGCGGTGTAGACTATTCCAGTCAAGGAAAAAATTCCTCTGATAGTAAAAGAATATGATGATACATACATCCTTTTTCAAAATAAGATACTCTTATTGTAATAGTTCATTTCATTTACTTATTCAATCTATCATTAAATCACTTCTGTAATTATTTATTTACTCATTTATTGCATCAAAATTATTTATTTCATTGAAATATATTTTATTTTTCACTTTGCCTCATTTAAAAAACAAGTGAAAATTTGCCATCTTCTTTTGAAGGTACAAATTTATTACCAAAAATAAAAAATAATATTTCTATACAAGTGGAATTATAAAATATATTGTTCCTTCTTTACCGTAATTTTCGTACCAAATATCCAACTTGTTCATCTTCAGAAAAGTAAATTATCTCAACTATTTCACTTTGCCCCACATTCTCGTACTTAAATTGTTCACATCATCACTAGCACGTAAGTTTCAAATGTACTCCAGCTCTGTTTTCGCAAATAATTTTCTTACAGTTACATACTGCAAGTCAATATTTCTGCGTCAAAGCAAAATTTTGTGCTTAACATGTTAAAACATCTGAGCAATTGTTTAGTAGGACTCGACCGATGCATCGGCCTGGCCGATGCACCGGCGCCGATGGTTCAACAATTTAGCCATCGGCATCGGCATCGGCGGCCGATGCTAAATTGCAAGAAACATCGGCCCATCGGCCTTAAAAACTTCGAAAAGCCGATGGAATTGGCCGATGTTTTTGAAAAAAAAAAAAGACCTTTGATGTTTTACCTTTTAATACAAAGTAAATATTGTTTTCATATAAAATTGTTTACTAAATTTCAGTATGAATTTTTATTTGAGTCACCCCTGAAAGAGTTTTTAATACTGCATTCAGGTACCAAACAAGTTAATTATTGCGTTGTTTCTTGCTGTTGGATGTACGTAGTATCTCTCATAAGTCATAACTCCAAAATGGTAAACTGTAGAAGGATAAGTTTTCGCGTGTGGGGTGTGCGTACGTTCCAGTTGTGCACTTCCCTTTTTGTTTTCGATCGTGTGTTCTGAAAAGCCTGTTTACTCATTTTTTGTGGCTATTAATTACTTATTTCAATGCAAAACTAAGCTGGCGTCTCAGACTGACGGTCATTTGGTGATATATTGCCGAATTGGAGACTTTGGAAACAAATATGAGATGGCAAAACCCCGCTATTCATTTTAAAACACTCTGTATTTTAAATCCGCCACTGTAAGTCAATACAAACTCGGGTGCAAGTTTCGGAAGGGTTTTTTTGCTCAATGTTTATGATTATTTTGAACTCTATTTTTTACGACTATTTTGAATTTCCGAGAACACTTGTGTGCCCCTCCTCCCACTCCCTCAATTTCTGAAATTAAACTCTAGTTATACTCCTGAGTTGTTTAAAACTAACACCATTCATAAAATTAGAGATTTTTTTTTCAAACTTTATCTATTGTTTAGAAAGAATTTAGAGCATTAATTTAAGAAATTGATTAAAGAAAGACGTTTTGAATGGTGACACAATTCGGAAATCGAAGGGACTTTTGAATTTTTTCTTCGGAAGTGCTGAAATTGATTCAGAAACTCTTCCGAGGTGTTGGTTTTAGCGGTTCTGTACTACAAATATTAGGCCGAGGTTGGGACCGAAGTGTGAGTTACTGCAAAATCAGAGGGTAACCCCCCCCCCCCCCCCTCCATTTCGTAATGCGCCATCTTTTTTGTATCATTAATAGCGATCTATTTTTTTTCTATTGTAAGTAACTATTTTTATGTATTTATATAAAATCAATGAATAAGTTATTTTCGTTTTTTATAGAAAAGTTTCAAGGATTTTCTATTATGCAATTTTTTAAATTTCAGAAAATTACTGTTAAATTGAACAATTTAATTTGAACTTGTTTGTAAAGCTTCATAAAAGATTAAACAATCAAATTGTTCAGTATTATGTATGCAAACATCAGATCAAGTAGTCATATGTATTCAGTTATTAACTTTGTGTAAATATTGATTTTGTTTATAGCTGCGTTTTAAGAACCTCGCTCGTTTCATGGCAATTTTTTTTCCAGCAAAATTTATGTCACTGTTTTAGTTTTTTGAAAAATGCAAAATTTTCTAATCATAAATTTTAAATAAGAAAAAAATATTTCTTTTATGATTTAGTAGTGTAATTTATCTGTTATCTTTTTTTTTCATTTGATGACTAAAAAATGTCTACGTGCAATCTTTCCAATTTAATTGCGTAATTTGTTGACGGTTTCATAGTTTTATTCTTAATTTTTTTTTAATGATTTAACAACATAATTTAATGTTTTTTAACTATGTTTAGTGAACTTAAATCCGTACATCATTACAATATTACTGAAATCTTAGTTATATATTGAATTTAAAAAAAAAATCAATTGTTTATTAAACAGTCTTTTTGTTTTTCTTCCTTTTTTCTTTCTTTCTTTCTTTCTTTTTTTTTTTTTTTTTTTTTTTTTTTGGCTGTTGTTCTTTATCTTTCATTGTACAGCAATCAAAAAAGGAGAAGCATAACTACACCCTATATAGATTGTACGTAGTACGATCCAAAAGTTCAGGACAAGCTGTATAAAACCTTACCCAGAATAGTTCACATTACAGAAACACATCCACCTTCAAAAGTTTACCTTGAAGGACTATGTACTTCTGCCAGTGTTCATATAACTTTTGGAAACACTTCTGAAAGCCATTTTTCGCTACCTTCTATGATGCAGCTTTATGATGCAGCTATGATGCAGTCTTCACCTGACGGAGGAAAGCATCGTCCATGCAAATGTTTTTTTGCTGGGAACAGGTAAAAGTCACACGGAGCTAAGTTCGACGAAACGTTATGTTATTTGTTTGTCATATCAGAGTATTGACCAATCGAACTGTGCATCCTCAACATGAAAGTCGCCTTCTTCCCTACGATGAAGTTAAAGCAGCAGCGCAAGAGGCCTTACAGAAGGTTGCAAAAATGTCTTCCAGGAGCGCTTCTAAAAGCTATACGAACATTGGCAGAAGTGCATAGTCGTTCAAGGTGACTATTTTGTAGATAGATTTGCTTCGGTAATGTGAACTATTCAGGGTAAGGTTTTATACAACTTGTCCTCTAACCTTTAGATCATACTACGTACGTATGAGTTTTCAACTTACTATTTCATAACGTTTTTGAGTGACGTAAGTTTACGCGCATGAAGACATCACAAGAGAATTTGCGATAATTAACTGAGGAAGCGTTCAAAATGGATATTTCGGTCATCTACATGTTCTTAGGTACATATGCATGTACAGATGTGCCGAAAAAACTTGTGAAGTTTAAATTGGGTGATCGTAAAATAAAAATTTAGGTGAAAATCAGATTTTTTTTTTATTTTTTGTGATTGCAATTCCTTATTCGTAGAAAGGAAGTAAAGTGAAATGAATCAATCATCCTTTAAATCTCTGACAATTTTATCAATTTATTTCTGTTTGATTTTTTTTTCCATCGGCCAACAGCATCGGCCATCGGCCATCGGCAATCGGCCATTTGGAGGAAAACAATCGGCCATCGGCCATCGGCCATCTTTGAACAATCGGCCAACAATCGGCATCGGCCCATCGGCCAAAAAATGCCATCGGTCGAGCCCTATTGTTTAGTCCAAACACAAGCACTGTTCAGATCAGTTACGAAGTTTTAAAAAAGTAGACTGAAACTCAATTTCAGAAACGAAACTATTTTATTATACATTTCCACAAAAATGTTGATAATACGTTAGAAAGTGGTTGGTTCAAATTTTTGGCACGACGTATGATAGGTGGTAAGGATATCCATAATAAGGAAAGGGATGAGCGTACACGACAGGAACAGGCTTGACCTCAGAAGTCTTCACGTTGGCCGGATCTTTGTGGTCTTCGGGTAACTTCTCGGAAGTGTGGATGTCGGCCTTGAACCCTTCGTGGTCGGCGACGTAACTGACCACTCGGACTTTGCCGTCTGGGTCCTTGACGCCATAGGAGCCCACTTTGCGACCAGTGATGTCTCCGGATTCACTGTGGAAGGAGGGTCCCCCTGGATGCGCATCGTGGTGGCTGAAGACGTAGTTGCCCAAGTTCTGAAAGATAGACGGAAGATGGTAAAGAACAGAAAATTTGCATTTGTTCAACCCTAACACAGAGGCGTCCATTTCCCAAGAGCTACTGAGAACCCCCCAGCTCCCCAAGAACTAAACCCCCTTCTCCGAAATGGAGAAGGAGACACCTAACAGACCGGTGAAGTCTCCTGATTCGCTGTGGAAGAAGGGACCTCCTGCATGAGCACCACAGTGGCTGAAAACATTGTTGCCCAAACTCTGAAAGATAGACGGAAAGTGGTAAAGAATAGAACGGTCACATTTTCTCAACCCTAACACAGGATTGCCCATTCCCCAGTGGCTAATGAGAGTCCCCTAGACTCCCCCACAGAACTAGAACTAGACTCCCCTCGCCCAAAATGGAAAAGGGGACTACCCCACAAGCACACGAGCGGCTACTGCACGATAAGACAATCCAGCTTCACGAAGGCCGACGATTTTGCTCTGTTCCAACTCCGAAATTTGCTCAAATTTCACTTTCTTTCGGCGAAGAGGCATTGTAAAGATTCAGTTAACGTTTACTCTAGCATATAACCACCGATTATCATACACGCCTCGCTACAGCCGTCTATTTATATTCGGTTTGATCCGCCGTTAAGAGGGCGCTGCTCAGTATACGCATACGCAACCGGTCTGCAATTCTAATCATTTGCATATCATGCCCTACTTTACATTTCCTGCAATTTTCAGCTTACTCGCGTAAGTCCTTAGTGGTGTTGCAATTTTCACAAACAGGAGTGTAGATCCATCTCTTGCGTCTTAATACCTCAAATGAATTTCTGCAAATTCACTAACCAATTCCACAATCCTTTCAACTGCCCAAGTTTGATATGGGAATTTTAAGAATGCATAATTAAGCAAATGTATAGTTCGTAGAAGTGATAAAATATCCTTGTTTTCCACGTTATCACTGAAGTGAGGTAAGTAAAAAAACACGTTGTTCAATCAATTAACTCTTTAACTGTTATAGTTTGAAGCTTCATATCTTAATATTGGTGGAAGAAATTATAATATAGCTATAGAAGCGTTTCCTGATGGATAATCTTTTGCGTTGTACTGTACACCGTAGTGCAATCCAATTCCCTTGTATTTCGCCTCTAGTCCACTGCCATGACCAATAACAAGTTTTCAAAAATGGCAAAGTAAGCATTTCTTAGAATCACCGGATCAATGATGTTTAAAAGATCATAAGACACCTGACTTGTAGATTTTGTAACTTTAAATAACTATACAGGTTCACGGAAGTTTGTTTCTTCTTTAAATTTTAATTTTATCAAACCATTATTTTTAAAGATATAATTTACGAACTTATTAGTTTAGTTTACAAAATATACAGCCCTAGAACTCCGTTAGTACGTGTTAAGGAATACTAATGTCTGAAAAGTCTTGGTTTTGTGAATCGAGATCAATTTTGCACTTCCGTTTCTGTTTTACATTGACAATATCCGTCAAATATACTACTTTTGCTCGCTTTTTAAGTCCGTTTTTAAAATTCGATTTCGTCCATAGATTTGTTCCTCTTTTACTCTCTGGCTGTAGAAATGGTTATTAAACTGGTTAGTGAGTCGGTAGGTTGGGTATTTTGGCATGAGACAAGATATGGATTAATGATAAAAAGTTTATGCTCGCGATCATCAATGTAAAAAATTACTTTTAAATTTAAAAAAGAAAACGCTTTCAAAAAATACTCAGGAACTAAAAAGCAAAAAACAACTGATTACATTTACATTCTACTTACTAATGTTGGGCCCAATTCAGGCTCGGTCCCGGGACAACAGGTGTCCCTTCCCCCTCCCTGTGCACGCCCCTGGGTACAGGCAGGTATCTTCGAGTATTTATGGAACATTGTACAAAGAAAAAACAAATCCGACGAGCTCAGAACATCCTCCTTTTTTCGAAGCCTGCTAATTAATATAACCCTAATTTCAAATTGAACTGGCGGCATTGTGAAATAGCAAATCTAGAATATTGGTCAAACTTCAGAAATCATACACAGTTATAATGTATATTATTAAAGAATATAAATTAAATCGTGAGGGAGGGGTGTTCTGTATTCCATTCCCCCTTAATTGAACACTAAATAAATTTAAAAACTGGAATATTAAATAAAGAACTTTAAATTTTAGTGCCTAAATAAAGTTATTTATTAGTAAATAAAATATTAAGGTAATTGATTCAACTATTAAAGTAGCAAAATATATTTAATTTACTGCTTTGCTACGCAGTAATAAATACATTAGTAACACCTATAATAAAAAATTACCATGCGGGGCAGCGCTGAGAAAATTAATCATCTATGTGCCGCGAGAATTAAATATCGTTCAAGAGAAAGCCAAAACCTTAATTGTGAAAATACACCGATCACAGCAACACCACGTGACCATGACGTATGAAATTTAAAGTTTCTTGGATTGCTCCGGCACCCCTTATCAGATCCAGACTAAATTACAATGGGACCATCTCAGAAGTGTACCCTTCCAAACAAAAAAAAATCAAATCGGTCCAGTAATGTTGGAATAATTCAAAAACATACATAAATACCAAATCATAACCTCCTTTTTTGAAGTCGGTTAAAAATTGAGTCACCAGTCCAACCTCAAATCTTGATTTAAACGTAGAAACGTTTTTAAAATAATATAGTTATTATGAATGTAAGTTACTTTACAAATATATAATACCCTTCTTGGGAATTGCAGGGTGGAACACAAAATGCAACCACATACTTGGGGTTGTTTTGGGGTTGTTAATGGAAGGAAATATTATTACATTTCTAACGAAGAGCTGTATACTGCATATTTATTGTAAAAAATATACATAACTGGGATCTAAAAGACGAAAAAGCTAAAATTGTCGATTTTTCGTTAATTTCACGTAAATTTGCGCCTCCTGCGCGAAGTAAAAACTGTAAAGGAATGCAAATACTTTGAAAGTACATGAAAGGACTATTAAAAGAAAGCATTTAAACGGCATTAGAACAAAAAAAAATAACATTTAAATTTTTGTAAAAATTTTTGAAAGTTAACCATTTTCTACCTTTTTACTTCCTTTTACAAAAAAGGAAGTATTGTATTCGCGAAAAAATTTTCACTCAAAAATCGCCCTTAATTTCCATTTTGCTCACCCCCAAATGAATGTTGAGTTTTTTTTTTCGATTCGACCACATGCGGAAAAGTGCCTAAGAATGTATAGACACGCGAAATATCCATTTTGACCATCACCGAGGTAATTACAACGACTTTTCTCGTGACGTCTGTATGTATGTGCGTATGTGTGTATGTGCGTATGTGCGTATGTGCGTATGTGCGTATGTATCTCGCATAACTCAAAAATGGTATGTCCTAGAAAGTTGAAATTTGGTACATAGACTCGTAGTGGGGTCTAGTTGTGCACCTCCCCTTTTGGTTGCTTTCGGATGTTCCTAAGGGGGTCTTTTGCCCCTTTTTGGGGGGAAACCATTGTTAATTTCGATGTAAACTCAAATGGTGTTTATAATTTGTCGGACATTTGGCGATATATCGCCAGTCTTTTGATCGCCAAATTTTGTCGCCAACTTGGCGACAAATTTGGTGATTTTTTTTTAAATTTTAAATTTGGTTTCAATTTGGCCACTGTTGGTGATATTTAGAAAGTAAACAATTGAATCACATTAAAACTACCAAAATAATGGGGAAATGACATTAAATTGGAGTAAAAGGAAGTCATGTGATGCACACATCAGCTCGTTTTTTTCAAACTTTGCTGCCAATGCGCGATCTGAAGACATAAATATTAATTTTTTTATTATTTTTCCTATGTTTAGAATGGTGATACACAACTTTTTTTTTTTTGCTATTAGAAGTTGCTTATCGAAAATTTTCTTTTTTCGGCCCACCCTAATGCTTAGGCCCTGATATACGTACTTGCAGACCCCGCAGCGCGAGGGGAGGGGGCACGTCCTTCGGGAGCCCAACGGTCCAAGAAGTAGAAAAAAATTGAAAAAAAAAACTAGTGCTAAGAATTATTAACGTTGGAAATATACACCCAAAATTTATAGATCCGGGCCTGACCACACTTAAAAACATCCATGTTGGCTCTAAAAATAGCTCACGTATAAAGATAGCTGAAGGGCATAAAAATTAGTCTTTATACTCACGTCTTTGGCTTGATATGCAGATGCGGAAGGATACCAGGCTGGGTGGTACACGATTGCTGCCGCTTGGGACGCCACGACCAAGGATAGCAAAACTAAGACCTGCACAAAATTTAATGGGTTTTTGAACTTTTGTAAAATCAAATTGCAGTAGAATGAATGATAAGTATGTATATTGTCCCCGTTTAACCTGTATTTTTGCAACCGTTAGCCCTAGTTGCATATTTCCAATTACAAAAGTGGTCAAAATAATGAGCAGAATATTGAAATTTTGAAGCAAAAAAGAAAATTACTGAAAAAATACGAAATCTTTTTATACGGATTGTAGGTCTCCTAACTCATATTTAAGAAAAATAATCTCTATTGGAAAATAATTACAATATAAAAAATTTGAAATACTTGCGAGAGAAATTCGAGTTCAAAATTTTAAGTGACTGTGCAGAAGATGAGAGTGGAATTTATCGTTCTTTCAGGAATAACAGGTTATCGAAGTAAAAAAAATAAAATGTTTATTTTTCGTTTGCTATTGAAAAATAAATATAAATGCGATGTTACGTAAAAAGACACTACAAAAGTTTGTTTACGAAACTTACTTTAAAATTCCTCTTATTTCTCATCGTCTTTGGCAACAGTTAAAAACTCAAGTATGTTTACTGAATAATTACTATTATTTTTCATTATATTTGGCACCAATTTAAAAGCAGAAGTGAAACGCGGGCATAATGACAGAGAAAGTAAGTTAAGAAATAATCATTGAATGTTAAACCGTCCTGTACATTTTAATCAACAACCAAAATTAACTTTTGTCATTAATGCTAGAGATGCACCGAACATTCGGTTAGTATTCGGTACACTGCCTACTCAGCAGACAAACGAATACTGGATTCGGCCAAATACTTCAATGTTCGGAAACCGGATACTAAACAAATTACATAATATATTCGACTGGTACACAAACACTTTTTTTTTAGAATATAAATGAAAGTTATATTGTAGTAGATACCATAGTACAACTAATGTTATTACATTCAGAATAATTTCGATGTAAGAGAAAGCACTCAGATATTAAATTTAAATTGAATTACTTTTCAATTTTTCATAAATCTGATCACATTTAGCATCCACCCTACTATAACAAATTCATTTAAATACAGTACTAGAAAAATACTTATAGTAGAATCCATGTCAATTCAACAAGGGGCGTAACATGATGGTCTGAGAATTTTTTGAATTTAACGTATGTTAAAATTTATAAATAATTAAGAAATATGGTTTTTTTTCCCCTCAAAAAAACTCCTGGGTCGAGATACAGGCCGCCAAAGACGGCCTGTAGACGGTCCTGTCATGATTTCTCACTTGGGAAAGTACATTGTCTCAGGAACAATAGAAAATGTTTTGTTGCGGTTTGTTTTATTTAAAAGGATATTTTTTCTTGTTTAAAAACATATGCAATGTTTGGAAATATGTGCTTTAGTTTTTTTTTCAGTCTTTTGAAAAAAAAAAGTTTGAAATAATTTGTTCGATTTTTCTTAAAAATGTCAATTTCAAAAATTTTCATTTTTGTACAGTTTATTAGTACTACTGAGCAATACGTTCCCTGAAAAGCAGAGCTTCTACTTTTTCGTTTAACAGATTTTAGAGGCATTTGGAAAAAATGAGGATTTTCAAGGAACTCTTTACGTAATGACAGACCTGAATATTCAAAAAAAAAAAATTACGCAACATTTGGTCAGAGAACACTTTTTATTAAGATATTTCGCGAAATTTCCAGTTTGAGTCTCCACTTCATCCAAGAGTTTTACATAAAAAAAAAAAAAAAAAAAAAAAAAAACAAGAGCGCGATCTCAAACCGATTCCCTGCATTTCCCCACGCTATCTTTCAGCATAGCGCCAAAATAATCGTTAAGCACAATGCCATTTTGCTCTCACTAAATTCAATATCCTGAATAAAATGGCGACTCAAAATGAAAGTTTCGTTTATGACTGAATTAAAAGTGTTCTCTGGCCACTTGTTGAGAAGCAAATTTTTGAATTTTCAGGTCCTCCATTTCGTAAAGAGTTCCTTAAAAACCCTCATTTTTTGAAATGCTTCTAAAATCTATTAAACGAAAAAGTGGAAGCTCTCCATTTGAGGGAGTGTAGTATTCAATGGTACTAATAAACTAAAAAAATGAAAATTTTTGATATTGACATTTTAGAGAAAAATCAAAAAAATTATTTTAAACTTTTTTTTCAAAAGATTGTGGAAAAAAACTAAAGCACGTGTTTCAAAATGTTGCATATGTTTTTAAACAAGAAAAATATTCTTTTAAATAAAATATGTTCTACCGTTCCTGAGATAATGTACTTTAAAGATTTTGACGAAAATCCCAAGTGAGAAATCATGACAGGACCGCTATCTTTGGCGATCCGTATCTCGGCCCAGGAATTTTTTTTTTTTTTTTTTGGGCAAAACAAAAAAAAAAAACAAAAAAAAATGTATTTCTTAATTTTTAATGAATTTTAACGTATGTTAAATTTAAAAAAATCCAAGACCATCATGTTACGCCCCTTGTTGAATTGACATGAAAACCTTATAATATCATAATTCTACCTTATAATATCATAAATATGCAAAGCCAATAAACTGCGATGTTTTTAAAAGGTATGAAGATAGAAAAAATTGTCACCATTTCACAAATTATTACAAAAGTGATTAATCATAATAAAGGATATTGAATTTTCCAACATTTTAATTTCTTTAAATATTGTTTAAAAACACTCTAATTAAACTAATTAATGTAATAAAAGTTTAATAATGGTAAATTATGGTGCTGAAACACAGGGGTTGTACAAGATTCTCTATTTATCACATAAAGAATGTTACCATGATTATTATTTATCAAAATCATACATTGAGGAAGAGACTAAGAAATATCAATTTATGCAGAATTTCTGATAAACTAAAACCAAATTACTTATTTGATATAATAATTTGCTTTTCTTTTTGGTATGATGTGTTCTATTTTTTATTAATTTTAAACTTATATTTATACTTTTAATGTAGATAAATTTAGGATTTTGAATGAAAACGCATGGAATATTTTTTAAAAGGCACAAAATAGTTAAATTATTTTAAATTGGCGTAAAATAAAATACAAACATTACAGTTAAAAAAAATTAACAAGATATTCGATATTCAACTAAATAGGATAACACCCCCAGTAATTATCAGGTCACCAGTGTTTGGCACGTCCAACAAAAATGTTCTAGAATAAGATTTGTACCCAATCTTTTAAAAGTAGAATTCTATGTACCAACTGAATATACTCACTTACTTTAAAAATTATAACTTCAGTTCATGTTACTAAATTGCAGCAGTGTATAGGAATGAGAAACAATTGTGGCTTGTGTCAAATTAGCCATTTTTGTTGCAAAAGCTATCACTCCATTAAAATCTGACTTAAAATTTATATTTAATTTTGGTTGTCAAAAGTTTTGTTCAGTTGAAACGTGCTACTTTATGTGAGTAGAAGTATAGTTTTGTCCTTTTTTGGATTTTTGAAGTAATGATAGATGCCATTTACAGGTGCTTCAGTTTTGCTAGTCCCCAAAAATTGGCACATGAGCCTATATTCACTAATGTGTTGTGCAATACGTCAGTAGTTTGATTTCTGATACTTTTGCAGCAACAATATTATATGGATTCTACTATTGACTTGAATCCTACAGAATATACTGTAAATATTTTAAGAGAAACAAAAAAAAAAAAAAATATGTTTGGCCATCCATATTGCGACTGTAGAGAATCGCTTTATTTGTCCTTTAGACTCATCAGGTTAATGTTCCTTTTTTTCAGTGGAAACAGCTATAATTCATAAAATCAAAACTTCATACCGACTAATGAAATAACAATAATCTCGTTATTTTTTTCCCATGTTTATTTTAACATGGATAACACTCCAAATTTACTTTTATTTCTCTAAAATACTCTTTCAACGTCAAGATGCGTGATTTAACAATGGGTTATATAAAATTACCTACTTTAAATTAGCATTAATTATGTTTCTTATGAAGATGAAATTTGTATGTAATCTAAAAGTGAAAAATAAAATGATTTTCCAATTCTGTTAACATGTGCCAATTACTGGATCACAAGGTGTCATATACTGGGGTATCAGGTGCCAATTACTGGTGGTTTTGGCAACTTTTTATACATATATTTTAATAAAAATATCAATTCAAATATTTTTGCTTTCAGTGAACTAAGTAGATGCACAGATGAGCATTCTTTGATACAAAAATATTAAGTGAATATTTTTTTCTAAGTAATGAAAACAGAGGTAAGTTTAAGGACAAACTCTTAAAGTTCCAATTACTGGGGTCTTTTCCTTATTCAGTTTACAAAATATGGTATTCGGTGCATCTCTAGTCACGAACATGCATCACGAATTTTAAAGTCCTTTATTCAACCGAGATACACATGTGAACCAGAAAGTTCTTGTTAATTTTTATCCTATACAACGTCCTTTTTTTGCACTCAAAAATGTCCCTAATAAAACACTTACCTTCATCATAGGATGTATAGATGGTCTTCCAGGGGCAGAGCAACAGGACTTTCTTAGCGGTAGACGCCTTCTTATAGATTCGCTTATCCGCCGATCATGTATTCCCCATACATATTGATTCGTTTCAGAATCCCGATTTTTCTAGCCTCGAGGTCGTAATTTGAAGCATCTTCATAAGCATATTGAATATTTCAAGGCTGATTAGCCTTGTGATGAGCTGACGATCCTCCTACGACCTTGGAATCTATTATTGGCCCTGCCATGTTCCTTTAGCTCAAGACACTTCTTTACATTGACAAAAAAAAAAGAATCTTCATTTGAGAAAATAACGCTTGCCTAGGCAACATGTGCGCACTTCATCTCGAGAACAGATGCTCACTCTTGTCCCCCCCCCCCCCTTCTTGGTTGAAACACAAGCTGAGGTTTTTCGTGTGTATTCTCAAGATTGCATAAGTGGAAAAATTTGGTAAAATTAAGTTGAAGGATATGTGGTTCCAAGCAACAAGTCCCCAAATGCAGATTTTTTACGAGAAGCCAAGATTCTTGGGTAAGAAACACAGAAACAAGTGCTTTGATGAGAAAACTGGCCTTTGCCAAACAAATGGAAAGCTTTTTTTTTTTTTTTTCGACGCGTAATTGTTTAAATTAGCCATCATTGAGCATTTTTCACTACAATTTTCAGGGAAGCAAACCTTAATATTTTACAAAAATAATACTAGAAATAACCTTCCCACGTACAAGTATATTAAATCCAAATATGCAAGTCAATATGAAATTACTTTATTTTCGCCTCTTATTACCAAGCCCTCATCGAGTTTCCTGAAAAGAGTTTTCCTGCTTTTCTGCTATTTTATCCGAAATTGCTGGGAAGCCTTAGAAAACCCCTTGGAAATCTTTCAGAAAGGTAGATTTCTTCCAAAGAAACCTGCACCTAGAGAGAAAAAAAACCCTTCATATTGAGCGCAGTAAAGCCAGTATAGCACTAAATCGTAATCAATCAATAAAATAACTTTAGTATAACTTCAATTTAACGATACCCGATTAACGATTTGCTCAATTTCATGATACATTTCACTGGTCCGGATTTGACTGCATTCAATGTCTATGCTCCTCGGTTTTACGATGCCTTGATTTAACGATAACTTTTTCCAGTCCCAATCGTTAATCGGGGTTTATATATGACATCGTTGTTACACGTAATGTGTGCGAGTTTAATTATCATATTTTGTGACCATTACTTGATTTTTGCAAATGCCAAGGGGAACTCGACCTTACCAGGTACTCACTAAAAGAAAAACTGATTTTTTTTTTTTTTTTTTTTTTTTGAGCAATCACGATTGCTTATTGTTCTCATTTGACTGTTTTTGGCGTTCCTATCATTTTATTTTCCCACCGCCACCCTCCGCACCATCACCGTCGACGGGCTCCTCACCATGCTGCTCCTCTAGCGAAAGCCGTCTCCAGGTTGCATCCATGTCCTACACATACGCGCATACATACACAACTACGGACACGCACACGCGCGCACACATACACACACATACGTACACGCATACATGCAGACACCCACACATACACACACAAAAACATACACACAACTATCCACACATTCATGCCTGCCCACAGACACAAACACATATGCCTACACACACATACACATACCCCCCCCCACACACACACACATTCATACACACAACTACCCACACACTTATGCCAGCACACAGACACAAACACACATGCCTACACACATATACACATAACCCGTACACACAAACACATACCCCCACACACAAACACACACGCCTACATATACACACTCGTGGTTGCGAAAAACATAATTTTAATTCAAGATGTCAAAATTCAAATTAGGTTTTTTTTTTTTTTTTTTTTTTTTTTTTTTTTGATGCATAGCATCTGAAGTGAAGTTGAAAAGTAAATGGGTTAGTACCCATGTTTTTTTTACTAACTTTTATGAAACTTGTTGCATAAAGTTTTGTTTACCGTTACATAAACATCTTATGTCCTTTTCATAGAAAGTTATCCAACTAAGATAACACCCTTTCTATTTCAAAAAATTCAAAAATAAACCACCAATTTATAAAGAGAAAATACGTGACTACCTTTTCAAATATAACGTTGTCCTTGCCGTCCGACTCCAAGGCTGCATACGGGCGGGGTCCCGCCTGGAGGCAGGGCGGAATCCTCGTTCTTCTTCTGGTTTGCGTCCATCAGTTCGAACACCTGATTCGATTAATAACCTGTTCTAAACGAGAAAAAAAAAAGGGGTCCTCGGAAAACATCTTTGAAGAAAACCGAAAAAGGAAACGTAATTGGTGTCTTCAATTATCAAATACAACTCTAGGAGTTTCCTTAGAAATATATCTGGCAGTACAATTTAAAGTTTAAACATATCATTTAGGTTAATGTTAGTATTAGTTTTACTTGGGGACAGTCGAGATACTAAGCCCACCTAAGAAGAACCATCGTTTTGACAACATATCCAATTTTTAGTCTTTTTAACCCCTTCAGATCTGGTGTCCGGTATACTGGAGATAAGCTTTAAACATCTACTAATCTTCTTTACTAATAATAAATCTGAAAGTCTGGATCTCTGTCTGTCTGGATGTCTGGATCACTGTGATGCGCATAGCGCCTAGACTTTTCGGCCGATTTTCATGAAATTTGACACAAAGTTAGTTTATAGCATGGGGGTGTGCACCTAGAAGCAATTTTTCAAAAATTCGATTTTGTTCTTTTACTATTCCAATTTTAAGAAAACTTTAACGAGCAAATTATCACAACGTGGAAGAGTTAAATTACGAAATTATCATAACGTGGAGCTGTAACATTTCGAGCAAATGAACGTAGTAAATTCGCGAGAAATTCGTCATCCATTATTTTTAAATAAATAGGCGAACCTAGAGCCGCTATATAGACAGGCCGACGCATCAGCTTAAGTTTAGCCTTTTTGGATCTGATTTTTCATTGTTGCACTGCCAGGGTTACCGTAATAAAGTTTCGGATTTCGCCAAATATGACGAAAATAATACTTTATTTAATAAACAATTCACGTGCCGCTAATAATCGCTCGTAGTGAACAATCACTTAATGCGATAACTTGCCAGAAAAGACCACCACTCAAACACGCGCTCCGATCCAAAAAGGCTGATCTGAAGCTGATGCGTCGGCTCGTATATATAGGGGCCTTAGGCGAACCGAATGACCTTTTAATTTTCAACTACGGGCGAAGTCCTGCTTCTACCACTAGTAATTCAATAATTCATTAAATTACTTGATTTTTTTTTTGCAATTGACTCCTTACATTCTGCTTATTATTATCTGTGCTCTCATTTAAGAATCGACAACACTAACAAATAGGAGCGACACTACAAATTGAGAGTGACTCATTTTTCCAACCATGGGTTCTCGTAGCAAAGGCAAGGTTTTTTTTTTGTCTGTTTTTTAAAAAATATATAATCTTTTATTGATCATTTCAAACGCTTATATTATATTTTATTATTGTTTGGAGAACATTTTACAATGAAGTTTGTTGGGTGTTTCATCGTTTTTTCATCTGAAATATTAATTTCAAATATATAATTCCGGAATATTAGCCGTATCATAACCATCTTAAATTTTTGCCTATAAACTTGAAATTTAGTCTGTAAAATACCCTTTACCATAAATACACTGTATGCAAATATAAACGTTTTTGGTTAATTATTTCATAACTAGAAAGTCACCCGTCAAGGTATGACGGGTGAAAACTGCTTCGACATTTGAACGAAGCCATTGCCTGCTTGGTGATATTTTGATAGTAGAAATTTTAACTCCAGTGGATTAACTCTAAACTCCACTAGGTAGCGTTCATTTTGTTGACCATTTTTAGTTTCTTCATTCCCCTGAAATGACAGTCTTACCAGTAAAACAGTGAAGTTACCGGATCGAGTTCAGCCTTGTCACGATAAAGCCTTTCCCTGCATTTCAAATATTACAAAAACATATTAGCAAATTATCATGCCATGGCACGAGTTTCATTGTTGAAACTTGCGGGTTACTCGTTCATCGGCTATTATTTATTTGAGGATTCCGACGGAAGGGGTTAAATACAACAAATTGAAATTCTGTAGTTGCGAATAACAAAGGATATACTCAGTGAAGATGGTATTAAATCAATGTTATACTTGTGAATACACTAATCTTATAAAAAGCAAAAATAAATTTTCGAAATCTTTTTTCGGAATTCGCAAATGTACAACTTTTTTCTTTCAGTTTAGCGCACTTGAAAATGCCTATATACTTCTTTTCATTCTATGACGAATAAATATTACTACTACATTACTACTACTTAATTAGTGAAGCTTTTTTTCTATTTTTAACAATGCTTTCAGCGTTTCTTAAACTGTCTTCCGCGGAACCTCTGGGTTCCATGGAGCTCTCTCAGAGGTTCCATGAGGCTTGCATGTTTTCTTTTCACACGTTTCAAATTTGTTCTTTAAAAAATCGATGTAACTAACGCTTTTTCGAAATTAAAAATTCATTTACTTTAACTAAATTTACTTTAAAAATAAATTTAGTCACTATAAGAATAATTTAACTTTTTGCTTAAAATAATGCAAATTTTAGACTATCAAAAAAAGCCTGAAATTGTGCCTTCAAGATTTCAAGTGTCTTCAATTTTTTCTAGATCAATCCCATAATACCTCCTTCTCACCTAATATCTCCAAAGATAGTCTAAAATTGCGTTTTAAAAACTTCTATTTCAAAAAACCCCTCAAGAAGGTTTTGATCCTTTAATGTCACGAAAAATATTTTAAAAGTGATTTCAATATTAAACACAATTTATACATTAAACATTATCTATGATTTTGGGACACAGTATTTTCTGTTTTTCTAAATAAATACAATGCATGTTTTTTCTAAAAAATGAACACTAACTGCGGTTTACATACAGTTTATTATAATACACATATGAAATAAAAATCATTTCATATTTTTATTGAAAATTGTATCTCCTGCTTGTGTCTATATTTTCTGGACAGTGTGTAAGAACATCAATCTTGCTAGTTAAGGGTTAAACAAATCCCTAGAAAAGCATAGAACGTGATACATGATATTGAAAAAATTCATCAGCAGGCCCGCCATTTCGAAATTTTTTCCAAGAGAAGGGGGGGAGCAAAGGGTGCATATTTAATGCAAATTTAATCGGAAAACCACCAAAACCAAAACCACTTATGTATGAAAACATAATTTTTTTAAGTCAGGGAAGGGGAAATTGCACCCCCCCCCCCACACACACACCCTTAAATGACGAGCCTGTTCAACAGTTTCTAAGAGTTCAACAGCCTCAAGATTCCTCAAACTCTTTTAGCATATTTTTGCTCTTCGTACAGACAGTGTAACAAACAATTCTCAAGTTAAATGAAAACATTCGAAACAATTTAAAGGTAACCATTTTTATCTTAAATATTTACTTTTTCTGTGTAAATTTAAGTGAATTATTTATACTTTTGTATATAGGTAAAACACATTATTTAATATATTTCCCAAATTAAAGAAAATATTTTAATCATATAACTCATTCATAAATTCTAAGTTTATTTGTCATTTTTAAAAATACAATACAACTTACAGGAATATATTGATACTTTACAATAACAAATAATAACTAGCAGTTATCAATAACTAGCATGATCGTTAATGAAATCTATTTAATTAGCGATTTAATGACCAATAGTTAATATGATACTCTGAAGTAAAAACCTGGGCCTCCTCCGAAACAGAATCCTGGCTACGCCACTGCAAACTGGCGACGAAACACCAAAGGTTCCACGAAAAACGTGAGCATTAAAATGGGGATAAATTATTTTTTGTTTTCTCTGTAAAAGCCCAATGTTACTAAGTGACTCTTTAAACCATGAACCATCCCTAAATTAAAAGGTGATTTTTTTTAAAGTATTTTCCTCGTGATTTGGACAGAAGCTAAAAGTTAAGAACATGTTTTAAACTTTTTTTTATTCATGCATTTAAGGGTCGAAGATAATACCTCTTACCTTTCTTAATGTTGATGCTGTGTAAAATCGATCAGTAGGGAAATGCGGGGCAAAGTGAGAGGATGAAATACTTTTTTTTAGCGCTACTTATCTGGTAACGTTTAACTATGTAGTAGCACATGTATAGTCTTTACCATTCAGAAAAAAATACCGCTGAAGTTTAAAAGGTGTGATAATACAAGCAATTTTCAAAAATTGATACTGATATTGTAATATTTCGTTGCAAGTCAAAAATTATTTTTGTTATTATAAAATGATAAAATTTTAGTTTTTAAAATTTTAAATATTAGTTGAGATCATTTAATATTCGGTGGGTATTTATTTACTAAATATTAAGCTTTTGTATAAGTTGTTAAGTTGTATTTTATATATCTTGTACAATTACTCAAGTACTACTGTTTGACCTTCGATTATATGTATGGAAAAACTGACATCCGGTTTACAAGCGGAAATAGACGTGTCTATTACCCTTCAGGGATAGTAGTTTTTCCAATACAGATGTGCCTGTTTGCCTTTTAATTATGTCGACTCAGTTTTAAAAAATGACAACTTATTCACTGCAATAATTTTTAAATCAAAACTATATTCGATCTATATTCTCATTCAAAAAATTATTTTGTTTACAGCATAATTTTTAGCTTACGATTTTGCTTTTAAATGGGGTTGTTTTCTTCAGTCAAAAGTATTACTTTTAGTCACTAAAGTTGAAAGAATGAGCAAAAAAAATAACATGGACCCAGAAAATACTTTCATTTTCCCATTCCCAACAGTTATGTTTTAATTAATTTTTTTCAAATGGCCGATTTTTCAAACAAGGCGTGATCTTTATGACGTCACAAATGATATACTTAGGCCCATTCCACTGACACGCTGAATATTTACGCTTCCTGTCAACCACATTTCTAGGTTATGATAATTCAGAAGCGAATTAAATATTGCTCTCTACGCTTGCTATCAGCAATATCGTTGCCACTACATACGAGTAAGGAAGTGAATTAAATATTACGCTCTGTGTTAATGGCAACAGTGAATTGCAGTTCATCATTTGTGATGTCTGCAGATGCCGCAGAAGCGTAAAAAATAAAATTGAGTCTGAGCACTTATTCAAATATTTTTTGAAAAATAATAAACTTTCAAATTATTTAAAAAATAGTCAAAGTCTATGTTTTTAAGCATGCTGTTTCAGAAAAAAAAAAACACTTTTAAAATTTCGGAAACGACCCCATTGCCGAACGAAACGAAAACATTTTATTTTCTTTTTGTTGTATCCATAGAAGCTCATTTTGTTTCCACTCATTTTCACCTTAATGAAGACAATAAATAAATAAGGCTCTTGTGAAGTTACGAAACGCATGTATCAAAATCCCATCGCTATTTTTCCTTCCCTGCTAGATTGATTCATATGGAATCGTCTTAATTTGGCCGATTAGCGAATTACATACAATCCGTGGTCAAACAGTACATGCGGAGCAAAGCGGATGGGGCAACAGTGGCGTAGCTAGGGAGAGGCGGCAGGTGCGGTCCGCCCTGGCGGCACTTTTTGGGGGCAGAAATTTCCTATTTTTGATGCGAAAAAATTCAATGTATTTTCCCAATGAGGAAATCAGACTTTTTATCTATTACTGGTGGAAAAAAAAAGGTTTTTGAATTGTAAAGTTTTGGGACGACTATGATGATAAAATGACTCTAATACAAAACATATGTTTTTCTTGTGGACACTTCAGTACTATTCTTTGTTTTTTCTCTCCCTTCGCTTGAATATCGTCGCCGCAGAGCAACAGTAAGATATATTAGTGTTATTTCTGGGATTAGATATCTTACTGTTGCTCTGAGGCGACGATATACAGACTGCGGGAAGTTACAGAGTAAAATCAAGGGACCTAAGGCTTTTTTTTATTCACTCTAAAAGTTTACTATAGTAGAGGAAGCAAGAAATTTTATAACCTTTCGTTATAGGATGAATCTACCACTTAATGTTAAGAAAGCTCCTCGGAAACCATCTTATTAAAAAAAACTCTCTTTTTTAAAGGAAAGTGACAACAAGAGTAAGAGGAGAAAAGTCTCAAATGGGGAGCAATTTATTGCTCAACTTCGGGATAACATTATCTATTTCGACAGTTGCTTTGATTGGTCCTTGATTACAAAGTTTTCATTAAGACAGAATGAATTTCATGTACACTTTATAAAAGCACTTATTCACAGCTCAAATAATATTTACTGTAAATATTACTGTTTTATATCAACAATATTCCTTTAAATAATGAGTTTCACATTTAGTCATTAGTTATAATGAAAAGTTTTTAATCAATAACATGTCTAGGCAAAGCCTTTTACATTTACATCAAAAGTAATAATTTTCTATGCATAACTTTTACTTCTCATAAATCACAGTATAGTTGAAATAAATAAATACCTTTGTGCTGAATAGTAAAATAAGAAATAACAACGTCAAAACGCACAAATTACAGATTACTGCAGATATGTGCTTCGGCGTTACAAGGAACGCCTTTTTCAATGCAAAAAGTAATGAGCTTGAATTAAAAAAGGCGTTCCTTGTAACGCCGAAACACGTGACTGCAGTAATCTGTAATTTGTGCGTTTTGACGTTGTTATTTCTTACTTTACAGTATAGTTAATCGACTGTATTGTATAGGGCTTTTTTATCTTATCGTCCTCTATCAGTAAAGAAGAGAATCATCCAAATTTGGTAATATAGCAGTACCGGATCTTAGTAAGTGTTGCTCGTAACCTGAGCGGCAACTTCTGAGTTTGTCAACATTAAGTGATTCGCTCAAGGACGGATCCAAAAGGGAGTCATGACTCCCTTTAAAAAACCAAAGAGACCCTAAAATTGCGTTCTAAAACTTCTTATTTGAAAAATTTCCGTGACGGAGACAAGACCTTCACGCTCCTCAACTATCACAAAGCTTCAAATGCATTTTCAAGACTTCAATTTAAAAAAAAAAAAAATGCGGAGGTGAGCCACTTACTAGCCTTTTCTCTCTTAACTTGGCTTAACACAGCCTAAAATAGCATTTTTGGGGGCTCCATTTTCAACCCCTCCCCTACCCCCTTCACAGTTTAACGTTTCCAAAGATAGCTTTAACGTGTACTTTCAGGCCTGCGAATTCTGGGTGGTCATTCCAAGCTTGCCAGCTTGCAAGATCGAGATTTTCGCTCACGTGATCGGTTGTGACGTAGAAATGTTGAAAAGTAGTATTCTAATCTACTCGAACCTAGCCGCAAGCTAAGTTCGAGTAGATTAGAATATTACTTTGCGACATTTCTACATCACAACCGATCACGTGAGCGAAAATCTCGATCTCGCAAGCTGACGAGCTTTTAAAATTTTTGTGGTTAAAGCCTCAATAAATCACATTTTTCGGGAAGAGCAACGGAACCTTCCTATCTCTTAACGTAGGTCTGCCAGACGTCCCGGTTAGACCGGAACAGTCCCGGTTTTCAGATAAAATCCTGGTGTCCCGGCCGTTTACTTCACGTCAAGGAAAAAGATAAATTTGATTACAAATGACCAAACAAGTCTAAAAATAACTAAATGTGACTGATTATTTTGGATAATTGCTTTATCATTTGTAACATTGACTTGTAAAGTTAATAACGGACTATCTTATGGCGATTTTTACAAGAAGATTAAACCAAAAAAGATTCTAAAAATGTCCTATCAAATGAAAAGTATGTCTAAATATTGTTCAATTTTTTATTCATCATTCCAAATTTTTTTTCTTACTAAAAGAAATTGTAAATAATTTACATCTAAGAATTGAACTGTTCAGATTTTACGCACTTATGCCATTTTTTATTACCCCTGTCTTAGGTTCATTGTAAGTAACCATTTATTCGTGGCATTGAGAATAAATTGCTTTATAAAACACTCCAAAAATCAGCCACGGTTGTGTACAATATGAATACCAGCGACGCTTTAGGGGGGGGGAGTGGGAGAGAGATTCAGGTGTCCTGGTTGAACATTTCAGAAAGCTGGCAAGCCTACCTTAACGTCACCGAACAGCCTAAAAATGCAGTTTAATTCCTTCAATCTCAGAACATCTCCGTTTAAAACTTGAATATCAACAAATTCCTCAGAGCAGTAGAATTCTGACCAACCTGGCTCTTCCTGTAATGTGATTAAAGATAGTGTAAAATGTGTGTTTAAGACATCAACTTCAAACTTTAAAAACCCCATCTCATTCAATATCTTCAAAAATCGCGTAAAAATGGGTTTTTGAAGACAATTTCAGAAAAAACCTAAAGAAGAAGCTCCTGATGTCCACGCAGTCACCTGCTGGCTCAAAATTTCAATTTTATAAATTTCTGAAGAAAGTCCGCAAAAGCTTTTTTCCCCCCTCAATGTTTAAGATAAACAACAATTTCGAGAAAGATTTTGGGTAGGAAACCCCCATCTGACCTCTCTCTCATTCTCATAACGTTGTCTGTCAAACAACGGTTGAAATCGCGTTATAAGACGTCATTTTCAAAACGACTTCCAATCATTTTTAGAAACATTCAGCCACTCCTTAACGTCCGCCAAGGATAGTCTAAAATTCCGTTTTTGAAACTTCGGTATCGAAAAATTTCCATAAAGCTTCCCTAAAGTTCCCTATTCTCTTTAGCGTCATCAAAGATTGCCAAAAATTGATTTTAATATGGAAAATATTTCGGGAAGAAAATCCACAACGGGAATCCCTTACAGTACTAAATACAGCCTACAAATTTGTGTTTCTCAGTCTAGTCAAAATCTTCCTGGACAGCGCTCTTGAACCTTCCCCAATCTCTTCACGCATCCAAAGATATCCTAAATTGCTTTTTTAACACTTCAATTTCGGAAAATTTGCTTGAAAATCCCCCCCTCCCCCCCTTACTGCACCAAAGAAAGTCTAAAACTGATTTTTTTTTTTTTTTTTTTTTTTTTTTTTCAAAATTAGTCTAGTGAGAGCTCTCAGCCTCTTTTCTATTAGCGTTATACTAAAATTGCAAATTTTGACGAAACTCTTGGAACTTTTCGGTGAAGCCCAGAACTCTTTTTTCCTTCTGCAAGAAAAATATGAAGAAAAAAAACCAAGTTCCCTTTCTTCTTAATTAAGTTCTTATTTTTACTTTAAATAATTTTGACTTTTTAATGTATTAGCTATTTATCATGAAAAGGGCGGCCAATTGAGGAACCGTCCCGGGGGGCAGAAAGTGCAGCTACGCCACTGGGGCAAAGTGAAATAATTTATATCGTTTACTCACTCAATCATTTAAATAACATACGTTTTCATTTATCAGGGGTGCCCAGCTGGGGGGGGGGGCATGGCGCAGACTGTGCCATTGAAATTTTTAGGGGGGTTGTTTTAAGGGGTTTTTTCTTTTTTGGGGGCTTCCAATTTGGGGGGTCCTCATATTATTGAAGGGGATGCACCCTTGCTCTTGGGGGGCACCCCTGAATTTATTAATTAATTCACTTACATTCCTTCATTTAGTAATTTACTTATTTATTCATTCATTCTCATATTTTCTTATTCATTCATTCTTTTACTCACTCATTTATTTTTCTTTTAATTTATTTATTCAATTATTCTTTTATTGCTTTGTTATTTTTTCATTTATTCATTCAATCTTTTGTTTACTGATTTATTTGATCAAAAATGTTTTTAGAATCGAATAGAAAATATTTCATTAGATTTTTTTTTTTTTCACTCTGCCCCACATGAAAAAAAAAAAGAGTGAAAATTTTCCACCCTTTTTGAAGGCTCGAATTTACTGCAAAAATAAAAAATATTGCTTCAATGCAAGTTACTCCATTAATTTGCATGCCTCATTGAAATAACATCAAAAATATATTATTATCCAGAGGCTGTCTACCTTATTAGGTAGGTGACTTGGAGAAAAAATGTTACGCGTGCCTCTTTCAATTCTTCCAATGACAAAATGGTATCTATAGGATGATTGTGGGAAATTTTATTCAAATAGCACTTTTTTTGCTACTCAAGAGCATCTGAATACTAAAGAGTTAAAAAACAATAAAATAAAAAAGTACAAAATTTAGGTTGTATTGCTAATAATTGCTTGGCTCTTCTTATAAAAAAATTTAATAATGTTTTCACGTACGGGAGATTTACATTTATAACTGATTTTTCTGAAATTATCTGTGCTGAATCTGATAAAGCTTATGCTAATATTGTTGAATCTGATAAAGCTTAACTATTACTGTCATCTGTCAATGAGAAATGGCATGCTGCATTAAAACGTCGCAATAATAGGAAAATTTTAAAAGGTTTGTCTTCGTGATTTTTTTAACTGTTAAGGGCTGTATATAGCTACTGTCACACTTTTTTCGATACATTTGACCCCTTTCCCCCTTTGTCACAAAGTCTCACACTTCACCATACCCCTCCTCTCTTTGTTTATAAAAAAACAGCGAGACAAATGCCATTTTCAATAAAAAAAAACTTGCGATGACTCTCTCTCTCTCTCTCTCTCTCTCTCTCTCTCTCTCTCTCTCTCTCTCTCTCTCTCAAATGATACCGCAAAACTCAGTTTATACGTAAAACCTTTGTATAAACGAATTTCATTTCTTATGGAGACGCGTAATATTATCTAGCAATTTCTTTACGCTAACTAATGTCGCGTGAAAAAGCAAATAAAAATGAATTGTCACCAACTTTTAATTGCTTCTAGCGCTTTTTCTAGCGCTTCTAGCCTGTTGGCGTTTTTGCTCGGTAAAACCGGGTAGAGCGTATTTCAAAGTATTTTTCACGAGCTTTCCAACCATACCAAACTTAAAGCACTAAAATGCAGTTTTCGTGTAGAAAAAGCGATTTAAAAATGAATTAAACCTTAATGTTTCACGCTTCCAACAATGAATTTCAACGATGGAAAAGAGATAAAATTAAAACTTTTGAGTTTCGCTAACTAAAGAACGCTTATAACTTTTTTCTAGTGGATTCAGGTTATTGGACCTTGGGCGCCCTGACAATTTCTTCGTTAAGAGTATTTATTAAAGACCTTTCCAACCATATCAAATTCGAAAGAAATGGACCATCCGTTCGCGTAGAATTAGCCCTTTACGACGAAAATGCGTTTTTAATTAATATCTCCGTTTCAGCGTTCGATTTCAAAAATTTTTGTTGATGACACTAAAACTCGGCAATAGCTACTGAACAAAAAAAGAATGAAGGAAATTGGGCAACAAACAGTAGAGAAATCGGTACCGAAAGAAAACGGCCTATTTACTTCAACAGCCACACACCAGAGTTGGGCAAATTTTAATTGCATTGACAATTAAAGATTAACAATTGATTAATTGGTAAACGTGACCACAACATCTAACAATTGATCAATTGTAATTGTGGAAAATTACAATTAACAATTAATTAATTGTTACAATTAATTAATTGTTAATTGTGGTAAACTACAATTAACAATTAATTAATTGTTAATTGTAGTTTACTACAATTAACAATTGTCGATTGTTCTGTGCTTATAAAAAAATTTAACCTAACTTATAAAAAAATTACTGGTTTTGTACAATATATTCTACACACGATAGGTCTACCTGGGACGTGGACGCTAAATGGTTACCATATTACTATCCAACTATTTAAATACACATGTTAGCAACTAATAAAATATAAATAAAATATCAGTAACTTTCAGTAAATTACCGCCCAATAGCCAGGGCTAAAGCAGAAATATATGAAATACTCGAGTTGAACCGATCCATTGCTTCGGTCACTCGTTTGGTCTGCGCTAATTCTATATTAGCTACCAGTTTGTTTGGCACTCTTGGCTTCCTCAAAATGTTTTCCATCTCCAGCTCAGTCACTTTCCTATGCCAGGCAGATGCGTGCTAATAAGCACGAAACTGCAGTCCTCGGCTGGAAATGACTGAGCTGGCGGTGTATGTCATATGTTAGTAACTTTATTACGAGTAATAAATTATTTAATGCAGTATATGACTTTTCTCAAAAAATCTTATGGCTTCAGCAAAATATCCTCAAAAAAGGTATACAGTCGACTCCCGCTACAACGCGATCCAACTTACGCGAAATGGCTATAACGCGATTTTTTCTTCGGTAAAGAATTTTATTCCTAACGCGAATTCTTCACCCGCAACACGAAAAATTTCCGAGGGGAATCGCGGTTGTTTCATGATTGGACCTTCATCCTTTTGCCATCACGGAGAACGGAAGTTCCCACACCGTACTAGTCTGAACATCGCTTATACAAATAACTCTATACGCCACATTTCCCACTTATTTGTTCATTCTATATGGGAAAGTTAATGAAATATAATGACACCTAAGAGCACTGTTTCGTTTAAAGTTTGTGAAGATAGAATGAAAAAGAGAAAGTTTCAACAACTATAATGCATTTGTTTTTCTTACTACATAATGTACTTACTGCAGTGATTTATTTTACGTCTTTCATTCCCCTTGATTATTGATTTTGTGCATCGTAGCAGTTTTTTATGTTAAAAAAATCTTTTGTTAAAAAAATACAATAAATAAAAATTCAATTTTTTATTTAAGAAACAGTAATGTATAGTTAAGAAATGGGTTTTAACAGTTTGAGGTGGCGTTTACAAGTGTCTATAATCGTATAAGTATGTTTATAAACGTTTTCAAATATACCCTTTTCCTCAACGCGAAATTTCTACTTACGCGAAGGGTCTTGGAACGCATCCCTCGCGTAAGTCGGGACTCGACTGTATTTCAATTAAAAATTTAAAAAAAAAAATTCTTTACTAGTAAAAGTGCGAAGAACATCTGGGGAAATTACAGAAATGCATCTTAATTACACGATTAAAAAAATAATAAAATAAATAAACAGAGCGGTCTCTGAGATCTTACGTCCCCTGTTATGTCCTTCTTTCTAATTTCCCCTGTTGCAGGTTAAACTATAAACCAATGATCTGCACAATTTTAAAACACTTAATTAAAATACATACATATACGTGTGGAAAAAACTTGCCAAGACGAGAATAGTTCACGCGGCGAGCGAGCAATCAACACTGAACGAAAATACGAATTCGAATAATACTTTGAACTCTGTACGCTGCCCTGTACCTATTGATACATTAAGTTAATTGTTAGTTTTAATTGTTTCATAGAACAATTAAAAAAAAATTGCAATTATTTTAATTGTGAAAAGCGATTAACGTACATTAATCTAATTACATTAACTGCAAAGTTTAATTAATAGTTTAATTGCAATTAATTTAACTGCAATTATTTTAATTGCAATTATTTTAATTGCAATTAATTTAATTGCAATTACTTTTTCAATCAATTAACAAGGCAATTGAAAAAATAATTGATTAATGCCCAACACTGCCACACACACACCTGATTAAGAATAAATTATCCATTGAAATTTAGACCTCCCAGAGCAGAGGAAATTAACCTATCAGGGATAAAGGGCGTGAACACAATAAAGTTTTATCGGAAAACCACAAAACCATGCCCCCTTTTATGTAAAATATTAGTTTTTTTAAAGTAGGGGGCACTGACCCCCTTCCCCCTAAACTTTTAAAGGACGTACCTGGTTCAAGGGGTGGACTGATGTCGTTAATGTGATAAAAATTCGAAGTATTGCAGCGTATTAAGTATGTATTACGGAATTTTATGTAAAATTCTCAAAATTCAGGCCTTTTGCCAGAGCAGAAAAAAATAGCTCACATGCTTGATATTTGTTTTGTATTGTTTCAATGTACAGTCGGATCCCGACTTACCCGAGGGATGCGTTCCAAGACTCCTCGCGTAAGTCGAAATTTTGCGTTGTGGAAAAGTGTTGTGTATGTGACATTTTAGAAATTTTTAAACACCTATACAGTAGATACAATAAGTTTCATTTATAACTTAAAAATTGAAGATGATGATTTATGCTGCGTAATCTGATCGTCATTCTAATATATTTTTAAGTACACTACAGTAGCTTCGCATTTGCTTTTATAACATTGAAATCTATGGTGACATCCCTCTTTCAGGGTCTCTATTCTCTATAATACAAGAGCAAATTCCAATTTTATATTGTTTGCATTTTGCTTAAACATTACTCTGTGAGATTCATATTAAAACTAAGGTCTGGATTTATACGGATTGCCTTCCCTTGACTTTTAATTATACGTATGAAAGATTCACTCATACCTTACTGTCGTGCTTCCTTCGATCCACTTTCTAGTTGTTAAAACGTATCAAGAATATTTAACTTTTCTTATACTGTCGCAAACTTTCGCTTTTTGTTTCCATCTTCAAATTTTAAGTGAAACAGCGTGCTTAGGTGCTACAATATTTCATTGCCTTTTATATTTAGAACAAATAGATGAAAAATGAAGAGTGGTGATTATACACACAAATAAAGCTATGTTTATAGTGCGGTGTGTGGGAACTTGCGCAGTCAGTGATGCTGAAAGGATGAAAGTACATTCACGAAGTCAATGTTTAGTAGTGAATAACAAAGCCGAAAATTAGCATCATGATTCCTTTCCAAATATTTTCGAGTTGAGAGCGAAAAATTCGCTTTAGCTCTAAAATTTGTTGCTCCTGAAAAACTCGCGTTGTAGCTGGAGTTGACTGTATGTACGTACCAAATTTCATTAAAATCGGTCCAGTAGTTTTGGAGACAATTGACCAAACCTGAAAATTCTCTTAATATCTAGCACCAGTGTATGAAAAAGTAAGGCAATAAAGCTCTAAGATTATCCTTGAACTGAAAATTGTTGGCACTTAACGGGTAAAGAACTGCTGCTAAGAAGTCTGATACAAAGATAAAGCAACAGGAAAGCATTATTAGACTCTGGTTTCCTGAAGTAGGTAAGAGTAAATTCAGAAGTTGATATCTTCCCAGGAAGAACACTATAAAGCTCTCCTTGCAGTTCATGGAGGATTTACTAAAAATTAAAACGTTCCTCATAGGTGTATGTGTATACATTTCAAAGTGTGTGCATTTTCATTGCATTGTGTTGAATTCATACAGGGTTCATACATTTGTGGTTAAAAAAAAATTCCTTGACTCTTGCAGGTTGTTTTATAGAAAATTCCAGGTAACTCGCTTGATTCAAAAAATTAAGTTTAAAAAGCAATATTTTCAAAATGATTAAAATTGTTTAAAGTAGCAATGTGGAAGAACTGAAACTTTTCCCCTTAAAATAAAAAAAAAATATTGGATATTTTTTTTTTTCCTTTCTTTCTTTTTTCTCTCAAAATTTTAAGATTTTTTTTAAACACTTAGTTCAAAATCGTTTTAATTGGTTTACTTCTTGTTGAAAACAAAGTATTTTCAACTTATTTTAGCTTTTCTTCGATGTCAAGTGTCAAGCGTAATATTAGAGTTTTGCTGTAGTCGAGCAGCAATCTTTTTGCATCCGCTTTTGGTTTACAATACTTCTTTTTATTTTCTTACTAGCAGCTGCGTAGCCCGGCTGTGCACGGTGTAACTCGAAAAAAAAAAAAAGTTATGTCACGTAACGCATGTTCAACAGTCAGGCTTCAATTAGAGAAAACAAAATTTTATTTAGCCACAATCGAGAAAAAAAAAGTGGCAGCCTTCTGAATTGTTTTCACGCTAATTTCAAATGAGATCACGGAAACTATAAATTTCCGATATAAAATGTCTGTTTCATTTTGCTTAGTG
Organism: Uloborus diversus; assembly: GCF_026930045.1. Lineage (NCBI taxonomy): Eukaryota > Metazoa > Arthropoda > Arachnida > Araneae > Uloboridae > Uloborus > Uloborus diversus. The sequence continues at coordinate 111,807,901 of NC_072731.1, read as the reverse complement.
ATGCTTTTTAATTTTTTCCGGTGATTTTTACAGCCTTTTTTTTTTTTCGAAATTCGAAGGAACTGAATGAACCCTATGGGTATTTTTCCCGGACTTTCGATTGGTGCTAAATTTGAATTGGTCTGATGATTATTTTCGGATAGAAAGAGCCTTTTTCGGGCCCTGAAATTAAAATTCGAACGGTTCGGTACTTTTTTGGCGTTTGAACCGCTCCCCAGGACCGGATTACCAAATAGGCAACTTAGACGGGTGCCTAAGGGCCCCGAGACTTTCGATGGGCCCCAAGCGATCTTAAAATTGAAAAAAGTTCTTTTTCCAAATTCCAACAAAAAATTGTTTTAGGCTCCAACTGTTTTCTTTCTTTCCCAACCCGCTCTCTCCCGCCGAAGCGGTTTCTAGAATCAATGAGAAGAGATAGGAACTGGCATTTCGGAGCGGATGAGCGGATGGCAGTGAGAAAAAAAAAAAACGGACAAAAGAAAAATGCAGGTGTAAAATTAGGAGTAGAAATCAAACTTTATGACTTGGACCATTATGTAAATTGTTTTAGTTCCCTATTCTCGAAAATTGAATGCACTGGAAACACTTCCGATGTGGTCGGTCTTAACTACCGGATTTTGGTCATAAAACTATTCCACAAGGGTTTTTTCTATTCTGCAATCTAAACCATAGGCGTCGGAGTCGGGGGAGCTGGGGGAGCTTGAGCTCCCCCTGGAATATTTCTGACCGGCTGCGCTCCCCCGGAAAATTCTCGCACAGCAGCTTTCTGTCGTACATTGTTTACCTCAAATCTGATTTCAAAAATGTGATTTGCCTTTTCAAAGAATTTCCACCTAATAAGCAACAAAAGCAGGGGACAGACGGAGTGTTAGTGCACTTGAGTCCACCTTAACCCTTTTTCTCACTGTTTACACACCTCTTGATTCCCGGAAGAAAAATAAAAGAATTTTAGACAAGCTATCCTACCGGCTGCGGAAAAGTGGTCTTTGCCCCGCGGCCAGCAAAAATCAGTACCAGTACCGATAGGGGTTTGCTCCCCCCCCCCCTTGAGTTCGTGTTTCGGGAGCGGCATCGCAGTTTAGTTCACATTCTGGTTTTGCCTCGCATGCCGGTTTTTTGTCACGTTATCACAAAAAGGATAGTGAGTCAGTTTGTCATTTAAATATGAATAATATGGAAAGTGTTACAGACATAAGTATAAAAAAAGGTTACTAAGGTAAGCAACTTGTTCAAATCAAATGATTTCAACTTTCCAAAAACTTATCTTAGTTTAAGATATCTGGCTTCTTAAGGCAATGTAAAGAATTTCCAGCGGAGTCCTTTGAAACTGGTTGATTAAAATAAACTTGCAAAATATAACGTGAAAGTTAAACTAAAAGACCAAGTGGTCGTGTTCTTTATTCATTGCAATTACCTACATCAAAAAAAAAAAACTCGGGGAGGGAGGAATTTCCATTTACAAATCAATTTGTTTATTTATTTATTTTACTTCGTTTATTTCCATCTTTTATCATTTTTCACTCCTTCATAAAAAAAATAAGCTCATAACAAAAAAAAAAATCTTTAAAGACTTCCCAAAAGTCTATGTAGTTACAAAACAAGAAACAGTCCTAAACTAATTCTCGAGGGATCATGAACGTACATATATTTCGGATTTAAATTCTATGTTTCGATCAAAAGGTACCATCAGATCGCAAAAATGTCATTGTTCGATGATCTATCGAAACCGAAAGTAATCTGTTGCCAGATAGAGACCCTGTAGCGTCCGAAATAGATATTATAGCCCGGTCAATTTAGACATAAAAATAGTGATCAAATAACAAAAATTCCGGGAAAGCTAAATTTTTGTAGGGACCATGGGCTAACTATTACAAATAAGGTGCCAAAAGTCCCCATCGATCCCATGTGCGCTAAAAAAGTTATTCGGGGTCAAAGGTCAAAATGTTAGGTTTTTTGGATTTTTCTTAAAAACGGTAAGTTTTATCGAAAAGTACCGCAGACCAAAGTTGTAGATCTCAAAATTCTCTATAAAAATGGTCCTTATGATTTTTTTCTCCAAGACCAAACCTTCTCAGATATTGCTTACTCTCAAAAGACAGCCAGTCATTTACAGAATCCCCTCTACTTGCATGGCCTTGAATAATCTGGCTATTCTAGTCCGTGTGGCATCGTTCACGTACCCAAAGGGGCCGGACCTACTAAGGGCATGGGCGCACCCCTCAATATCGCGGAACCCCCCCCCCTAAGAAGCAAGAGTCCCCCTCCAAAAACTGAGAAAAATACTCCTCAAAACAACCCCCTTTTAAATGTTTTTTGAGCTCTCAAACTGTAACCATATTTCATACAATAAAACATAGTTTGGCTGGCGAGTCGCATTATTATCTTGACTTCTGACAATGTTTGGCCTTAGTGATACATTGTGAGTAAGATTTCTAGATTCTAATCTGACTTTAAGAAATCCATCTCTCTTGGTTAGGCAACAAACTGTGTTTGACGCTTCTTTGTCTAATTTTACGCATCGTCACACTGCTTTAGTATAACGTGAGGTATTGGAAATCATATAATTCAGTAGTTACGCCCTCAAGCACCATTTCTTTGAAAGTTTTATCTGATATTCCTTTTTTAAGAAGATGATCCGAGTTTTCCCACTTCTGCTTATCAAAGAGCTCAAGTTGAAATCTGAAATTGTAAATTTTCGCTATACAATCGAATTTTTTAAACTTGCCATCGTACTATGTTTAGAACATCAGCTCTTGTTCTCTAAACTGGTTACTTTGAGAATCTAAAAAATATAACACTAGGCATTGCGGATAACCATCATCGGAGAACTTGTTTCAAGACAGATTACGACGATCAGTTCGAAGATGGACAATGAACATGTATAATTCCAGATTTCAATTTTGAAGCAGAAAGACTGCTATGAGCTCATTGATAAGCAGAACTGGTAAAACTCGGCAGCTCCCTCTTTCAAAAAGGGGACTTCCGATAAAACTTTGAAAGAAATTGCTTGGTGGCGTACCTACTGAGTAGTATGGTTTTCAAAACTTCACGTCATACTAAAGCAGCGAGACGATAGGTAAAATAAGAAAAAGAAGTGTCAAGTACTCAAAACCTCACATGTCATACTAATGCAGTGAGACGATACGTAAAATAAGAAAAATAAATGTCAGGTACAGTTTGCTGACTAACCAAAAGGAATGGATTTATTCGAGTCAGATTAGAATCTAGAAATATTAAGCCACAATACCATCAAGTCACAATTTCAATCAAGACTGAAAGTTATAAGAAGTAAAATAGTTCAACTCGCATGCCAAACTTATGTGTTATTGTAATCAATGTGGTCATGGGCGGATTTATGGGGTGTCAGAGGGGGGCAATGCCCCCCCAGTTTTGGGTGGACTTTATGTAGCAACAACACATCTTCCAAAAATTAAAAAAAAAAATCATTATTTTTTCGTTTTTGAGTAGTTCAGAAGAGCATGGGTGGATTTATAGGGGGGGGACAAAGGGGACAATGCCCCCCCCCCCCAATTTTGCGAGGAGTTTATATAGTAACAACTTATCTTCCAAAATCTTATAACAAAAAAAAACCATGATTTTTTTCTTTTTTGAATAGGAAATTAAAGTTTATTTTTTCTTTTAAACTTAAAATAGCCGTTTCTTACAAAGTTTGAACAATACTGTACAACTGTATAATCTACTACTCAATTTCAGAGACTGAAAAGTGCAAATTACTGATATGTTCTAAAATCCCTGAAAAGAATTGGCGCAGTATAGCCTACAAGGGCTCTTGAGCCAAAACCCCAATCTAACCAACCAAACCTTGAAAATTATTAGACAAGTTTTTGAAACTCCTAAGCAAAAAGTGCTTCAATTTTATTTCTTATCAAGTGTATAAATTAAGAATTGTTCAAATGGGTAGTATGTTACTCTCTTGATACCTATTCTCTTAATCTGTGCACCATTTCTTTAAAGTATTAACTTGCATCACAAAGCACTTTTAAAGCGTAATACTTAAAAAAAAAATTATTTGCCTATTATTTCCAATTAACCCTTATAAGACTTCAAAATGCAGAATTTTATATCCATTTTAGATAATTTCCTCCGGGGAAGTAACCCCCAGGTCCCCCTAAAACTGGAGATATTCTATATCCCACTTAAAAGGGAGCACTGCGTCACTCTCTTAATACCAGCCCCCTCTCTTTTAAGGTCAATTTAAAAAGGACAGCATGGTTACACACAGTAATGAAAACGACACATAAAAAAGTAAAGAATGGCCTTACGCATCACAGAAAAAAGGCAAAAACATCAGAGGGGGAGGGCAATTAAAAATCTTGTTCAAAAAAAAAAAAATCCTGCCCCCCCCCCCCCCCAGGAACTCAGTCCTAAATCCGCCTATGAATGTGGTTACAGTTTGAGGGCTCAAAACCCATTAAAATTTCTTTAGCAACGTCTTTTGTTTCAAAGGGTGAATGATGTGGGTTGTTGCAAGCCACATTATTTTAAAATTTTTATACTTAACCTATGTTTTCTATCATAGGTAAATTTGACATTTTGAGCCTAAGTTATCTGCTAAGTGGAGAATTAAACATTTTTTTACTAGATAAGAAATGCTTTTATTACTTTTTTTTTCGTATCTATGTAAGAATTAATATGAAAACAAACTTTTACAAATCATAACTTCTAATATTCTCTGTATTTTTTCTCTAAGTACGGAGCAACACGATGTTATTCAATTCTGACTATATTGGTCAAATTCAAGACTCAACGCATATGTGGAACTTTAAAATACAGTTTATTATTAAAATGATCTTATGCAATGTGTAATCTACACAAAAAGCCTGCTCTTAAGAGCAATAACATCAAATTTCTCAAATTTTGATATTTGATGAAATTAATGTAACTTTTTCCAGTTTTTATGCATTAATGGTCAACTTCGAGGCGCGAGCGACACTTCAAGATATTTTTTGCGGTCAAAATCCTTTTGTTGAACCAAATATCTCTACAAAAGGCAACTTTTCCGGGCTATTACTTAGCGTTTATCAGATTTTGATTTTTTTTTTAAATCCACCCTAATGAGCATGGCCAGTACTTCAAAAGTAAGTCCACCTCGAACAAGAGCGGGATTAAGTGAATCTGAATCCAGCTTTTATTGTAAAAAACACTGCTTATTTTGTGGCGAGGAAGCAGATGAAGAGACTGAGAAGAACAAAACGCAGAATTATCGCAGAAAAATTTATAAAGTTTCCACACTTACATTCAAAGAATCCCTTTTAAAATTAGCTAAAGATCGTTCTGAGGTGTGTCAAAAGCTGCTCTTGCACGTTTTAATTTTGAGTATGATTTAGTCGCTGCTTTATGAATTTTTCTTTCATTTTTCTGCGTTTTCTTCTTCTCAGCCTCCTCATCCGCTTTAAAGCCACAAAATAAGCAGTGTTTTTAAAAACAAAAGCTGGATTCAAATTCACTTAATCGCGCTACAGTACGAGGAGGACTTACTTTTGAAGTACTAGCCTCACGTTGCTGCAGAGATTGAATTTTTCCGGGTGTATCATTTTCTACAATCCACGCGAATTGTAACGGACTTTTGACTTCTTAAATAATTAGCATTCTTATAACTTCTCCTGAGACTTGCATCGATTAAAGTTGGCATTCCACAACTGCACAGCACAACAGTTTCACCTTCAGTCAAACGTTTATTGCAAATAAAGCGAAATTGTGACATTTTTTTTAAATATTCATCAGCACAAACTACAGCAGACGCTTGTGATTAATACGTTTATTCACTCGAACTGCACGTTTAACTCTAAAAGAAGCAGGTACGTCAGGGGTGCCCTCTCACCCCCCCAGGAGGGGTCATGACCCAGACTGCACCATCGAAATTTTTAGGGGGATTGTTTTGAAGGGTATTTTTCTCAGTTTTTGGAAAGGGGCTCTTGCTTTTGAGGGGGGGGGGGGCTCCGCGATATTGAGGGATGCGCCCATGCCCTTAGTGGGTTGGGCACCCCTGGGTATGTGAACGACGCCACACGGACTAGAATAGCTAGATATTATTCAAGGCCACGCGAGTAGAGGGGATTCTGTAAATGACTGGCTGTCTTTTGAGAGTACGCAATATCTGGGAAGGTTTGGTCTTGGAGAAAAAAATCATAAGGACCATTTTTATAGAGAATTTTGAGATCTACAACTTTGGTCCGCAGTACTTTTCGATAAAACTTACCATTTTTGAGAAAAATCCAAAAAACCTAACATTTTGACCTTTGACCCCGAATAACTTTTTTAGCGCACATGGGATCGATGGGGACTTTTGGCACCTTATTTGTAATAGTAAGCCCAAGGTCTCTACAAAAATTTAGCTTTCCCGGAATTTTTGTTATTTCAATTGTCTAAATTGACCGGACTATTATTCAAACAAATTTTTTATTTGTTTTTGATGGGAAATATTATCAAAAGAAACAACATAAATCGGTGGCGTACTCAGAAATTACTTTTGTAGGCGCAAATCATTGCTGTGATAAAAAATGCAATTTTTAAAACTACCCCACTGTAAAAAATTAAAAAAAAAAATGTGCCCGTTACTTTGTTTCATTTTAAACCGTCAGGGATAGATTTTTTTCATGAAGGTATAAAACTGCAAGGATAAATAACATTCAAAGAATACTAAAGGTACAGGAACACTACAGGAACAAAAATTCACATAAATCAAAATCGGTGAAATCTTCACTATTATAATATTCCTAAAATCTTTCAATGATTAATACAACTGTTTCTACGTAAAAATCAGTTTTAAAAAATGCGAGTTCATTGAAATAAAAAATTTTGAACATAATACTTTACGAAATAAGAGTTATTCATTTTTTTTTTTTTTTTTTTTTGCTTTCCTAATTTACGATTTTTTTGTCACATACAGATATATTTTCATGCCGAAATTGTAACTTTTCATTTATTATTTTTCATTTATTAAAAAAGCGCCTTCAATATTTTATAGTTTCTCTCAAAGACTTTTACTAAAATTTATCTGAACAATAAAATATATATCGAACACTTCATTTTAACACATTTCCAACGTTCTGTTTCTCCACGCTCCTGTTTCATCTTCTTCCCTTTTTCTAGTTCTCAGAAAATAAGAGAGTCTTCTAAATGCTACGCTGCCGAAGTCCTCCCTTTCCTTCAAAATTATTACAGACGAGCGCCTAAAATTTTGTTTTCAGGACTCGGTTAACTGAAAATTTCCGAAAGAGAGTCCCTGAATACCTTGTTCTCCAACATGGGAAATTAAATAATATTCCTTTTTTGGGAATTCAATTTCAAAAAATTGCTCGGCGCCTAACCAGGGGCTGATTACGATTACTGGGCCTGATTGCCAGGGCCTGATTACAATTAGTCGGCCTAATTGGCCTGGCCTAAGAGGCCCCAAATTACTGAAATAATTATGCATAACATTACAACTATACGAAAAAATTCCATGTATTTTTAAAAGTAATAATAATTTAAAAAAATGACATTTTATTTAGAAAAGAACTTCCTTAAAGGAGAATTTTTATTAATTCTGCCACTAGCGAATTTACCATGCCACAATTTCGAGTGCCCCGAAGGGGATTCGTGAATGCACATGATAAATAATTGACATAGTTCTGGGCCCCGAAAATGCATTCCGACAGTGCTAATAGAGTCTTCAGGGAGCCCTGAAATTATTGCAGGCCTAGGGCCTCACATTTTGTTATTCGGGACCTGCCTCTAAAGTTAACAATTAATATAATTTATATAAATGAGTAAAATAAAATAATTGAGGAAATTTATCTCTTTTACAGACTTTCTTTTTTTCAATAATGACCTTTATTTTCTGCGCAATTTTTGAATTTCATAAAATGCGGAAAAAAGTGCAAGATATTTTCATATGGTATTTTAAAAGGTTTGTTTAACAAGATCACACTCAATGAACAAAGACTTTTCTTTAAAATGTACAAATTGTGTGTGTGTACCAAAGAATTACATATTTTAATTATATATTAAAGGAAGACTATTCTGTAATCCAGCAATATTCTACTACTACTATAGTGAAGCGATAAGATAAAATTCATCAAAAATCTCCTTACACAAGAAATACTTATATTACCGTAGATGTTTAGCTTTGTCAGATTGATTTAACCGTTCTTCCGTCATTAAATTTCTCAATGCATAGTTATACATATTTAGCTGCAGAAGGGTGAGATATATTGCAGAACTATACTTGGCAACTAAGTTTTACTTAAATTAAAAGAAAAACTATTATTTACTTACTTATCAATTGCCCTAACGTTACGAAAAAAGGCCGAAACATCAAAGAGGACCGTCTGAGATTACAATTTTTGAACTGTAATTTCAAAAAAAATTCGGGGAAGGACACCCATACTCCCTGCTTGAAATGGAATCTTACATGGACTTCCAAGTTTGCATTGCAAAGCCTCTTTTTAAGCATATATAAAGTTATTCCGTTGTGATTTGTGGGCTCATATTTTCCTCATGATCCCTTTATTTTAGTTATTTAGACTTGTTATTAGGAAATGCTGAAATGCATATGTGAGGGGGCCCCATCACTTTCATTGCCTATGGGCCTCCAGATCCTTAATCCGGCCCTGCCGCTCCCCCCCCCCCCCCCCCCCCTACGTTTCTTCTTGGGTGCCCAAGTACCTCTCTGCCAAATTTGGTCGAGATCCAACATAAACTGTGGCAGACCCCCCAAGTGGTTTTTGCGGGGGGGGGGGAGGGGAAAGTAGGAAATAAGAAATCAAAAACTTAAAAAGTAGGAAAAAAATCACTTTAAAAAGTAGGAAAAAATAGGAACACACCTCAAGAGGAAACAAATTTAGCGTAAACTTTATTTCTAATGTAAAATAAACTAACGTATTTTTTATTTAAAACTGTCCCAAAAATAAACTAACAGTACTTTTGAAGTATTACAGGGATTTAATGAAAGACCGAGTCATAAAAACAAAACGAAAGAAACAAGCTGCCAATTTTCAGTATGAAAAATAAATTGGTGGAAACAAAGATATTAAAATACAAAAATATGAAAATAAAATTCAAACAAAGAAACACCTATCAACAATACAGTAATAAAAATTTTAAGTGTGAAAGAATAAAATGCAATATAGCGATCGAAAAATAATAATAATAATAATAATAAAACTCATATTTTAGTGCAATACAACCATTTTTGAAAAAGATTTGTTTTGACAAAAACGAAAACATTCCTTCGAGAGCATCCATTTATCATTTGAAAATACTAACACTTTCAGCTCCTGTTGTCATAAGCTGCGATACAAAAAGAAAAGTAAATATTAATTTAGTTTTAGTTAAAAATAATCAGCAGCTGGCATGGATTCTTGCATCAACAGAGGCAGATGTTTGAATTTGAAAAAAAAAAGGAAAAGAAAAGAAAAAAGACTTAAAATGCAGAACTAAAAAAAATTTGTTCTTAAATATGGGACATAAAATTTATAATAAAATTATTAAACTAAATAAATAACGAAATAAGTAAACTAAAGGGTTTGTATTGTGTTATATGTTTTTAGCATTCATTTTATGGAGTCAGTGGAGTCAATTTCTCCCCTCCCTGGCTTTAGAAAATTAATGCTTAACTATACAAGTTTGTGCGGTTTTTGTTGCTTTCAGATAAAATTTGCTTTCAGTATACATCCTTTGCTAGCCCCCCCCCCCCCCGGGGGGGAAGAAAATAAAAAAAACGGGCCAGTTTTAATTTGAATCAAGAAATAAAAACGAATATTGTTTTAAGGGTTTGATGATTTTTTACCTCCTTCTTCCATAATTCTTGTCACGGAAACAAAAAGGAAAAATCAATGCATGGTAAACATAACATTTTTATCAAAGAAAAATATCAGTTACTAATGATTATCTGTGCATAAAAGAGAAAGCATGCAGTTTCTCTCAATCCTCACCATACAACAAAAACATTCATTCGGAAACTGTTCACGAAATTGAGAGTGAGGAGGGGAGCAACTCCTCTATATTTATGATATGTCAGATTAGAAAATACCCATTAAAAAGAAATACAGAACATATTTGCTCGTGGCTCTATCCCCCCTCCCTCAACTTTTAAAAATGTGAAGAAATAAAAACGGAATCTCGCATTTAAATTGGTTTCCAATTTTTCTCCAAAAATCGGGAACGTTTTTGCCCATCTAGGGTTTGCCAAGTTTTTTTTTTTTTTTTTTTTTTGCAAATACACTCTTTGCAAGGAACGAAACTGAAATTTTAGAATCATATTTCCTATTTAGAATGAACAATAATCATATTTATATATGAAAAAAGTTAGTTTCTGCCATTATTTTTGAAGTGTTCCGTTTTTGCGAATTTCTGTTATATGTCGCTTCTATTTTGCACTAACATTAAGAAAATATGTACAGCGAACAGGTTTTTTTTTTTGCTTCCTTACGTTCCTTTTAAGGTTTTACATTGCCTTTCTGTTTAAATAGAGCTCTATTTCCATTGTAATCATCTATACAAAAAATTTGTGAATAGGAAATTCGGCGTTTCCCGCACTTTTTGAACAGTCGGACGTTTGCTTTAATTAAAGCTTCTAATTGACGAGTAAATCATATATAAATGCACCAGAATGTGCCAGTATCCATTTCTTTATTGTTTCGTTAAAACTGTAGGACTGAAGTCGGGGTGATAAAAAGAAAAGTCAATCATAAACGCAGCAACGGTAAAAAAAATCACTTACGAAAATTTAACTTTTAAACACGCAGATGTCGCACTATTCCTTCCAGAAATGACTGTAGTCAGTCAATGAAAAGTTCAGGATCCGCTTTTTTCTCTTGCTTTTCAAAATTGAAACATGCAGAAAATTATCGGTGCGACATTGTAAAAATAAGAATCAATGCACAATTAGAAGTGCTATACTAAAGAAAGAAAAAGTAGGGAAAAAAAGGAAAAAGTAGGAAAATAAGGAGAGAGCCCTTAAAAATAGGAAAAAGTAGGAAAAATAGGAACTCTTCGGGGTCTGCTGTGGATTTGTATAGGGAACATATAAACACACATACATACATATATATTTTCTGTTTTATTTATATAGATTAGTATACAACACAAAACATATTGAACAAAATACAAAGCTATTTTTCAGTCTAAATATGATTAACCTGTTGCATCGATCGGCAGTGGCGTACTGGGCCGCCGGGATACCGGGAAAATTCCCGGTGCGCCGGTGCCTTAGTGCGCTGGCGCCTCAGTCTTTTTTTTTTTTAATGAATTTTGTACCGGATATTGCGGCGCCTGGTACCATAAGATTTATTGTACGAGTTGAATAAATAAGACAACATCATAAAACTACGTATCATCCCTTTTTAAATTCAAAGTTACCTCCATCCATCGGTTTAATCAGAACCGTTAATGCAAAATGCTTTTTTCAATCTACCTACCTTCACCCAAGGAATAAAATGGAATTAAAAAAAAGTAACATCAGAGGATTGTTTTTTAAATTTAAAGTATCAATTCGCGAATCTAACAATAAGCAACCATTCAGCGCCGACTTGAACTCGTTGAAACTATAAAACTTTCACCTAAAAGTTTTGAACAATGCCGTTGTTTCCAGATTTTTTTGAACCAAGGCGCCTATTTCGGCCATATAACTTTCGTACGGCGTCCATCTCTCTATAACTCGCTGACAAAGCCAGGGTTTTTAGTCCTGGGGGGAGGGGGGCTAAGGTCAAAATTTTTTATGTTGTCTTGATGACGCTTCCAACGAAGCAAAAGAAAGGCAAAAACTTCAGTTTCACTAAGTGCAGACGGGGAGTGAGGCTGCAGCCTCATACACATATAGCTCCTTTCCTAGATTCGTCACTGATATAACTAATCATAACTAACAGAGAAAAATTAATAAAACTGGTATGCCTTCATTGCACAGCCCTTGATTTTTATTCATGATTCAGAAGCGCTGCGAAATTTTTCAACAGTTCATAATTCTCTAATAGTGAAGATGAAAATTTCGTGGCATCGGCGCCCCCATGAAGACTTTAAGGCACTCTAATTTACTCCTCCCCCCCCCCAGCAGATTGGGAAACAAAATTAGAGGTAGGAGCCATTCATTTTCAATAAGAGATTTTGTTCGTTTAAAATATTTTCTTTTAATTCATTATTAAATGTAGCGCATGATTACACAAAATTGTTATACGCGTGTATTATACTTCTCATTTTCAACTTATCACATTTAATAGCGTTAAATTTGAGCTTTTTCATAGGATCAGATTGTCCTTTTAGTCGTTTCATTTGATACTTTTCACACTTCCACATACCTTTTCCCTTTCAGGTGCTATTTTTTTTTTTAAAGGCGGCAAATATCACTACTACTCAATAAATTTTATTTTAAATTCAAAGCATGATCAGGGGCGTAACTAGGAGAGCAGAGGGACACCAACCCCCCTCCCTCCGAGCGCGAAATTGAAGATATGACTAAAAATATTTTTCCCAACTTTAAATGAAAAAGAAAAAAAAATCAATCGAAAATTAATTTTGTCGACTAAAATCAGCGGCAACCACCGTTGGGGTACGAGAGATAACTCGCCGCCTTACCCCAGCATTATTAAAGATCGCCGAAATTTCCATTTAAAGTACTTCAATTTCGAAAACTTTCAGGGGATAGCACCTAGCCGACTCACATCATAAAAGATCGTTTAAAATTTAGCATATTGGACTTCAATTTCGGAAACTTACTAGAGGAGTCACCCTAACTTCAGCGAAATTATGATTCGAGAAATTATAATAAATTGTATATACAATTTCGTTTTAGCTCTTCAATTTCGAAAACTTTCCAGAAGAGAGTCCCCGAACACCACCCCGTCCTCTAAAGTTATCAAAGACAGAATTCAGTTATGCCATTTAAGACTTCAAATGCGAAAATTTTCCACAGAAAAGTTTTGAACCGCATGCCTTTCTCTAAGAGTCAGCAAAAATGGCCTACAAATATGATATTTGAACTTCAAATTTCGAAAGCTTCCGGGGACGAACCACCGTATTCAATTTATTAAAGTTGGTCTAATGCTTTGTAAAGACCTCAATTTTGAAACTTTTTCGAAGAAGCGCTCAGGGCCGTCGCCAATATCCACTAGTTTTTCAGAAATGCAGCCGCCAATTTCTGAAAGTGATTAAAAACAGAAAAAGAAAAATGAAGAAAACCTTCGCAATCCTTAAGAATTGAAATTGTAATAATCAATGAACTAAAGGAATAAAAGTGACAAAAAGTATTTTTTCTGCCAAATTTAAAAAGAAAATGACATTTTCTCATATTATTGGGAAACATCCAAGATCCTGCATTATAATTTACCTAACTGAACTCCGCCGAAATGTACGTTTCAAACATTTTTGATCGAAAAAAAATAGCGTATCGTTACAAACCTATTACGAGATTTAGTTCAATAAAAAATGAATAGATTAATAACATAATAGCATTATGTAGGCCGCTGTAATATGTTTTAAAAAGAAAACAAGTTAAATAAAATAAAAAAAGTAGGGAACGAGATTTAAATAATATAATGAATTAATAATAAGTTCTCAGTGTTTGAATGTTTTAAAGTGAAGGTAAACTAAAACTTTATCTCGAGATTTAGGAGGCATGATGTTTAAATTAAAATAAAGTGGGGGGAAAAAAAAGACTCTAGAGGCAACAATCCAAAATGTGAAAAATTTTCTCTTTGGAAAAAGCCGCAAACTCTTTCATTTCAAATAAATAAAAATATCAGGCTGGAAATTTAAAATTTCATTTTCGAAAAACTAAAGCACTCAAATAGGTTTAGAAAAGAAAACTGGAGGAGCGTTTTCCACTACATTTTTACCAACATAAAAAGCTAAGTCCTGGTACATTTTCCGCATTGAATAGTTCTGAAAATGATTAAAACTTGCATTTTAAGGCATTTGATCACATTTCAACGTTCGAACATAGTTTAAAAGTGTTCATGACTTAAATTTGTCTGCCGTGCACTAATTTTCGTTCATCCACTTGGATTGCTCAGTAATTTTAATATATTATTGACATTTACTGCAGCACGACCGTACCGAAAATGAAGAGCGTAGGTACTTTTTTATAAATCATTTACACAAACAATAAATATTCAATTATATTGCAATCATGGAAAAATAAAATCGTTTTATAAACGTTCAAAATTTTAATCAAGAGCAACGTATTAATACGTACGTATATATGATTCGACATTTGAATATCCGTATAGAATATAAAAGAGCACAAGTCTTTCGATAAATTGAAAGCCAAAACAAATTCTAACGAGTTATTCATTCTTACTATTACTAGAGTGACGAAAAAAACTCAGTAATTCGCTTCAAGCAATAACGCCGAGGAAAGCTAGTTAACTTAGACACGATATAACAAATTTAAAAAAAAAATCGAGACGGAGAAGGAATTTCTTTTTTTTTTTCGTGCTTTTTTGTTTTTGATATTCGCATCATCGTAATTAGAGTTTCCGTTCACTTGCTGAGTGCATCACATTGCTAACAATAAATCTCTTAGCTAAAGATCCACAAGATCGCTGACAATACAAGCAAGTAAAACCACACATTCAAAATTAATTGTTGAAATAACTTTTCAAATATCATCTAATTTAAGCGTTTTGATTATTAAATGTTACATATCCGGTGCTGATAGCTATTTTTAGGTAAAATTTATGCATGATAGAAATAGCAAATGTACATAACGGCTAACTGAAGAATAAACGTACCTTTGAAACACTTTTAAATATGTTCGAAAGCCTTAAAAGCTACACTATAATCAAATGCCTGTACTTACGCGAAATTTTGAAGAGTAAATCGCAGAAACTTATGAGTTTTAATTAAATTTCGTACTTTATTCAATGGGAAATTTTATGTGCGTAGTTAATCTTGCGTCCGCCATTGATTGTGGTTGAATGATGTCAGAGGGGAGAGCGCATGCGCCAACGTTTCACCCATGCATTTAGAAGGTTCGTCTTCACATTTATTAGCGTCATTCACCTTGATCACATTTCCTAGACTCCATTGCACCCTGAGGCTCCGTGCTTTCACCCCAGGGAGCCAAATATTTTGTCAAATTCACCCATAGTTTTGACAGTGTATCTCTTAGTTTTTGATTGCCAAAGGTAGTCGAAAAGCGTGTTTTTTAAATTTTGATTTTGAAAGAATTCCGAAGAAGAGTTCCCTAACCACATCGCCTACAGTCTCCAAAGATGGTCTTCAACTTCAAAAAGCTTCCAGGAGAGCATTCCACTCAAATATTCGAGAACCGCAACCCCCCCCCCCCCCCCCCCATCATCAAAAATCGTTTAAAATTTCGGTTTTAGGACATAAAATTCTAAAAGTTCCGGAAGTCCCTGAACCTCCGTTCCCCCTATTATCACCAAAAATAGTCGTTTTTTTGGCTTAAATTTCTAAAAATTCCAGAGCTTCCTGAACCTCCCTTCCCTTCTAATATCATCAAAGACGGTCTAAAAATATGGTCGTTTTTAGGGCTTCAATTCTGAAAAGGTTTCCAAGAGGAGCTCCCGAACTACCTAATACATCGTCGAAGGTAGACTGCAATTTTTTTTCTGGAATTTCAATTTTAGAAAATTTCCGACGGAAAGCCTCCGAACCTCTCTGCCCACTAATATTACCAATGATCGTCCAAAAACTGTGTTTTAGGAGATAATCTTGAAACCTTTCTTGGGGAACGATCCTATCACTCGCTCTAAATCGTCTTAAATTTTGTTTAAGGGTTTGTGTTTCGAAAGGGTTCGGAGGAGAGCTTCCGGGAACTCCTCTCCCTTACACCATCATTGAAAGTCAACAGAAATAAAGTTTTTAGAACTTCAAATTCGGAAAAAATTCCCGTCCTCTTAACATTACCAAAGATGGCCTACAATCGTGCTTTTAAGATTTCACTTGTGGAAAATTGCCGGTCCTTTTAACATTACTAAAGATAGCCTGCAGTAGCGTTTTTACGACGAAAAACGCGTTACGTTCGAAAAATTCCCGAGAGTGGGCCCTCGAAACTATCCTCCCCTAATATTACCGCAAATAGTCTAATTGCCTTTTTACCGCTTCAATTTCGGGGAAGCGCCAACCACCCTTTCTAAAATAATTGGATATAATCCACAATTGCGTTTTTAAAGTTTCAATTTCGAAAAAGGTCTGGGAGCATCATCGAACCTCTTCAGCCCCTAACATTACCAAAGATAATTTAAAGATAATCTTTAGATATCGCAGTTTTAGAATAATCTATAGAGATAATCTAAAACTGCGTTTTAGGGGCTACAATCTCGAAAAATTTAGCGGGGAGAGCCCCAGACCCCCCTTCCCCCTCTTTATTAAGATGGTTGTAGATAACACTTGAACTTTAACTTTTCGATCCCAAAAAAATAGACGAAGGAACACTCTCTACCCTCTTCTCCTTCAAACTCCTCTTTTTACTCGTTTCTTATTCATAAAAAACTCGTCCAAAGTTTAATTTTTAGAAGTTCTAACTTCGAAACCTCTCCTTCCCCTAAAACATCCCTCTTTCTAACATCACCGAAGGAAGTAAAAAAACTTTCTTTCATTTCGATAAAAGGGGGGGGAGCGCAAAAGTTTTAGTTGTCTTGGGGCGTTGAAGATTATCTACTCCTCGGATAGGAAGTTCATCAAGTTTAATTTTTTAGTTCAACTTGGTGAATGGGAGGGGGTTGGGGTGTGAAAATAGAACAAGGCGCCGGTCAAGTGTTTTTCCCGGTATACATTTTTGACCCAGTACGCCACTGTCGATCGGCACACCATATAATGCACAATAAAAAAATTAACACCCGCTTTCTTCCGCATATTAAAGGACGTTTACATTAAAACTAAATTTTTCTTCTCAAGAAAATAATTTTTAAAAATTCACAATTTGTTACACATTTCATGTTACTTTCAATAGTTTACATTGAGATTGACATCCAATTCTGTTTTTGGAAGCTTACGTCCATTTCCATTGTACAAACGGCCAAATATGGCGACTAAGTGAAAATTTGAGATAATAAGTAGATTTTTGAATTTGAAGCACAAATGTAATAAACAATTAATAATCCTTAAAAAACTACAATTAAGACAAAATTGTCAGTTTTTAGCACATAAACGTCTAAATCAATTAGAAAAAAAATGATCTGAAGATAAAATTTTGCATTTGTCCAGAAATTAATTACGAATTATCCGAGGGGGGGAGGCACATTTTGCGTTATTTTCAATAGTTTGTACAGCAATAAAGATCCAATGCGGTTTTTGGGAGCTGAGGCACTTAAAAAGTCTTGTGTACTTCCATCTTGGGAATGACTAAATATAGCGGCTACTCCCAAAAATAAGAAATTATTTTAAAAATTGGTAGCATGAAAACAATTTTTAAAAAAATCTTCATAAAACTACAATTTAGTTGAAAAAATTTTACCACATTTGCGTCCAAAGCAATGGGAATAAGATTAAGTTTTAAGAAAAAAATGTTCATTTCTCAAAAACATTCAAAAATAATAATAAAAAAAAAAAAAAAAAAAAAAAAACAATTTTCAGCACATTTTGTGTTATTTTCATTAGTTTACAATTAATAGACGTTTCCATCTTGTGAATGACCAAAACTGGCGACTTATGTTTCACACGTAGCTGAAAAGACTTTCGATCAAAAAAACGATTTTCCCCGATCGACACTCCCATCTTCAGGCTTGTGCTTCCTAAGCAGTAAATTGTCTTCTTCCCTGTTGAGTTTGTGCATAATTCCTGTTCATCCGCAGAATTGTTTTCTTCGGAACTATTGAGGGTCAAAAATGGCCATTGCGGAAGTTTTTTTGGGTCGTAACTTTTTACCTTGCCAGCATCATTTTGCCACAAAATTTTTACGACTTTTTAGGGAAACATCGGTAAAAATGAAAATTAGATCTCTTGAAATAAAATTCCCTTGGAAACAATGAAAAAAAAAATTTCAGTGGCAAATTTGGAAAATTCCGACATTTTTTACTGTGTCATTTTTCCTGTATCAATCCTGTGTCAATCCCAGGTTTTTCCAGATTGTACGAACCTTGGTCATATTAACTGCAAAATTTGTTCATTGTTAAATGTTTTCCTAAATTTGCATTTTTCACATTTTTACCTCTTTTGAAATAAGTAAAAGTAAATAAATTTTATCCAAACAAAATGTTATTGAGGCAATTAATACATCTATATTTTACCAAAACAATACCATCATTGACAAAAAATTCACTTGCACTCTTTTACACTTTTTTGAAAGTGATGTAGCTTTTTTGTCCTCTTTTGTGTCAATATCAAGGATAACAGATCACAGGTCATATTCGGGGAGGAGAAGGAGCAGGTATTATTCAGAATTTTAAGATACAAGTAGTAACCAAACACAGAGACAAATGATAGTAGAAAAACGTATATTTATTATGAAGATACTAAATGAGAGGTCATTACATGCCGACGCCAGTTAGATTTGGTGGAAAAATCTCGAAGGCACATCTTGCAGCGGAATGGCTTCTGACCGGTGTGGACATACCGATGGTTCTCCAGTCCGATTTTGTGGTTGAAAGATTTGAAACAAACAGCACAGCTGTAAGGGCGCTCCTGTGTGTGAACCATGAGGTGTCTTCGGAGGTTAGAAGAAACGGACGAGGAGTAAGGACAAATTTCACACTGATACTTTCTTTCCTGTGACGAGTCCAAGAAAGCAATTCCCCCTTCACCATCAGCAATAAATACTAAAAGAAAAATCACCATTTAGTAAAAGCATAAAGTCTGATGAAATGGTGCGAACTTTATTTCAAGTATACTAATGAATTTCGATCTCCTTAAGAAAGAAATCAACTCATTGGAAAGGTATAAGATAATAAGACACCAGTAATATGCCACAAATTTGAAGGAAACTGCAGACAAGTGTTTCGAGGTTGCAAAGAATTTCTTTTTTTCAATGCAAATGCAAAAGAAGTGAGCTTATGGATGGAAAGACACCTAACAATACGCTGCAAAACAGCATTTCAGAAAATTAATGCTGATGACAGTAGTAGAGAGGCTATCTATCGAGAGTAATAGAAATAGTAAACGAATTATACTTCTCTTAGCTCCAATCATTAAAATAGCAAGAAAGCTGGTTTTTACTCGTTTTAATATAGCTTGATAACATTAGATTTACAAAGCTAAATTAAGTGTTTTCATATGACTGTTAAGTGGTTTTCTGCGTAAATGAAAGCTAGTAGTGACAACACTATAAATAAAAATTGCCTACTTTTATAGAACATTAATTTTAAGAATAGTGAACAAAATAACTCTCCAAATATTTAAGTCCACTATTGTTGGAAACAAAAGAAAATAAAAAGAAATACATCTGCTTACATTAAAACATTTACTTTTAACATTTGTCAATTTGAAATCAATGAATTATACAATATACAATGATAATGATCTCTTTTCATTCAACAAAGCACAAAGTAAGCAGTAAAGTGTTTTAAAACACTTAATGAACAAACCAACATTATTATATGCATGCTTCAGAGTTCCTAGGATCCCATATATTAGCAAAGTTGTGAGCTACAGCATGCAAGTAATTCAGTGAAGTCTTCCATTACTTAAATTAAAAAACTTTCAACTACATGCATTGATAAGAGTCCCATGTAGTCGCAAAACATATGAATGCATTTCTCTCTCTCTTTTTTTTTTTTTTTTTTGCACAAAAATAGTGCTCATTAGAGGGAAAAAAAGTTATATAATTAGCATTAATAAAAATTCATTGCAATTCATTCAAGAACTACAAGGTGCGATTGAAAAGTAACCGCACTTCATCTGAAACAACAATTTTATTGAACTTTTTAAGAAATGCACTTAATATTCTAAGTATATTATAATTAAATTACAAATCAAAGAAACAAGTTGTAAAACTTTAACCATCAATTTTTTATTTTCAGCTCTACTGCAGATACCACATCTGTGATTGGCACGACAGTATAGTAAGTAATTCGCGAACCTTGTCGACCTTTTTGTTAATTTTCAAGACCGCCCACATGCAAAATTTTAAGGGGCGGGGGGTTCAAAAATGTTCCGCATGGTTTGCAGAATATTTTCCCTATGGAAACCGATTTCAGTACAGATTAGAGATATTAAAATTTGATATTTTTAATAACTTATTCATTAATGGGTGGAAAAGAAATTTTTATACATTTTTGCAAAGAAAAAAGCACTAAAAGCAAGGAAGTTCTCATTTCAAGGGGGGCGCTTGAGCCCCCTCCCCTCCTATAGGGGCGCCCTTGTTAGTTTTTGACGTCGAAGGCCTCCCCGCCCGTTGTTTGTCTTCGGCGTCCTCCTCCCGGCCGTCTTTGAACGACTTGTGCCAATCATAAATTTGTGTCCAGGACAGAACATCATCTCCAAAGGCTTCCTTAAGCAGGTCCTGGGTCTGAGTAAAGGTCCTTTTTAGTTTTACCCAAAACTTGATTGTGTAACACTGATCCATTGTTGTATTTTCACCACTCAGAAAATGTAACCGACTGCAAAAAGAACCTTTGCGCATAGAGCAATATTTGTTGACCTAACAAATTGTGTCTAACTCCCGCAAGGAAGGTAAACACCAAGTTTAGCAGATGCCTTTCTGTTTCACATTTCTGTAGCTATCAAGTGAATGAAATGTCAGAATCCAAGTTGTAATGCTAAATCATTTTATTCATAAATCCAATAATTAACAACTGTAAAATAAACTTTAACTTTGATAAATAGTATAAACAAGTATGAGGTACTTCAACAATACTCAAATCAATCTTAATGTTCCAAAAGAACATCTTTCCAAAAAAAACTTTTGACACCCTAACATAAACTATTCTAAAAATGTTTCAAAAATTTTAAGTCCCTAACTCTCATGACGAAATTCTAAAAGCCATCCCCTAAGTGCAGGACGTCGCCTCAACAGCGAACGATCCTCTCAAAAATACGACTATTGTCAGTCGAAAATGAGAAACGCGAGCAGAAGAAGTGATTTCCTTCTCATTTCCCCCTGCTTATATAATACAGCGCATTCAATGCACGTCACGCCGTATATGCCTACGTAAGAGCTTAATCTGGATGCTTCCAGAACATTCGATTTGCCGCGGAGCTATCGGGAGATTACATCATCTCCGCTCGTGCTCTGACGTCACATCCTTCTTCCTGACGAAACACGTCGTTCGAAAGTCGTTCTGATGTTTACAAGTAGATTTTCCCGATACGCGATTTGAAACAAGCGTCCTTTAAGAGACAAGATTAACTGCCTTTTCATTATTAAAGAAATACAAGTGAGTGAAAACATTTACACTTAGTTTTCCAAAATGAATTGTTGAGAATATTTCTCAAATAGACATTTTTGGCTATCAATATTTACTAACCGCTGCTCCCAGCACACTGACTCATGTTGGGTCGTGTAAGAAAAGGATCAGACACACATTTCCCACCAACCTCATTCTTTTTTGACGCCTGGAAACCGCTCAGCGGTCAAAGTTCCGTTACTTTTTAATTGTACCCTGTATTGCATAGTACAAATTTTGAAACTCTTTCTGTCCTTTTAGAAGCAAAATTAATTCTGAAAACCTCTTCTTGTTAAAAAGTTTATTTCTACAAATATAAACCAGAAATCAGTCTTAAATTTTATATGAAATTCTTTATTATTTAAAAAACATTAAGTATTTACATGACATCAACAACTTGATGCATCCTGAACATTAAATTACAACAACATTGTGTTATTATTTAATTTTATAAAGTTGCAGCCAAAAAAGCATTTACACTTTTTTTTCCATTGATTAGTAATAATTTGCATTGTTATCTACAAGCATATATAATATAGGCCCTACTAAATAGTTAAAGTTCAATCAACAATGGTCTGAACTGCAATTGAATAAGAATTGTAATAATATACCTGAAAGTTCAGCATTTAAAATGGCAGAGGAGAAATGCTACTTCAAAACTTGACATGGACTTACTATATTTTTCATTCTCCAGAACAAAAATTATATCCAAGAAGGCAACACTTTTAGTACAACTTTTCTCTGTCACTGCTAAAACAATAATACTAATCTTAAGGAAAAATTGCATTGGTTGCTTTATTTTTATAATTATATTTGATAAAAGTAAAAATTATTTTTGAAATCCCATTGCCCACTCAATAACATCTTCAAAATCAGTTAAACCATAAATAGGCATTGAAACATTTACTTTTGAACAAAAATTGAATATTGAGAAACAATTAGAATGAAGCAACATAATTTACTGTGCTCTGGGGATGCGTTAGAATGCATGATAGAAAATTAAATTATTTCGTCTTCCATTACTGTTGGTTTTGCATAAGTCAAAACACAATATTATTACAGAGCATGAAAGTTATTTCATGATGTAATTTTCGGGCCCAGAACCAAACATAAGGAGGAAAATTAAAGAGGAAGCATCACAGTAGGGTTGACCATAATCACATCAACATTTTAGTTTCATACAAGAAGGCAACAATTGCAGAGTCATGCTGATAGACACTCAAACATGCACGCCAGAACAGTTTGTATTGACAAAGCAATACATGCAGAAAAAATGACACAAAACTATTGTAAATATCTAGAAAATAATAAACAGACTTTAAATACAATAAAGTGATAATCACAAACTTAAAAAATAAAAACAAGACTTATTTCTCTACTTTTTCCCAACAAAACTTTTCAAAATTAATTCTGCAACTGCAATCCTCATACTACACCTTACAACAGACTTTAAATACAATAAAGTGATAATCACAAACTTAAAAAATAAAAAAAGGACTTTTTTTCTACTCTTTCCCCACAAAACTTTTAAAAATTACTACTACAACTTCAATCCTCATAATACATCTTACAACAGGTTCTAAGCAAATTTTCTCAGCAATAAAACTTAGGACTTAGTTTTGCAGATAAGTAAAACTAAGTCCTAAGTTTTATTGCTGTTTTTTATTCAAACTTAATTATTTGATAATGATTAATAAGCTGAAAAATGATTCAAGTACAATTTTCCATAGCAAAACTAGTACACCACAGAGCCAACTGTGGCCCTGTGATACTCAACAGACAGTACGAACATAATCCAAGTACAGAACTAACATCTCTCCACACATCAAGTAAAACACCAAGGGAAAAGTTAAGATTTTTTTCCAATTGAATGGTATATTTCAGAATGGGATCCCAATCACTATTTTGTATTTTTCAGCTTATTGCACTCACACATTTTTTTTTTTTTTTATAGTACACACAATTTTATAAGGTACAAAGAGATCTGATACAAAAGGAGCCTGCTATACCCAGTGATAGATTTACTAAAGGGGCGGTGGGAGCAACCGCCCCCTTCGTGGCCACCATTTCCTGAAAACAATAACATGAAATTGAAGAAATTACTCGCAACTGCTACTAACTATTTTAATCAAGTAAATCCTATAAAATTTCTGTAAATTAGTTTTAGACAGTAGTGTAGTCAAGGATAGATGGCGTTACCCACTCTCACCCCTTCCCCCTTTTTAAAACTTTAATAACACTGCGTGACAAAAAAACAAAAACAGAAAACCTTCAAAATTCTTCAGACATAATTCTTGCTAATTCTTATGTAAAATGACCCACTGAGTCAAAATATGACTGCCATTTCCCCCTATATGTCCCACGTTTTGTAAATGGCATCTTCCCTCCATTTTCTTTCAGTTTTCGACAGTTTGATAGCCATTGTTTTTATTTAAAGGGAAAGGGAGCATTATATTAGCCATTAACAATTTTCTGAGGGGTTAGAGAGGGGAAAAGTTCAAATGCATGAACATTTGGAGCAAGTTCAGTGACTCATGGGGTATTCATCTCTTAAATATTTGAAAAATCACCAAAACA
Organism: Uloborus diversus; assembly: GCF_026930045.1. Taxonomy (NCBI): domain Eukaryota; kingdom Metazoa; phylum Arthropoda; class Arachnida; order Araneae; family Uloboridae; genus Uloborus; species Uloborus diversus. The sequence goes on along the minus strand of NC_072731.1, from coordinate 111,784,040 downwards.
GAGGTCTTGCTTTACAATGTCTTCACATAATTTCAGCATAAAACCTGAGTATAGAACACACTACTATGGGCTCCATGTCCAAAAAAATGTTCTCGTTGTAAAAAGGAAGCATTGTATTTTGCATAGCAAAAATCATGCTCAATTTTGTGTAAAAACATAAGTTTTTCAAAGTCCTGGGGGTAAGGAGGGAAGCAGTGATGGGGCTGGGAGGGAGTAACGGTCTTCAACCGCCAACCCCTTGAATAGGCTATAAATCCGCCCCTGGCTACACTACATGAGTGGCAAAACAGCAGATATCATGTCATCAAACTGTATTCAAAATATTTTAAAATCCTGTTTTGTTTCACTTAATGTCTATTTAGTTCCCAAGGTTTTTTTTTTTTTTTTAATTTTTAAGTACAATATCCTACTTCCATAGCCAGCTTTCGGGCAACATCTGGGCTGGTCCCCTCAAGTTCTAAGATTTTTATGTTCTAAGAAATCCAAGTTATCCACCCTATATTGTCGGCATCATGCTAAACTAACGAATAATAAAAATTTCATTTTTCAAATTCGATGTTTGCTGTAGCACTCAAAAAGGGCTACTGGTTATTACTATTTCAAATAATAGTTTTTTTTTTACTCTTAAAGTTATCTATAAAATTTAAAACATTGAAAATTACTAAATCTATCAGGTGCACAAAAAATTATATTCAGTGTTTTGGCTCTCCTGAAAAGTGCCAATTTTCACATTCGTTAGTTCAGCATGGTGCCGACAATATCATCTAAAATGTTTTATATGTCATGCGCCAAATGCTACAAATTTTAAAGAGGCTACGAATATTCGAAAATGAAATCAAGCTTGTCTCATTTACTGGTCGATTTACTGTAACTTGGACAAATAGTAAAAGAAACTCTAGTCTGTTTTGGGACAAGAAATGGTAATAACAGACCTGGCAGTTAGTTTCACAGCATGATTTAGAAAAACATTTCAAAAAAGCCTACCTAGTTTAGACATTGCACACATTTTACTACCAACTTAAAAAATGTCCACTAACATCCCTTTGCTTCTCACGTCTCAATTCACTTAAATCACAAAACTTTTACCTTCACACAATATTTACGATTTTGACACCGAAAATAACGTGACTAATTTCAGAAATATATACCTTCTACTTTCAGAGAAGAAAGAAAATTATAAACAGATGGAATGGCTCAGGATATTGCATTTGCTCTCCTTAAATGCAGACTGAAATTACTTTAAAACATGCACACTCAAAACCGCATCCCTCCTTTATGAGCAATGGCGTGACGACGCAAACTGACTTTGTGATTGAAAGCTTTGGGACACAGCTGGCACACATATGGCCGCTCCTGCGTGTGGACTCGTTTGTGCCTTCGCCAGTTCGAGCTGTCATTCGAAGAATAAGAGCAAAACTGACATTGAAACTTCTTTGTTGGATCTGCAATGAGGTAGCCTCTCCTGTTTCGAAATGAAACTGCAAAAAATAATGATGAAATTAGCTTGAGGCTCATAAAAACAAATGAACATCACAGTTCATATAAAAATGCAGTGTAACAGACAAATCACCACAAAATCATACATAAATTTAAACAACAAAATATACATAAAAGCAAATTAAAAAGACTACAAAGGATATTTAGATCTTAATGAGAACTTACTCAATACCAGAAAAGCAATCCAAATATTAAAGAAAATCATTGAAAAAAAAATCCAATGTCCATTTAACATAATTTATTTCAGCTATAAATCAATTTTCTCATCCCACTGTACTGTACGTGGTGCCATAGTTAAACTGCTACAGTAAAAGAGGCACCATGTGTTCAAATCGGATGATGATGAAAGAGTTACCTTTAAAATGTTGCAATATGCAGCATTTTGCATTTTCCAGTTGTGATGAATTGTGAATAACAGAATTATTTAGAATTATTAGTTTTGCATGCCTTGCACTATTTATGTAGGTCCTCCTTTAGATAAGACATCTTCTATTCTTGGAAAAATTCAGACTCTGAACAGGCCACAATGAAGTTGATTTTTTAAAAATATTTAAAAATATAAATGTTGCACTTAAACACTTTTATAAATGTATTCTTCTGATAATTTTGCAATATGTAGTTAAATTATTTTACGCAGAAACACATTTATATCTGTTTGAATTTTTCCAAAGATGAACCTGTAACAAAAAAATGAAAATGAAATGAAATAAAGAACAACATTAATATTTACACTTAAATACTTATAGAATACACATGAAATAGTAAAATAAATTTAATATGCTCAAGATTCATAAAATTGAAAACGGTTAAGCCTTCAAAAATATATATATTGAGTAATATGGTTAGAAATTTACTTCAGAGCAGGAATGATAGTTGACTTAGGTAAGTAACATTTTCTGAAGATAGTGTGAAATTTTTGGAAACTAGGAGGAAGCAAACAATTTCATAGCTTAGTAGAACACATTAAATGACAAAAGATTTGAGTTTTTACTGTGTTACACTCAATAACAGATTTTTTTTTTTTTTTTCAAATGAAGTTGCAACCAGGACTTAGTTTGCATGGAATCTGAGAGCCTGTACTTCTTTAGTTTTATGCAGATTTTTATAAATTTAGACTGAATTCACTCTATTTACGGATGAAAAAAAAACTTTTTAAATCTATGAAGCTCCTGAACTTTTTTTTTTTAGAAATTAAGCCCAGATTGTAGTAATTATTGAAGGAAGCTATTTAAAATATTGAATTTTTAGGCTGGTTCCCCCCCCCTCCCCTTCCCCCAGTGTAAGTAGCCTTAAATCGCAACTTCATAAGTTTGAGCTGATTCTCACCACTGCAAATTTCTTTATTTGAAAGATTAGCAAAATAAAGAGACATTGCAAGTTTAAAGCATAACAATACATTCATTCAGAGGAAGATTTCCATTTAATGTGTTCATTTAATAAGCCCTTCAACAGATAAACTTTCATGTAAAAATCCACTACATAATAAATTGAAATTTCCGATCATGCACTCAAAAACTAGCACCCATTACATGAAAATCAAAAATATCTAAATATGTGAGAAATAAATATCATAATCTGTTTATAAATGAGAAGTAACCAATTAGAAGTAGAAATATCTTGCAATATAGTTTAGGAATAACATTTTAAAATAGAAATAAGGTTTGCACGTCATGCAATGTTTCAAATTCTTTTTAGTCTTCAAAAACCTTTTCTAAAAATTTGACGTATAACACACTGATTCAAAATTACTCTGTATCACACTATATGACATTAATACGAATCATTATCTAAAAAATTTAATATACTAGGGAGTAGAGCCTCTTGCTCCTAGTCGCTTGACAACCCCAGAACTGTCTCTGATCGTTTCACAATCAAATCTTGTGTTGTGTGTTTAGCGTTAAGGGAAGTTCCGCTGCTTAAGTTTAGCCTTGCTCTGAATTGAATAATAACGCAGACGATTTTTATCTGCAGACGAGTTTTATTTTGGCATGCATTTTTCATTCTGTTTTTGTTTCTAGTCGCAATAAATGGTGGAACAAGGATGATGTGTGGTCAGTTGTCTTATTTTATTCATTATATCGCATAAGTTTCATCACATTGCATAAATATGAACAACCCCGCATCTACCAGCACCTTTCCGCATAAAAATACAGTCCGCTATCGCAGCTATCGAACAAATTGGTCCGTCGAGCCGGAGAACATTGATTATTTGCATCGCATTACAGAACTTCAAAACAGTTGTTCTGAGTAGAAAATGGCGAAAATAACTGCCTTAAACCGCCAAAAGGGCGCACTAAAAACGCAAGTAACTAAATTAGGACTATTCTTCGAGGACAAAGAATGGACATTTTCAAAAATTGAACTGGATATTAAACTTAAAGCCTTGGAAAGAAGTCAAGAAAGTGCTTCAGAATTGCGTTCTCAGTATTATCAGCTAATTGAAAAAGATGAAGATTTGCCTCCAATTGAAAAGGATCTCGATGAATTAGAATCGAAAACTGAAGAATTAGAGGTAAGAATTTATACATTTCTTTCAACGCATGAAGAAAATAATTCTACCAATGAAAGTAAAAACAATGCATTAGTTAGATTACCGGAACTTTCGATTTCAAAGTTCGCAGGTAAAATTGAAGAATGGAACAATTTTAAAATGCAATTCAATCGTATAATTAATAGTAACAACCAATTATCAGATGTACACAAACTTCAATATTTACAATCTTGCTTAGTCGGTGAAGCAAAACATTTAATGTCAGCAGAAGACACTTACGACTCATTATTTAAAGCTTTAGAAGAAAGATATGAAAACGAAAGAATAATTGTAGAAACACACGTAAATTCTATTCTTAAGTATTTTAAAATTCAGCAACAATCTACTAAAGAACTTAGACATCTAATTGACACTATTAATAAAAATATTCGTGCCCTTAAAGTGCTCAAATATGAGAGAAATCATTTAAGTGATATTTTATTGATAAATATCATCTTAGAAAAACTAGACATAGAATCTCGCAAGCAATTTGAGCTAAACGCAAGCTCCAAAGAAGTTCCCAAATTGGAAGAGCTTCTATCATTTTTAGAAAAAAGGTGTCAAGTTTTGGACAATGTATCGAGGAATGTTTATCATAAAACCTCAAAAAATGTGTCGGAACAAAAATTTAACTCAAAATCGTTAATGATAAATAGTGATAAAAATTTGTGCATTTTATGTTCATCTCCCGATCATGCAATATTTAAATGTAAGCAGTTTTTACAGTTTAATGTTCAAGAAAGATGGAACACAGTCAAGAGACATAATTTATGTACTAACTGTCTAAGCTATCAGCATCAACTTAATTCATGTAAATCCAAACATTTCTGTTTTACTTGTGGGAAAAGGCATAACAGCTTATTGCACAAAGTCAGAGAGACTACGAAACCCACACCCCCTCTCCAGTCTTTGGATACAATTGAAAAATTGCAGTTCCCAGACAATGCCCATGACAATGGTTCTCCCGCTGTCCAAGACGTTAGGACTTTCGCTGGCTACACTCCCTCAGCAGAGCGAAATGTGATTTTGTCAACTGCACTTGTTTCAGTTTTAGATGCTTCTGGAAATCCAGTTATTGGACGTGCTCTCCTAGATTGTGGTTCCCAAAGCAGCTTCACTACTGCTGCATTCGCTGATTTATTGAATTTAAGGAAAGAAAGGTTTCACACGTCGGTTTCGGGCATCAATGGTAGTTCAGTGAAACTATTTTCAAAAATAAAAGCAGTAATTTCGAATGAAAATCGCACTTTTAATAGAAAATTAGATTTATTAATTCTTTCAAGAATTACTGATGTCATCCCATCCTATGTCATAAGTACAAAAAATATGACATTGCCTCCAGGCGTAATCTTAGCAGACCCGGGTTTTGGCACTCCAAATAAAATTGATTTATTAATTGGTGCAGAGTTGTTTTGGGAAATCATAAAAACTGGACAATTTCGAACCCCTTCACCGGATTTAAGATTTCAAGAGACAGTTTTTGGCTATATAGCTACTGGAACAAGCACAAGCGCATCCAAATTTAAATTTTGTGGTTTTGTTAAAGGTTTGGATTCTCTTGAACAAAGTATTCAGAAATTTTGGAATATTGAAAACGTGGAAGACGATAAACGCATCATTAGCGATGAAGCGAAATTTTGCGAAGAATATTTTACGTCAACGTATAATCGAGATAATGACGGTAGATTCATTGTTTCTATGCCTCTTAAAGAAGAACCTTCCTGCTTAGGAGATTCCAGAGCAAATGCAGAACGAAGACTTGAAAGCCTTTGGAAGTAATTGAAAAACAAACAAACAATGATGCAATTATATCAAAACTTCATGCAAGAATACGAAGATCTAAATCACATGGAAGTTATCTCAGATGAAGATATCAAAGAAAAATCTTGTTATCTGCTGCATCACGGAGTATATAAACCAGAAAATCAGACAACTCCATTACGTGTCGTCTTCAACGCATCGGCCGCAACAACTTCTGGAAAATCCCTTAACGATATTTTATTGAAAGGTGACGTCCGAGAAGATATTTTTGACATAATGGTCAGATTTCGCAAACATAAATACGCATTCATAGCCGATATTAAGAAGATGTACAGGCAAATTGGAATTCATCCATCTCAGCAAAATCTCCAAAGAATTTTGTGGAAAAAGACGGCAGAAGACCCTGTTCTCACATTTAAGTTAAAGACTGTAACATACGGGACATCAAGTGCCCCTTATTTAGCTATTAGAACACTTCAACAACTTGCATATGATGAAGCATCAAAATTTCCTCTTGCGTCTGCTGTAACTCTAAGTGATTTCTATATGGATGATGTGGTATCCGGAGCCTCAAACATTAAGGAATTTGAAGAGGTCCAAAAACAACTTTTGGAAATGTTTAAAACCAGTGGCATGTTTTTTCATAAATGGAGCTCAAATGTCAGCAATTCCATTTTTAATTCGGCTGGAGAAAATCATAGTTTTGACGAGAAATCGGAAAATGAGAAAAAAGCTTTAGGGATAAATTGGAACCCAACAGAAGACAAATTTTCCTTCAAGGTTTCCTTGAAACCCAGGATAACTTACACCAAACGAGACGTTCTATCTGACATTGCAAAATTGTATGATCCTCTTGGCTTAATTGGCCCCATAATATGCAAGGCAAAAATCTTTATGCAAAGACTGTGGCTACTTAGACTAAAATGGGAAGACAAGTTATCAGATTCAATCGCAACCGAATGGCGTAATTTTGTGATATCCTTAAAGGAGATAGAAAATATTAAAGTGCAGCGTTACCTAGAAAATGAAGACGGTGACACATTAAAATTACACGGTTTCGCAGATGCTTCAGAAGCTGCTTACGGAGCAACTATTTATCTTCAGAGCATTTCTGAATCTCATGAAGTGTCCTCGCATCTATTATGTAGCAAATCTCGGGTAGCTCCACTGAAGAAAATGTCAATTGCCCGTTTAGAACTCTCCGCTTGTCATCTACTCGCAGACTTAACACAAAAAACCTTAAAATCTTTGAAAATGAATATCAAGGAAGTCATCTTGTGGTCAGATTCCACCATTGCACTTGCGTGGATCAAAACTCATTCGCATCAATTAAAGACCTACGTTGGCAACAGAGTTTCTACCATTCAACAACTTACTGAAGCCTACCAATGGAAACATGTAGCATCCGAACAGAACCCTTCAGACTTGATCTCACGCGGAGCAAGCAGCTCTCAACTCTCATCTTTGTGGTTTAAGGGTCCAGAATTTCTACAACAAGACATGTCGGAAGAGAAAATGACAGAAACCTCTACAAATTATCTAGACTCTAACACCTATGAAATTGAACTCAAGAAGAATATTTGTTTGACATTAACGAAAGACACTTCGTTTATTGAGACAGTCCTAAATATTTCTAACAGTTTTTCTAAAATTATTGCACATTATGTTTTATTTTCAGATTTGCTAAGGGCCGAAGCAGCTCTAAGGGTCAGATAAGTATCCAAGAGTTGGAGCAATCCACTAAATTCTTGATTAAATCTGTTCAAGAAGTGGAATTCGCAGAAGAAATAGAACTGCTAAAGAAAAACGAATCAGTAGCTCGGAAAAGTAAACTTAAATTTTTAAATCCATTTCTAGATAAGGACTCAATTCTTAGAGTGGGAGGTAGGTTAAATAATTCCAACTTAAATTTTGATCATAAACATCCAATTATTTTACCTAAGAGCCATAAACTCACTTCAATAATTTTTGAATATTTCCATAAAAAGTACTTACATTTGGGTCCACAATCATTGCTGCATCATGTTCGCATGCAATATTAGCCAATTAATGGTAAAAGTACTGCACGACAGATAGTTCATGAATGCATTACGTGTTTCAAAAATAAACCTGTTACTGCACAACAAATTATGGGTAATCTTCCATCTGAAAGGACCAACCCTAATTTTATATTTAATGTTGCGGGAGTTGACTTTTGTGGTCCGTTTGAAATTAAATACAAGAACCAAAGAAAGGGAATCTATTCCAAAATTTACTTAGCCTTATTTATTTGTTTGGCTACAAAAGCTATTCACATTGAATTAGTCACAGAGCTGACTTCAGAAGTTTTCATAGCTGCTCTAAAGCGTTTTTTTTGCTCGCAGAGGGAAAAGTTCAACTATTATGTCAGATAATGCCACTAATTTTAAAGGTGCAGATTCGGAGTTAAAACGATTGTTATCACTTGTTACTAAGCAAAATAGCAGTTTTTCTAATTATTTAACTTCTGAATCAGTAATTTGGAAATTCATTCCTCCCAATTCCCCAAATTTTGGAGGTTTGTGGGAAGCTGGTGTTAAGCTGGTGTCGGTTAAATACCATTTGAAAAGAAATTTAAACAATGTTAGACTTACAATAGAAGAATTTTTGACTATCGTTATTCAAATAGAAGGCACATTAAATTCGCGTCCTTTAACTCCCTTGCCATCAGATTCTAATGAATACGAAGTTCTCACTCCAGGCCATTTCTTAATCGGTCGTCCAATTAACGCAATTCCAGAGCCACAATTAATTGATACTAATGAAAATCACTTGTCAAGATGGCAAAAACTTACAAGGTACTCGCAATTGATATGGAAAAGTTGGCAAAGAGATTATCTAAATCATCTCCAAAACCGTACTAAGTGGTGTTTCAAACAAGGTAATATTCCTATTGGTACTATGGTTCTTCTTAAAGATGATAACTTACCCCCAGGTGAATGGACCTTGGGCAGAATTATACAGACTACATTTGGTTCAGATGGAAATATTAGGGTGGTCAAAGTAAAAACCTCATCAAATATTTACACAAAAGGGATATCAAAGATATGTGTCCTGCCAGGACAAAAGGATTGTTAACAAATTTTTTTTTTGTGAAAAAACTCATCTCATATAATGTGACTATTATTGAAAATTCTTTCAATGCCGGGCGGAATGTTGTGTGTTTAGCGTTAAGAGAAGTTCCGCTGCTTAAGTTTAGCCTTGCTCTGAATTGAATAATAACGCAGACAATTTTTATCTGCAGACGAGTTTTATTTTGGCATGCATTTTTCATTCTGTTTTTGTTTCTAGTCGCAATAAATGGTGGAACAAGGATGATGTGTGGTCAGTTGTCTTATTTTATTCATTATATCGCATAAGTTTCATCACATCGCATAAATATGAACAACCCCGCATCTACCAGCACCTTTCCGCATAAAAATACAGTCCGCTATCGCAGCTATCGAACATCTTGCATTACATGCACATCGGCTGGGTTACAGAAATGTGATCACTTGGAAAGATAAACCTGAAATAATAAGAGAGTTGGTGGATTATTTTATGCTTTAATGAAAATGTTACTATAATTATTTGTGGTTTTTTTTAAAATTAATTTTGGGGAACATTTAAATTTTAATGGATCTTTCAGTAGTTTTTTTTGTGCTTAGGTTTATTTATTTCATAGAATTTTCACATTTTAATGAACGTTCCGTAATGACAGGCTGTGGCATCAAGAGTCTTGAAAAGTTGACACGACCATATTAGAGTAACGGTAAAATTTTACCCTATTCTTATCAAAATCACAGAAATAATTGATGCTTAATTTTTTAAAAAAACTAATGTTCTACATGTCGCACAACTCATCAAAATTGAAAGTTATGACAAAACTCATGCAATTCAGTTGTATTTCAAAAATAGTATTATTCAGATACAACACAGTTTAATTTTTATTGCTTTCGGCTATTTTGAGGTTGGCATCTAGATATTTTGAGCAGAGTTATAGTAAAGTGGTTGCGACGAGTTTTCAAAAATTGAGGCACCTCATTCTAAAAGGTCTATTACATTGAAACACATTCTACAAATAAACTAGGACATTAAGAAATAAATTTCAATTTCAGTTTAAAATCATAAGCTGAAATCGTAAAATAAAGTTACACGTGTTTCTATTTATCCAAAAATTTTAGTTGAATGTGCGGAGGAATCAGCAGATGTAATCGTAAATATTTTCAATGCTTCTTATAACTCGGGGACAGTGCCAGAGGACTGGAAGCTGGCTAACATTACACCGCTCTTCAAGAAAGGGTCTAAAGGGAGTGTGGGAAATTATAGACCTGTGAGTCTAACTTCGGTGGTTTGCAAAATTTTTGAAACATTGATGAAAATTAAGATAGTAAATTTTCTAGAGACTAACAATCTATTGACTAGTTTTCAGTACGGTTTCAGGAAAGGTAAATCTTGTGCAACTAATTTATTACATTTCTATGACAAAGTTACCATGACTTTGGACAATAAGAAGCCTGTAGATGTTGTTTACTTTGATTTTCAAAAAGCTTTCGCTAAGGTGCCACATGTTGCTCTACTTAGCAAATTAGCTGATATAGGAGTAGGAGGGAAAACTTTCAATTGGGTAAAAAACTGGCTGACGGGAAGGAAACAAAGGGTAGTTGTAAGGGGAAATTATTCTAATTGGAGTGAGGTTTTAACCGGGGCTCCTCAAGGATCAGTAATAGGGCCTGTTTTGTTCATTGTTTTTAAAAAAATATTCACAAAAATATTTCTGGGAACATGAATTGTTTTGCTGATGATGTCAAAGTTATGGGTACTGTAGAAAATGAAGATCGAGCAAATCAGCTGCAAGAGGATCTAGATCAGTGATTCCCAACCTGGGGGCGATCGAACTCTTCTAGGGGGCGATAAATTTCTGGGGGGGGCGATAGGGGGGCAACCGGTATTCAGATATCCGGCGATGGGAAATTCTTGACCTTACAAAAACTATATTTATTGAAACAAATCGCTACACAATTCAGAAATATCTTTCAGAATACCTATGTTGTGTAATGCCGAACCAAGCATATGGCTCGTCAAATCAAAGAAAGTCGTTCCCAGAAAATAAGGAATGTATGATTTACAGCTCAATCAAATCTGTACGGATAAAAAAAATCCCAAGAACGAAAAATAATATCTTTTATTTTATTGCTGTTTTCACGAGGGAGAAAAAAAATCTTGTAAGCACTGTCTGACCATTTGCACCAGCATATATTTAACGCCTGAAAAGTGGATGGATATGTGTAGGAATGAATTTTTGCATTTACTTATCAGTTGTCATTCAGAATCTTGCAATCAGCGCATAAACCTCCTTACGTAGTTTCTATTGTTTGATTTAATTTAGTGAATTTCTGTTTAATTGTGCATGTTTCGCAGTGTGGAAGTTGGATATGAATTCAAAAAAGAAGTGCTGGCAGTATTCAGCAGAGTATTTAAAATTTGGTTTTGTCACGTCACTGCAAATTGTGCATTTCCGCATTGTCTTTTGTGCGATAAAACATTTTCTAGCGATGAAGCCCTCGCGAATGAAAGAGCATTTGTCAGGAGTACATGGCGACAAAGTAAATAAACCTCTTAGTTATTTTCAAGACCTCAAAACAAAAGCGGATAAACAGCCAAATGTGGGTGAATTACTTAGAAGACAAGCAACAGATCTTGACAAAGGGCTTCTTGCTTCTTACGAAGTGTCTCTTTTGATAGCAAAATGTGGTAAGAATCATACGATTGGCGAATCTCTTATTCTACCGGCTGCCAAAAAAATAGTTGGAATTTTGCTTGGTGAGAGCTCCAGTAAAAAGATAAGTCAATCTTTTCTCCTGAGTAACAACACAGTTTCCAGGAGAATAGATGAAATGGCTGCTGACGTTGAGTGCAAACTCATAAATGTTTTGAAACAAAGTAAATTTGCACTACAGATTGATGAACCAACTGTGACAGATAGCAGAGCTATTTTATTAGCTTACGTGAGGTTTATGAATGAGCTGAAAAAGATAACTGAGGAAATGTTGTTCGCCAGAACTTTGATTACTGATACAAAGGGATTGTCGATTTTTAAAGTGCTGAAGGATTATTTTGAAGAAAAAGAAATTCCATTGACAAATGTAAGTGCTTGTGCAGCAGATGGTGCCCTTGCCATGGCGGGTAGTCATATTGGGTTTCTTGCACACCTTAAAAAAGGAGTGCCAGAAGTGATTACCATCCATTGTGTCATTCATCGTCAATACTTGGCTGCAAAAAAATTGGGTGGTGTTTTACATGAAACCTTACAATTAGTCATTACTGGTATTAACAAGATCAAAGCTAATTCTCCCAAAGATCGCCTGTTTCGAGAGCTTTGCCATAAAAACGATGAAAAATTCAAACGCTTGCTTTTACATACGTCTGTGAGATGGCTTTCCAAAGGAAACTGTTCGCGCCGTTTCTTTGAATTATTCGACTCTGTAGCTGAGTTTCTCGACTTGCATGATCCTGCTTTAAGTGAGAATTTGAAACAGCGCAAATTGGAACTCTTGCGTATCTCACAGATATTTTTGAAAAAATGAACGAAGTCAACATTAAGCTTCAAGGAAACAAGATGAACCTCATCAAGGCCAAAAGCATAGTTTCAGTATTCATTGCCAAATTCGAAATCCACAAGGCAAATTGACCGTAAAGAATTTATCCTGTTTCCGACTCTAAAAAAAAAGTTTAATCGTGAATGATGAACTTCCTGAAGAAAAAATTTTAATTTTTATTGATCACCTTGATCAGTTAAAAAAGAACATGGAATCAAGGTTTGCAGATTTGATCAATTTTCAAATTCCTGACTGGATTTTAGACCCATTTAGTTTTGAAGATGTGGATGAACTGGAAAACTCTTTGCAGACAGAGTTTATGGATTTGAAATTTGATTGTGAATCAAAAATTACTTTCAAGCAATACGGTTACGAACTTGCCTGGGTGAAGCTTATGGGTACTTATCAACAAATTTTTTAAAAAGTTGAACAGCTCCTATCATTCCCCTCAACATATTTAGTTGAAAGAGGATTTAGCTCTGTAGTGCAGCTTCTCACGAAGCAAAGAAATAGATTGTACATTTGTCTCAAAGGGGACCTCAGATTAAATCTCACTAATATAAAGCCAGACATCAAATCTTTAACAGAGTTCCATCAAGCACAAGGCAGCCATTAAAAAGGTAAAAATGAACAAATCTTAACAGTTGAAATTTCCAAATTTTTCTGGATTTCAATTTAAAAAAAAGCATGTTACTGAAAAATGTAGTACTCTTATTTTTGCTAAGTATGTAAATGACGTTGGTTAATTAAAGCACTTCAAATTAGTTTTTTTCTTGTTTGGGGGGGGGAAGGGGTTAAGAATATAAAATTCAGTTTTAAAGTTAATTATTGCTTTATCATGCACTTTTTGAAGATTTAAACTAAAATTAGGCGTTCAGTAACATTAAACTTCACTAAAATTACTGCCATCTAATTTGTGTTTTTAAGGGAAGAACACGGGGGCGATAAGCGTAATTTAACTTTCAAAAGGGGCGATGGGCCAAAAAAGGCTGGGAACCACTGATCTAGATCATATTACGGAGTGGACTGATAAATGGGATATGGCTGTTAATGTTGGGAAATGTCAAGTGCTACATTTAGGGCATGGAAACAAGTGTACAAGTTATTATTTGCAAGGTAAAGTCATTAGTCAGGCAGACAAAGTTACTGATCTGGGGGTCTTAAAAAGTCAGGATTTAAAGTTTAGCCAACAGTGCAGCATTGCTAGTAACAAAGCCAATAAGATGCTTGGGTTTATCAATAGATCTATTTCAAACAAATCTAAAGAAGTTCTTCTGCCCTTATATAGAAGTTTGGTAAGATCTCATTTGGAATATGCTGTTCAGTTTTGGTCTCATCTTAAGAAAGATATTAATGTATTGGAAAGGATTCAAAGGCGGGCTACAAGACTAATAAATGGACTTTCTCACTTGGACTATGATTCCAGGCTTAGAAGGCTAAAAATGTATAGTCTTGAGCAAAGAAGAGACCGAGGGGACATGATTCAGTTGTTTAAATTTATTAAAATGAAAGATGTTACAGGGCTGAAGTTTAGCACTGAAAACAGGACAAGGGGTCATAGTTTTAAGTTATTTAAATCTCAGGCGAACATGGATATTAGGAAAAATTATTATTTCAGCAGGGTAGTGGAACCTTGGAACAGCTTACCCGAAGAGGTGGTAATGAGCAAGGGAGTAGATAGTTTTAAGAGGGCCATTGATCTTCACTGGGGATTATAAATTGACTAGGACCAGTCTAGCTGGGCCCAGAGCCTGTTGCTGGTCGTCTCTTTTGTATTTGTATTTGTAAACATAAAAATCACATGTACAACAGATCTATTACTTTGAACTCAAATCTACTAAAGATGAGAGAGAGGGAAAAAAAGAGGAAATTCTGAGGAGAGAAATCAAAAGGATATTTTAACAATATACAGTGAAATTCTGCAACAACAACTTCAAGGGATTTTTTTTTTTTTTTTTTTTTTTTTTTTTCACTGTAATAGAAATTAAACTGATTGAAAGTTTACTTCATTGAAACAGATATTCTGTTGCATTGGCATTTGTTGTAGCAGGATTTCACTGTGCTATTAAGATGAGGTTGTAACACAATGCACAGTTTACAAAATCTAATTCAAAATTAATAGTAAGCACTCATAAAACTGCTTAGCAAATAATATCTTATGATGAAAATTACATTATACAAAATTGCTTACATAGTTACACATAGAATAAAATAACTAATAAATGAATAAAACAATTTTTGGAGGTCACATTATTTCCTTTATACCTAAATTGCAGTTTAGCATAAAAACTTTGAAAAATTCAATAATTATCACAGTCAAATTTCTTTTGCACAGTTCTCATACATCATTTGATGAAATGCTGCTACTTTGGAAAAACAGATTTCAGCAGTAACAATCAAATGTCTACATTGCAGCAAAATCTAATCATAATTCCAGGATACATTATCTTCTGCACTAGCCACTTGTCACAAGTTTTCAATAGTTATGATAAAAAGAGAGCTAAGTAAAATAGTCTCCCTGGTACAGAATCTAAAAGAAAAGATTCACATTAAAATAATTTTATTTTCAAAAAGTAGTAGCAAATGACATAGATAGATGCATAGATACAAAGATTTGCACACTCACTTTTTAATATATAAGATTATGACTGCTTTTATTTACATTTTTAAAAAGCCAAGTTGCACTTTTTAAATTAAGTATTCACTGCCAAGAAAGGATTAAAAATTTGAAAGTTGAATTCTTTCAACTTTTTGACTCTTTCTTGCAGCAAATATTTTTAAGAATCGTAAAAAAAAAAAAAAAAAAAATGGTTTAGAAGTTTAGAATGGCAAACTGACTTTAAAAAAGGGAAAAGAAATAATATATAATTCCTTGTAATATTCCATGCTCAAATGATGAGTTAATTTATTAAACCAAACCACTTTTCAAACTTTTTCATTCAATCATCAAATGGTGTGTGTATGCTTTTTTTGTTTATATTTTTGTGACTACATTTGAAAAGCAGTTTGCAATGTACCCTACATAATTTAAAAACCTTTCTCTTAAATCTAAATAATCATAACATTTAATTCCAAGAGCTTGTATATCATACATTCGTTTATTACCAAGTTCATATTTTTGGAAAAATAATAAAATAAAACTTACGCAAAAAAACAAAGCTTTATTTCATAACTAATTAACAAAAATCATACTAGATAAATTTTAATTTTATCAGTGTCTGCTCAGGATGTAGCAGACATTTATATTCCCGGATGTCATTTAACCTATCTTTTGCAACCTTTAACCAGCATTATTTTTCTCACAATGGCTTTGTTACTTGCAATGCTGCACTGTTGACTAAACTTGAAATCCTGATTTATTAAGGTACCCAGATCAATATCATTTTCTGCATGATTAATGACTGAACCCTATAAACGATAACTCGTATGCTTATTTCCATGACCTAAGTGTAGCACTTGACATTTCCCTACATTAACTGCCATACTCCAACTATCCGCTCTTTTAATAATATGATCTAAATCTTCTTAAAGCTGCTTTACTTGTTCTTCAATTTCTACAATCCCCAGAACTTTTATGTCATCAGCGAAACAATTTATGTTTTCAGAAATATTTTTATGAATGTCATTCATAAAAATAAGCATAATAGGCAACAAAACTGATTCCTGAGGAATCTCGCTTAAAACATCTCTTTATTCAGAATGATTTCCTCTCACAACTACTCTTTGTTTCCTTCCAGTCAGCCAACTTTTAACCCTAAGTAAAGTTCACCCTTCTATTCTTATATCAGCTAGTTTGCTCAGAAGTGCAACACGCGGTACCTTATCAAAAGATTTTTGAAAATCAGTATAAACAATATCCACAAACTTTTGTAATCTAAAGCCAAGGTAACCTTGTCATGGAAATGCACACATTTACCTTTTTTGAAACCATACTGCAAACTAGTCAAGAGACTATTAGTCTCTAAGAAATTCATAATCTTGATTTTGATTTAAGTTTCAAAAATCTTACAAACCACTGAAGTCCGACTTACAGGTGTCTAATTCCCTGCATTACTTTTAGACCCTTTCTTGAAGAGAGCAGCGTTACGTTAGCCAGCTTCCAGTCTTCTGGCACTGTGTCTAAGTTATAAGAAGCTTTGAAAATATTTAAAATAAGATTCACTAATTCCTCTGCACATTCAGCTAAAATTGTGGATGAATATTATCTGGTCCCTGAGCTTTATTTGCTTTAATTTTTTTCAAGTGAAGTAGAATCTCCTCCCTGGAAAACACAAAATCCTCAAGCTGTATCATGGCTTGTGTCTTGCAAGGGTCAACTATTGAAAAAGTTATCAACAAACACACTGGAAAAAAAGTTAGTAAGAACATTTGCAATATCCCTATTGTTTTGAATTAAATTTCCATGCTCATCAACCAGTGGCCCAATTTGACTTATTCGAGCTTTCCCAGAATTGGTGTAAGCAAAAAACCTTTCAGGATTCTCATCAATGCTATCTGCTAGCCTTTATTCCAATTTCCTTTTCTGAATCCATGCCAAATACTATAAACTACGCCTTGGCTTACAATACTGGAGCCTATCAGCACTCTGATCAGTTTCTTTAAACTGACAAAAAGCAGCTTGCTTTTAATTTAGAGCTTCTTTAATTTCCCCGGAGAACTACATGGGCCAAATTTTAGTATGAACACCTTTTCTCCTAAATGGAACATAATCCTCAACCGTTTTGTATAGTTTTTCCTTAAATTTTATCTACTGCAGATCTATGTCACTGTTTTCCAATCCTGATGAAAATACCTCTTTCAAGCCCTACTTAAGTGCAACAAAAATCAGTATATCTAAAATTAGGCACAAACCTAAAATTTTCATCTTTGTACACATCAAATTTAATCCAGAACCTAATACTGTTATAATTACTATCTCCAATATGATCCCCTAGACACCATTACTGGGGTAAAAATTATTCTTTTCAATATCCAGAAAATTGAAATCCCCGTTATGATGATGGATCCCTTACTAAATGATGCCCCCCCCCCTCATTATTACTTCCACCTTATAATATTTGTTTGTAGTATAATCTACCTTCTGAGTAAAGGTTGTTAATTCTAGCAACTGCCATATTGAATAGAACCAGGGATTGTGATTTTTTGGAGCAAAGAAAAAAAATTTTTGTCAGATTATTTTTATTTAAATCAGATTTTTGTTTTGTTTTGTTTTTGTTTTTTTTTTTACTTTCAAAAAGTTGTAGATATTAACTACTTTACATTTATAAACATAATATATTTCATACAATATATAAAAAAGCAACTTTTTAGCTAAACAGTGGTACCACTATTTCCTAGAATTTTAATTTTCATAGTTCATACTTTTAAAAAAAAATTCTTAAAATTTGGCAGTTTTCTACGTTTATCGGCTTAGAGTCGACAAAAGTTTTGAAATGGATTCAATTGGGGTGAAGAAGGCAATCTATAAAACTTGATAATAGAGCAATCGGAATAGAGACGTATCGAATTGCACTTTGGTGCTGTAGCCAAGTACCGAGCATTCGACCTTTCTCTACTCGGCAGAGTACCGAGTTACCAAGAACCAATTATGTTTTAAGAAGAACCACCGACTTGAACTCTTTGGAATAGTAGTATACACCTCCATGCCCATATAATCGTTTTTAAAACAAAATTCCAGCTGAAATTTAACTACGCATTATTTAAAACATTTTGTCTGGGTCAAAATTTTACAAAAAGTTATTTTTAAAATGAAAAAGAAGTCATGCCACCAAGTAAAGCATTACTACACTTTTTAGAAAAGGAAACTTCAGAACATTTTGGCTGTAATACAATGAAACTGGCATTAAAAAGTGAATTGAAAAAAAAAATCAGTTTTTTATTACATGAAAACAAATCAAATGAGAAAGAGCAAGAAGTTATTGAAAAAGAAGTTCAAGAATATGTTCATTATTTTTTAGCAACTGTTGTTGATCCGAGATTCAAATTTCTTTTTTTACGGAAAAATACAAGCATGTTGTTTAAAAATGCCTAAAACGTACAGCTGTAAGACTTATACTTCCAGCTGAATCTCCCGTTGAAATCCATGCAAAAAAAGAAAACACAAAGTGAAAACTCAATTGATACTAACGCAGATAATCCACAAGAAAAAGCATTAGAGATAAGTCTATTCATTTTCTGGGAGTGCTTTCATGAAATTGCAAGTGTGCAGGAAAATATCAACGCGAAAATACCAACACTGAAGTTGAATATGAACAGACAGTAGAAAAAGAGATAAAGGCTTTCTATCCTGGAGAATTGTTAAGTAGAACAAACACTCTATTTGCCTGGTGGAAAAAACACCAAAATATGTTTCATACCTTATGCAAATTAGCAAAAAGTTTCTTTGTGCACTTTCAACTAGTGTGTACAGTGAAAAGGTTTTTTTCTGAGGAAGGGCAGATTTGTAGCAATCAAAGAAGTAATCTGTCTCCAGAAAATCTCGAGAGATTAGTTTCCTGCATCATAATTTAAAATACAATAATTTAGATCATTAAAATAGCTTGAGAGCTTGTTTTTCTTCTTTTTTCCATAAGTATTTCTTAATCTAACGTAAGAACCTTTTTCTTGCTCTTATAAATGACAACTTCACTTCTCTGTATTGTTATCATTATGCCAAAAATTTGAATCTGCAAAATAATTAATAATTTTAAAAATTTGCAATCTAAGTTTTTAAATGATTAGGAATACATTGGGTTATGATTGAAAGGGTTTTTTGTTAGGAGTCTATATATATTCATCTTAAGGACCACTTAAACTCTTCTTGACCAAAGGTAAGTTGTCCTACACAAATAAGTGACATAGAAAAGGTAATTGCACCTAAATACATATCCATAGTTAACTTTTACTCTGATAAGATTTTATTTCATTTATTTATTTATTTTTAACTTATACATAGAATACAGTCTTAAGTTATGAATATAGCAATTGTAAATGACTGCAGCATATTATATGCTTACACTTTTTTATTAATTGTAAAATCTGTCTCAAACAATATTCAATTTTTTACAACTCCAAATAGTTACCAAGTACTCCGTACATCACTAATCTGAACTAATGAATACATTCGGCTTACTCTTAAAATTAGGATAAGTTCTCGAAATATTCCAAAAATTTTAAGGTTTACGAAATAGATACATTATGATGTGATTTTGTTTTAGGCTTTGCTTAAAGATAAGGTTTCAATCATCATGTATGTTTTAGTGTAAAATAATAGGTTGAACAATCAATTTTCTTAACCATATTAGTCATGGTGTATAAGAAAACTGTAAATTTTTAGTTTGTTCTGAACTGTAACTGCCGTTTGAATGACTGATCTTTTTTAAATTTATTTTCTGTGAAAGTTAAAACAAGAAAAAACTTGCAATTCATACTTCCTGTCAATTACGAGCATAGGAATGATAAATGAAAAAAAAAATTTTGGAGCGCCCAAGCTGTGCTTGGTTTGCTTGGGCGGAACACAAGTCAAAGCTTTTGAGTGACCGTTTTATTGGCACATAAGTAAATCCATAACGAATGATCTATATATTAATATTAATTCTATGCTAATTTTATCTTGCTCCTTGTTTAAATCTATGTTTTTTTGACAAAACAAACAATTTGTTTCACTTTTTTATAATTATTGTTCATCATTTTTTTTTTGGCAAAATAAACCCTGCATTTTTTAACATAAGGGAAAGTTTGAATTTTCAGGGTTCCAGGTGGGTCATTCCATGCGAAATGAGCAAAATTCGCAAAAAAGTGGTGGCCGCATGGTAACAGATTTTTATGAAATTTGGTATACAGGTTCCTTTTATGCCTATATAAAAATATCTAAAATATTTTTGCTTAAAATTTTTTATTTAAATAGTTACATGCGATTGAAAATTGGTCAAATTGAACAGCATTCTCATAAATGCTTAATGTTGCACTTTTGAAGGCTTGTATCTTGTTAACTATTTGATGAAAAAATAAAAATTATATGTTTTTGCAATCTATGGAGTAGGGTAATCAATCTGATATCAGTAAAATTTTCAAAGTTATTATAGTTAACTTTTAACCGAGTCTCAAAAACTGAAAATATTTCAATTTTCTCATAATTAAGCATTTTATTTTTTAATCTCAATCTTTAAGGAATGCATTAGCTTTGATGAAATTAATACCCAATAATGTGCTAAGCATCATAAAAGAAATACCTTACTTTTGAAGTTGTATTTTAACTCATTTGTCTTCAAAATCAGTTTTAAACTTAGTGACATTTTGTAAAATGATGATTTTCCCCTTCACGTACACACAAAAATTCAAATGAGGGAAAATTCAGACAACTTTAAAATTTTTCAAGAATATAGAGCTGTGTTTCTCTTATTTGCTTGAAGAAACTCGAAATTGGTTTTTGATTTCCAAACGTAAAATAAAATTCAGAAAAATAGCATTTTCTTTCTGTTTTATGGGTTAATCCATACAGGTTCAACGGATGGTTGCGCTCGACCATTTTTAATTTTTTTGAAATTCATATCCCTAAAAGCTGCATATGAAAGATGTTTAAAACCTCTTTTATTTTTTACCTCAACTTTGATTTTTTGGAGGTCATCAAAAGTGATTTTCGTATTCAAAAATGGGACTTTTAGACCTTTACATTTTGGCCAAAATCTATTTGAATTACATTTATGACAGTTAATTTAACGCTTTGATGTTAAAGTGCATAAGTTGATAGTCTTACATGCTGAGTTACGTAGCTGTACGTTAATAATTAAAATAATGGCAACAGGTTAGTTCAAGACCAAATGTAAAAATTTTACTCATTTCAAAGGGGGATAACTCACGTAGGGGACGGAAACACAAAATGAAATACGGCAAAAACTAATCACTGGAACCATGCTAAAAAGAATATGTAACTGTTGCTGTGTGTTTGTGCACCCTTTATAGATTACAGCCCCTCAAAAATTGGAAAAATGACATTTTTAGACCCCTGTAAACCAAAAGGGGATGGAATTAAAAATAAAATTTCTTGGCCAATTGAATATTCCATTCAAGTACTATACATGTTATACATATTGTTTTTTGTATTTGGTTTGTAAAAAAGATACAGGTCTTTGAAATTGAGCAATTTTGAATATTCCATTCAAGTACTATACATGTTATATATATTGTTTTTTGTATTTGATTTGTAAAAAAGATACAGGTCTTTGAAATTGAGCAATTTTGCTAGTCAATTCACACACTAAAACAGAAATTAAAAGTATGAAAACTTCATTGCACCTTCTTAAATTACATATATTGTGCCCTACATAATACATTATACTGAAAAAACATATTGTAATTTTCAAAATAATTATTTTAATTTTATAACTTAGAAATATTTGAACATGAATGAGTAGTTTACACTGTATGAAACCTGTATGGATTGACCCTTATGTGAAATTACGAGAATTCAAAACACTAGATAAAAGACTCAATGATGCAAAAGTAAGTATATCTAACAATTATTTCGATTTTTAAAAAATGTACATTTTAGCAAATACTTCATAAACATGCTTTAGAGAAAATGAAACACGAAAGAAATGGTTAGTTTTGCTAAACTTACAATAAAAAGAACTAACTAATGAAATTTTGCCTAAGTTCAAGTTACTCTAGTAACAAAAATACGCTGATACCAATGATTAAAATTTAATAGCATCTAAAAGACACTTCAATATATTACATAAAAAAACTTGAGTGAATTTAGAGCATTCCCTCATCTTCAAAAAAAACATCTGAAATAGAGGAAAAACTGAAATTTTCGATTTTTTAAAGTACGATTTCGACATCAAGAAATTCATAAACAATAACTAAATTAGAGCAGATAGTTAGTTACAGATAGTTTTTCAATCTGAATCATTTTTACTCTTATATTTTCATTAAAAGAGCTAGAAGAGTGATTTGAAATCTGAAGTAAATTGGCAAAATTTCAATATTTGTTAATATCTCAGATTCAAAAAAAGATCCGAATAAATTTTACTTTGCTTTTTCCCAATAGAGTTTTGTTTATAGAATGCGGAAATATTTATTTTTTAAGTGTATGTTTATAACTTATGGAGTTATTGAGTCACAAACTGGCAGCAATGAACTCTGAAAATTTAGACTTAGCATAAGCATCAACTTCTAATGTCAATAACAAAGCAACAAACAGTTTTTAAACTTCCATACTTTGCATTCCCTCATAGATATGCATGGTTTATCTAAATAAAAATTTTCATTGAAATCTGTGACATGTCAGCCACAGCTGATTTGCTCATTTTGCATGGAATGACCCAGGTTTGATGTAAAATTTGAATTGTTTTTTAGTTTTAGGACTGCAGTAACAATACTTATTATCAGGCCCGCCATAAGCGGGCGTGCAACGCCTGCACCGCACGGGTGAGCCACACTAGAGAGGTGCCAAAATCAGCCTTATAGTTTTGAATTTCATTGCAGATTTTTCTAACAAGCATTTAAGCCTGTTAAACATTTTTTTTCCGAAAAAATTAGGATCTTCCTGTTGAACTTCGTAACTAAATATGCTTCCCTTCCTTTACCTTGCGGAGGGGTGCCAAATTCAGCTTTATCGTTCTGAATTTCATAGCAGTTTTTTTTTTTTTCTTTTCCAAAATTGAGAAAAAAGGATTTAATTTATCATCAACACTTTTTTTTTGCCAAAAAGACTTACGATCTTCCAGTGAGATGACTGTGTGTAACTAGTGCTTTTTTTTTCCTTTGTCACCTTAAATGGGTGCCGAATTTTTTTTCCAATTAGAAATTGAAAGAAAAAAATAGAGATGTAGTAAAAGAAGGTGGGGAGAGGGGGGGGAAGCATGAACCTAATGTCTTCCCGCTTCTGGGTCACCAAAGATACTATACAATTGAGTAGGTATTTATAACCTCAGTTTCTTCATAAAATTCCAGGGAAGAATCCACCCATCCCTCAACATCATTCTGTAATTGCGTTTTTGGAACTTCAATATCTAAATGTTCCCAGAGGAGAATACTGATCATGAGGGTGGGTTAAAAAAAAAAAAAAATCGCAATGTTAAGGGGCAGTGGATTTAAAAAAGTGCTTAATGGTTTCAAACTAACATATGTGAAATTTTATTTTATTTTGATGTCTTTTTGTCTCCGGATTGAGTTTGAAGTTTGGATTTTCTTACCGAAATAGGATAGGTTCCATGTAAGATTGCAATAATAATAAATGTTACTTCATTTACAGAAACAAGTGATGAAACTTTCAATTTGCACCTGGTTCAAATTCACACTTGCCATTTTAGGTGTAGGAATTGGCTGAAATGTGTGAATTAGGTCAAACGCTCCCTGCCTACGGTGCAATGTAAATGGGTAAGAGATGCTAAAAATCTACCTCTTGAAATGCAGCAGCAATCTTTTGAAATCCTACCTGAAAATAACTAAGAAAATAATCAAAATCATTTTACCACACTGGTAAATTGCTATTTGACACTTCATCTTGCAAATGAGAAGATATTAACGACTACATTTGTCCAAAGAAAAAAAACACACGAGAGAGGGCGAGAAATTGCTGCTTCAGCCTCAAGAAAGAGAAGACAGTTTTAGTATCACTACTTCATCGCATATCTTTTATTGGATACGGACAGTGAGGATCAATTCAAGGGACCTTTACATGCTTCAAACTACAAACGCTTATACTGATAAATTTACTACTAGAAGCAATACAGTGGACTTTAATTTGCTTCCACAGACATGTGATTGATACGAAGTATACGACAAGGCTGGAGTATCTGTTGCTTCAGCAGTACTTTATCCCAACATTTCAGAAATTATTGAGAAAAACATGCTTCGTTGGAAGTGCAAAATCGCACGAAAATCTGCCTTGGCAAGAGCCAAAGCCTAGCAAAAGGTCTCATGTTCTATGGCTAACTTGTGCTAATCGAATTCTACATTTGTGTGTTTCAGTGGAATCTCCTTCTGAAAATTTAATAATGCTTGCAATATAAGTCGTCAACGTTTATGCTCCAATCTGGTTTGCTATTAAAAGTTACTCTTTATGTGCAGATTGGCCCGGCAGTTATTCAAAATCACTGCAATTAGATATTTATCCGCTGAGTTAAAGTGCAAAATAAATCTCGCAATCCAAAGAAGCAGTGTTTTCGTATGTCCTAAAAATTAATTTATTACAATGATGACAGACTTGGAACTGCATATCTGTGAATTGGCAGCTTATTGGATTTTAGAAGCTCGTAGTGTTCAACCAAAGACCCTCAAAAGACAAAATTTTCACATTCTTATTGTTAAGTTTGATGCTGAATCTTAAATTGATCTCAATGACTGGAAAAATGTGTCTGATCTACAAAAATACTGAAATCAATCTCTGAAGAAGATATTCAACTGTTTGTTTCAGGCAAAAAATAACTGTTTACTATAGCTGCCATGTACACACAGGCTATTGAAAGGCAGGGGTGCCAACCAGGGGGGTTCATGATGCAGACTGCAGCATTAAAATTTTTAAGAGGGGATTTTACAGATTTTTAACCTTATTTTCTTTTTTTGAAGGGAAGGCTCTCGCTCTAGGGAATACCTCCCAGCATGCAGGAAGTGGGGCCATCACCCCATTGGAATGGGCACCCCTGTGGAAGGGCAGTTAAAATTGGCGTAAGTTTCAACTACATTGTGCAAAAAGAGAAACTTTAATAAAGAACCAGCTGGAGTCCCGGAAACTTATGCCAAAACCAGGTAGTAAGGACTAAAAAGCTATTTTAAGAAGAATATTTTTAATTTTGAAAATTAATGATTATCATAAAGTTTTTTGTAAATAAATGATCAATATTTGGACAACCTTAAGTTGTTATATATATTTGTAATTCTCTTTTTCAGTTTTTTTTTATGAAAATAGATTTTTCCTTAAATACGGGTTTTTCAAACTCAATCCAGAGGCAAACAATGAACTCCTAATTGAATGAAATTTTATATACAAGGCCCATTTTCAAAGTAAATACTGTTTTGAAATAAAAAAAGAACAAGTACAGATAGAGCAAAGAAATTTATTGGACAAAAATCTATAACATTTAAGCTATTTTTCATCATTGCTCTTTTATTTTTGAAGCATTTGTCAAAGCGTGGTACAGGTTTTTGCATAACCTGTTCATAGAAAGTTGCCGCCTGTGAAGACAACTATGAGGACTCTCACAGGGCTTTGGCTGGGAAGTTTTTGAACAACCTCCGAAACTGCCCGATCTTGCTCGCAGCAACATTCATTTGTTTCGGCATCTAAAGTCTTTCCTTGGTTTTCAATGGCACAACATCAATGATGATCTCAAAGAACATGTTACCCCATAGTTGACTACACAGGTGGAAACTTTCTACAAATAGGTATACAAAAACCTGTACCATGCTATGACAAATGCTTGAAAAAATCATGGGAGAAATGTAGAAAAATAGCATAAGGGTGGTAGATTTTTGTGCAATAAATTTCTTTGCTCTATCTGTACCTGTTCTTTTTTTTATTTCAAAATGGTACTTACTTTAAAAACATGCCTTGTATAACCTTAAAACGTCATTTGGCACCTTTTTCTTGCCCTGACCGATGGAAATCAAAAACTTTTTTTTTACTATAGGATGATGACCCACCCTACTGATCATCATCTTTTCTCCTAACGTCATCAAAGATAGAACTGTATTTTTAGAAGTACACTATCATTTCCCTTAGCATTTGAAAAGTTGGCTTGTGAATCTCCCAATGCTGCACGAGGAAGAATAGAGTCCCTAAATCCTATCTTGTCTTTTATTGTTAATACACAGTCCAGTCACATTAATGTGACCATCTGTCAAAAGCCAGAATAACCACCTTTCGCAGAGCGGACTGCTGCGAGAGGTGCAGGAAGAGAGTCACTTAGGTCGCTGAAGGTATTCTCTGGGATGTTGAGCCGTGCCGACTCTAACGCCGTGGCCAGTTGCGCTAGATTACGCAATTGAGGATCCATGGCGCAAACAACTCGATCGAGATGGTCCCACAGATGCTCGATTGGGTTTAAGTCAGGTGAGTTAGCTGGCCAGGGGAGGACGGTAAACTCATCCTGGTGCTCTTCGAACCACGCACGTACACTGGCAGCTGTATGGCACCTCGCATTGTCCTGCTGGAAGATGCCATCATCCTGAGGAAAAACAATGCGCATGTACGGGTGGACATGGTCCGCAAGGACAGATGCGTACTTGTATTGATCCATCGTACCTTCCACAATGATCAGTGAACCCAGAGAATGCCAGGAAAACATTCCCCACACCATAATGCTCTTCCCTCCAGCTTGGACCGTTCCGGCAATGGTTGCAGGGTGGTTCCTTTCAGAGGTTTCACACCTTATACGCCAACGTCCATCTGTCCGATGGAGCACAAAACGCAATTCATCTGAAAACGCTACCTGTCGCCACTCAGTGGACGTCCAGCTGCTGCAATGGCGTACAAATTCTAGCCTTCGTCGTTGATGAACAGCAGTCAGCATAGGTGCACGAACCAGGCGTCTGCTTCGGAGGCCCAAACGCAGCAATGTTCGCTGAATAGTAGTTTGGGAGACACTTTTGGTAGCCCCTTGGTTCATTTTGGTGGTCAGTTGCTCAACGGTAGCCCGTCTATCTGCCCGAATGCATCTCCGCAACTGTCGTTCGCCTCTGTCATCTATGGCGCGTGGTGCACCACATTTGCCACGTCACTGATTTTGGACAGTCCCATTTTGCCATGCATGGTACACTTTTACCACGACGGCACGCAAACAGTTCACAAACTCAGCCGTTTCGGAAATGCTTCTACCCTTGGCCCGAAAGCCAATGATCATGCCCTTTTGGACGTCGGATAAATCACTTCGTTTCTGCATTACGCCAACAATTGAAATGTTTTCTGAAGCCCTCACACACCCTTTATATACACTCAACTGCACTGTGCTGCCATTTGCCTTCTGTGATTGGTTATTTAACTCTGACGTAGAAAGTATGTGTGGTCACATTAATGTGACTAGACTGTGTAATATTAGCTAAAATTGCATTTTTAAGTCTTCAATTTCAAAAAAATTCTGAGAGAAAGTCTCTGAACCTCTCCATTTCCAACGACCACAAAGAACCGATCTAAATTGCGCATCCAAAACTTATTTGGAAAATTTTTGGACAAGAGTTTTTAATCCCATACTCTTCCCTCTATGTCAACAATGGTCTAAATTGCATTTTAAGGACTTCATTTTACAAATTTTTGGAGGAAATCTCTCCCACTATCATTGTTAAGGGTCGTCTAAAATATTTTTTTTTTTTAGAGCTTCAGTTTTAAGAAATTACCAGGAAATCATCCCTGAACTTTGTTCCTCTTTGTAAATGCTAAAATAAGATGGTTTACAATCATGCCTTTTTGAGACTGATTTTGGAAAATTTCCACAAGAGGACCCTCAAAAATCTTTTTTTCCTAATTTTACCAAAGTTTTCTATAGGACGAACCACTCCTTCCTCTGGATCACTAAATATTGTCGAAAATTGCATTCATTTTTAAGACTACAATTTCAAAATAATTTTGGGGAGGGGAGAATAGCACTACCTTGTCATGCAAGTCAAGAGGGCTACTTTACGTCAATGCAAAGCTAGGGTCCTACCCCTCCACTGACCCCTTTTTTTTGGTACACCTTTTGTTTGTGCTAAAGTGGGGGGAGGGGCGACATTTTCAGCTTTGCACGTGGGGCGGGCGCTCAAATACCTAGCACCAAGAGTGCTTATAATAAAAATATAATTATGACAGATGCCAATTATTTCTAATACAACAATTTGTCTGTGGGTTTGAACTACATTTTGTACAATGAGCTATCTCTAGATATTTGTCTGCGAATTTTGAGAAATTTCTAAGAAGTCAACTGAAATAATAATTTTAAATAACAAAGATTTAGGGCATTAATATAAAACAAAAAATTAACAAAAATATTTAACCTATACAAAACATAATTAAGAATATATAAGAGAATATAAACTTACCACACAATTTAAATTATTTCAGCTTTTACAACATTTGGAGAAATTAAACACTTGTAGCAGTTGTGCATCAGAAGAAGAATAAGAAGCGGTCATTTGTTTATCAGCTTTATTTATCTAAAATGAGATGAAAAATAAATCAGAAATGTACCAATGCAATACATCAACCTAAGAGAAAGGAAAAGTGTTAAATATCACCTCACAAAAAAGTGAAAAGATGTCAAGGGCTTTCTGCAAAGATATTCAAGGCAATCCTTTCAACCTGTGAAAGCATTTCAGGCATTCCTTGCAGTTAGGCAGTAGTTCTTAGATGGTATAAATAAAATGCTATATTGAAGCAAACTTATTTTAGAAGGGACATAAGGGAACTAACAGATGAGATGAACTACTAAGGACAAATACAAGAGATGGGCACAATCGCTCCTCCCTTGAGCTACCCTGCATCATAGTAAGATAAAAATAAAAAGTATACGCACACAACACAAAACTATCTGCAAGTATTTAAAAAATATATACAGTGGGTAGGTAAAATTATCAGCAATGCAATATTTATTATGCTTTCAATCATGTATCCATGAAAGCTAGAGATTAATTTCATTAATTTTACTACAGATTTTCAAGATAACTATTGTTTAATACTGATATTTATTAACAAATTTTGAGCAAAGTACATGTTTACAGCAAATGTATTTGCACAGCTGCAAATGTATCCGTGCATGGCCTGCATCTACATTATCTAGCTATGCCTGGCACCTGTAATTTTTCTGAATTGAAGCCTAAAAAACAAGTGTGGGCTATTTTTGATGACGTTACAAAAAGGAATAGAGTTCAAATCTCCGTTCCGGAAACGTTTTGGAATTAAAGTTTCAAAAACAAAACTATATATTAGACAATGTTTGGAAAAGAAGTTTGGAAGTCTTCCCTGGGCATTTAGCAAAATTTAAGTCTTAAAGAGGAAATTGTCGACATCTCGGGTAGTTTTAGGGGAAGGAATGTATTCAATGACTATCCTCTGGTAATTTTTCGAAATCGAAGTTCCAAAAAGCAAAATTTTAGACCACCTTTGATGGGAGGAGGAATTTGGGAACATAACTCTAGATTCATTATGAAATTGAAGTTCTAAAACGCAATTTCAGAGTACGTCTTTCAACGGAAAGGGAAAAGAATAATTTTGAGAACCTGCTAGGGCTCTAGGGAGCCATTCCACAGAAAAGGGTCATTTTGTCCCGATGGTGACAACTCATACATTTCATTAAAAATAATAATTTAAAAGGGTAATGAACAAAGTTTTGTTGGTTAATAAATCACAAATGCATGTGTGATTTCTTTAGCAAATAATTTAAAAATACAAAAGTGACAACCAGCAACAGGCTCTGGGCCCAGCTAGGCTGGCACTAGTTAATTTACATTCCCCAGTGAAGATCAATGGCCCTTTTAAAACTATCTACTCCCTTACTCATAACCACCTCTTCCGGTAAGCTGCTCCAAGATTCCACTATCCTGCTAAAAAAATAATTTTTCCTAATATCCATGTTAGCCTGAGATTTAAATAGCTTAAAACAATGACCCCTTGTCCTGTTTTCAGTGCTAAACTTTAGCCCCGTAACATCTTTCATTTTAATAAATTTAAACAACTGAATCATGTCCCCTCGGTTCCTTCTTTACTCAAGACTGTACATTTTTAGCCTTCTAAGCCTGGAATCGTAGTCTAAATGAGAAAGTCCATTTTTTAGCCTTGTAGCCTGCCTTTGAACCCTTTCCATAAGATAAGGAGACCAAAACTGAACAGCATACTCCAAATGAGGTCTTACCAAACTTCTATATTTCTCTAATTCCTCTTAAAATTACAGTAGAACCTCCATTAAGGGACACCTCCGAATAAGGGACACCTCTATTTAAGGGATATTTTTTCTGGTCCCAGTCCCTTTGAATAGGGACTTCCATGTATTTGCCTCTAAATAAGGGACACTCTGTTTAAGGGACAGTTGCAAAGCCAAAATAATGTAAAAGCGCATAAGAAATAGTGAATTTTTCTGGAATTCAAGTTTCACTTTTCCTCTAAATATTAATTGAGGTAAGTTTGACATAAACATATGTGAAGGAAACAAGTAATGTATTGTAAAAAAAAATGCTGAAATTAACATGCATGATTGACCCTCTCAAAAACTTATTCAAGTAGGTTCAACCGACAGAGAGTGCACAGCAACTAATTAGCTTTATATACTATAAAACGTAAAATTTGAACATTAATTGTAATTCACATAGTATTACATTGCAAATTACATAACATAAAGCAAATATATGTAACGAATTACACTTCAAAATTATTTCTGTATGTTACAAAACTTTGTCATTACAAATTTTTTAAATTAAAGTTTAATTAATAAAATAATATAAACTTAGAAATTTGAATAATTATGACTTTTATTTAGCATATATAAAACATTTTCAGTATTTAATTATAAGTCAATGTTTATTGTGATATTATACTACTAAGTACACAGCATACATCAAATCATCCACCTCCGAATAAGGGACACCTCTATTTAAGGGACAAAATTTCTGGTCCCCATAGTGTCCCTTATTGAGAGGTTCTACTGTATTATGTTTTATTGAAACATATCAGCTGTCACATGCGGGACAAAATGGCAGCTTTCTCGTTGAATGGCCCTATGCTTTAGTGGTTTTAGATAAAAATGCTTTGGAAGCAAACACAAGCATGTATGAATCAGATAAGTAGTAAGTCGGTTAAAATATCAGCTGTCCTTAAAAACTTTTTGGATCCACCCTTGTGAACTAGCTACACAAGTGGAATGTCTGCTTCGGAGATTCTCAAACTTCAGGCCACTATTGATCTCGACCTGGAAGCTTATACTTTTCAAACCTCTTCCCCCTACACCCAAAAGAAAAAGTTATAGGATACATTTAAATCTCATTTTCTGACATGTATTTATATGTTGTTCTATGTATTCATTCATTTTTCTATACATTTTTTAGAAACACTGAACAGTTTTTATTATTTCTTGGGAAAAAATGAAAGTTCTGGCAACACTGTTGCTTTCCCCTCCGAAAATTCAAATTAAAAAGAAAAAAGTACAGGAGCTAAGCTTGGCTATGTTGACCTTCCTTCAAAATAAAAACAAAAATGCTTACACAAATCATAATCGTTTCAAACAGTTCTGATTCAATACAGCAGCTGATTCAGTAAAACAAAAATGTTTCTTTTTTATTTTTTTTTAATGTAGAATTTTACAGATACAGTGTTTCTCTATCTCATTGGTTTTGCTTGGCCTTTTCCTAGAAAACTGTCACAAAAAGTGTGCAACACTTCACCATCCTATCTTTTTATTTATATACAAAAGGAAAAAAAAATCATTTAAAAGCCAAAAAAAAAAACAAGACTGCACTGAGGCACTGCCTGTTTGAAAAATTTAGTCATACAGTCGCGAGTCCAAGGATGCGTTCCAAGACTCCTCGCGTAAGTTGAAATTTTCCATTGTGGAAAAATATATGTAAAATATTTTTTTAAAGCATACGAAATTCTTTTAGGCACTTATAACACCCCTCAAACTGCTTTAAAAACATTCCTTAACTACACACTACAATTTCTTAAATAAAGAACTGAACTTTCACTATATTTAAAAAATATAAAAAAATTTCATTCAATATGAAATATTTAAAATGCTCAAAATGAATGGGAGATATAGACATAAAATAAAACAACATGGTACACAAAGTATGTATTAATAATAAAATGCTGAACTATAATAGTACTGTACAGTAGATACAGTAATAATATTTATGAGTTAAAAAATGAAGATAATGATGATTTATGCTCCATGATTGAATTGTTATTCTTATCTAATGCATTTTTGAATATGGTTGCTTCGCCTTTTCTTTTATAACGTTTCAATTTGGTGCTAGAAATTTCATACACTTTAATATTCAGAATGAAAAAAAAATGAATATATGAAAGATGCTAAGTGGTTTTTTGATGGACTAACAACGCAATGCATAGATTAGTTTGGTGTGAAAACTTTTGCAGTCAGTGATGCTTAAAGGGATGCAATAACATTTACGAAATAAATATTTTGTAGCCAATAATGAAGCAGATTCTTCCTTCAGAAAAAAAAAATTCGTGTTGTGGACAAAAATTTCACATTAGCTCTAAGACTTGTTACTCGGAAAAAATCCGCGTTGTAGCCATTTCGCGCAAGTGGTATCGCATTGTAGTGGGAGTCGACTGTATAAACTTGATTGATTTAAGTATAGTGTGTTTAATTCAAATACCAAGTAGGTTTTTAATGTCAAAGCTTTATTCTGTTACGTTTCTTAACAATTGATTCATTGAAGTGCCTGATTCAATTAACCACTGATTCAATACCTGGATATGCCACGCAAGGGTGCCCATATGCAAAATTTTAAGGGGAGGCTCAGATATTTTCCTCATGGTTTAGCAGGATATTTTCCCCATAGAGACTGATTTCAGTACAGATTAGAGTTATTAAAATTGAACATTTTTAATAACTTATTAATTAATTGCTGGAGAAAAAATGGTTTTACATTTTTGCAAAGAAAAAAGTACTAAAAGCAAGGAAGTTGTAATTTTAAAGGGGGCTGAAGCCCCCACTTGCCTTCCCCCATATGGGCGCCCTTGATATCATACTGTTTAGAAAGGATCAGTAGAGGTAATTTTTTAAAAATTAAGGCTTTTATATATCATCGCCTCAGAGCAACAGTTTAGGATATCTTAGTATTATTGCTGGGATTAGATATCCAAATGTTGCTCTGAGGGGACAATATGTGTAAAAGCAGGTGGGCGTTGTTTTTTGCTGTTTTCCAATAAAATTGCATTGAGTATTATACGTCGTTTGTGTTTACAGATTTAAAAAATTTTGTTGCTTTTTGAATGAATTTAATGGAAAAACCGCGGAAATCCGAGAGCCATACCATGAATAAAACAGTTATTTCAAATTCAAGGATTTGGAGACTTCTCCTTTAAATTAGATTTTATTTAAAAGAAACTTTCCAGTAAAATACAAGTGCAGAAAAAAAGTTTTCTCATGCATCGAAAATACTTTTGAGCAATTAGATTATGCAACATACATTATATTGTCTAAAACATAAGCTAAAACTGCGGTTCCACTAACTTTCACTATTTTCATCTTTGATTGAATGTCTGAAACTATTCAATAAACAGCACTTAAAATACAGAAATTAATTTCAGTGAACTTGAAGCCGCTGTATTTGTATATAATGTTGTTCAGATCGATATTTCGTTGTTTCACATGTGCGAAAAACATAGAAAATAAACATTAACTACAACACTCGAATTTTATGGAATCGAATCTTGCTTTTGCTTGTTTGCTTCTATAAACGTACAGTTACAGAAAAAAAGATTAAAGGAAGTAAAAACAACCCAAATTTTTGTTGCTGAGAAAAAATATTTACATTGTGCCAAAATATATTGAAAAAATTAAGATTTATAATATTACAATGAACACTGATACAAGTTTACATTTTTTATTAATGCTTAATGTTGAAGCAGCAGTCTGATTTAGCGTTCGTCTGAAGAAGCCAACTCAGCTAATTTCTCCGTAGACTTTTTCGCGCCTCTCGTAGTCCCGAAGTTTCGCCCGAACGTGAAAGAAATCCTATTACATAATTAGTTATTTGTTATTTTCAAAGTATTAGCAAGTAAAAAGGTATTTTATTAATTTATTATCTTTCTAAAAACGAAATTTTCTTATTGATGTGCATCAAAAGTTGTAGATTTAAGTTCCAGTGTCCCATATAATTATGCTTTTATTCCCTTAAGTGAGCAAGAATTCCGCTTTTTTCTTTCATAAATGATATTTTATTATTAACTTTTATTGCATCGCTTAAAAAATTTCGAAGGTTACCATTTTGCTTTTAAAAAGTTATTTAGTTATTCTGATTTCCTGAATACAGAAAGATTAGCGACAGCTCATTGAATGACAGTAACATCTTACCCCGAAAAAACGCCTTTTTCTTTGAAAATACAATTTTTTAGTGTAAAAAGAAAAAAGTATCGTACTCTCTAAACAAATTTCTTGATAGCACCAGAATTTGATCATAATTCAAAACTTATAATTGATTTTTTTTTTAATTAAAATGAATTTCAATGTACAAGAATAATATTGTACTATTTCAAAAAAACTGAAAGAAGTGAATTTTTCAACATTTTTTATTAATAATTTTATTTTCCAAATTCATTCTCCTGAATTAAAATTTCCTATCTTGTTAAGCAGAATTTTTTTTTTAACATTAAATTCTTTTAATTCATTAAATTCTTTTTAACGTTAAAAGAATTTCAATATTTATTATTTTGTCATTTCTATAGGTTGTGATCATTTATTCCCCCCTCCCCCTTTCAAAATTCGGCATTTAATAATTCTAGACAATTGCATGCGAGTTTTTTATTGTTTGGGCTTACATAAAGCGCAGAAAATAACTTGAAAAAGTTGCTCTTCTGTTTTTTTTTTTTTTATAGAATCTTTAATTTTTATGTGTGTAATGATTATACGTATGATTTATACCTATAATTTTCAGAGTTGGCAAGCTTTTGGACACTTTGGTGAAAACTGGTTTTTACTGTCCTGTCCAAAACTGTCTAAAACTAGATTTTTAGTGAAATTGTAGTATGAGAAAATATTAAAAGGGTCATTCCATATCAAATCAACCAATAAAAAATAAATTTTGAAGGTCAATGTTTTAGATTATGATTTTTTGTCTGTTTATTATATACTTACCTTCAGGATGAAAAAAATGAAGTTTCAAATTTTTTCAACAATTAATTCTTTGCAAAGTTTTGCATTTTTTAAATTTTGGAGGAATCCTAAATTTTGCATTGTTTGTGCCCTTGAACCTCAGTTCTTTCGTGCCCTTTGGTAGTTAAGGTTGGCGCCCTCTTATGGGAACCAATCTGTCCCTGCCTGCTTGTCGATCTTTGTGATTTATAATCCTCTCCATGGAGATTGTCCTCACTCTTCTTGTCTTTCTATATCAGCGCCATCAGTGATCGCATGGGGGGGGGGGTCGCGTTATTTTGTGCTCGTGCCTCAATGAGAAAAATTTCCCCGAAACAGATTAGAGCTGAAATGTAAAAAAAAAAGATTTTTGATGTTTAGTGATACATCCTTAGCAAAGCACCGTCTCGTAAAAAATGCCTTTTCGATGTTAATGTAGTGTTACAGAATTTGCCGCCCCTAGCAAAGTGCCGCACACTACGCCACTGAACCAAGGTGGCCACTCACTCTGAAAACCTGGAAGACAGGTTTTTTGAAGGGGGTTTTTTTTCTCTCCAGCTTTGTATCTCTTTATATCTGGGTTCGCCGATATATATCGGTCGATATTTATCATGATATATATCTGATATTTATTTTGAAAATATCATGATATTTTGATATTTTCTATATTTATTTTTTCAGCCACGGTATTTTCAACATGAAAATTATATTAATAATAGTAATATTCTTTTTTTTTTTTTAACTAACCAAAAAATTATGTACTTTATTTTTATGATGTATCAATACATCATTAAGGTAACAAAGTAATTTAGTATGCTTTTTTCATTTTATATTCATAAAATTATTAGTAATGTCCCAATTTTACTTCAGATTAAAAATGCATAATTTAATCAACTTTGGTCAGAAAAAAAGAAAATGTGTTATAACTGTGTGCCAACTAATACATATTTTCTTTATTTCTGAATCATCTGTGTAAAACTAGCCAACAGAAGAAAAG
Source organism: Uloborus diversus (assembly GCF_026930045.1). NCBI lineage: Eukaryota > Metazoa > Arthropoda > Arachnida > Araneae > Uloboridae > Uloborus > Uloborus diversus. The sequence continues at coordinate 111,747,896 of NC_072731.1, read as the reverse complement.
TGAGAAAAACAGCTAATACTAAATTAATTCCATTAAAATTGATTAAAATGTGAAATGAAATGTTAGATATAAATAATAAAAGAAATTTTAAGACTACATATTGTATTAACAATATAAGGAAATAAAGAATGTTTTGAAGACTTAAGTTTATGCTGTTTGAAAATATCCGATTATCAAAATATCGGATATTTTCAAAAATATCATATTTTTGAACCCTGCTTTATATTAAATAAAAAAGTAAAGTCAAAGAAAATTTTGAAAGGAAGTCGGTGGCGAGCCTGCATCCAGGAGAGACCATAGAACCTACAGCCTTGAAATTTTCTACAAAATTACTTCGAGTCCCGGTGGTTTGCACCTATGGTTTTGTTTTTTTAAATGCAAATTAGTTTTCTCGTAATTAATTTTTTAAGCTCAAATTTCGTATAAATTGCCTATTAAAGGGGTGAAAAATTACGTGCTGTGTAGTGACTGTATAAAATTAAAAATTTTGTTACAAAACCATGACTTCACCTGATACAAAATTGGCATTTTTGCTGATACAAAGTTGATATGGTAATGAATTTTTGATTTTCCACCCTTTCAGGCAGGGTTGGCAAAGTTTTGGGCACGACAAAAACCAGTTTTTACCATCCTGTCCCTTGTTTAAAAACATCAAAAACAGAGGGATATTTCTATAATTGGGAATCTGGTGCAGTCGTTTCATTTTTGGCATAAATAATTTTATTTTGGAAACCCTGCTGATTTATAGTAACCCTATGTGAATAGCTGTTTCCGATCTCTTTGTTTTGATTTGCAAAGGAAAATACCTCTCGCACAGGGGCTGGAGCCAAAAATTGATGCCAATGAAGAAAGATATCACCAGATTCCCAACTATCAAAATATCCCCAAAAACAGATTAAAATGTATCAAAGTAATGTTTTATATTGAACATTTATTCAATGTGAACAGTCAATTTATTTATGCAACTGATTTTTATCTAGTTACATAAAAATTGAATTCTTTATTAAAACTTTTGTTTTGTTAGTTTAAACTAATTAAACTAACAATTTGTATGCATGAGTTTATTTATTTTTGATAATAGTAGAGACGTACCGAGTAGCACTGTGGCCAAGTAGAGTTACCAAGTACTCGGCCTTTCGCTATTCGGCCGAGGTAACGAGTACCGATTATGTTTTTTAAAAAACCACCGACACACATTTGATGAATTTTGAACTTTTTGGAATAGTAGTATAGACCTCCTTGTCCATGTAATAGTTTTTAAAACTAAATTCCTGGTGAAATTTAATTACGCATTATTTAAAAAACTTTGTTAATATATATATATATATATGTATATATGTGTGTGTGTGTCAAAAATTTTACAAAAAAAATTATTTTTAAAATTAAAAATAAATAAAGGTATGTTTAATCAAGTTGGAATTAAAACAAATTATACCAATCTATTACAGTTCTAGTTCGCCAAACATAAATAATTTTTAAAAGCTAATAAAACAAATGTGCATGAACATTGCAGACACGTGTTTCTGCGTTATAAGGAACGTCTTTTTCAATGCATAAAATGAGCTAAAGAATGTAAAGACATTCGACAAAAAAATCCGACTTTTGTCGGATGCCTTTAAAGCCACGAGATTACATTTTGTGCATTGAAAAAGGAATTCCTTGTAACGCCAAAACACGTGTCTGCACTGTTCCTGCACTGTGCTTTTAACGTTGTTTTATTTCCTTTTATTTTTTAAGAGCAAAGGTATTTTTATATTTCTTATAACTAATTTTTGTTTGTAGCAAAAATCCATTTTTAATATTAAAATTCTATATTTTCTATACTTATCTTTTTTGCACAATTTTTAGTAAATAAGTTTTATTAACTTTGGGGACATTAAAATTTATTTTACTCCATTTACTTTTTTAATTACTCCATTGAAGCATTTCAAACTTTATTACTCCCAAAATTTAAATTTGACTTGTGAACTTGAATTGTAAATGATTGCAGAATATTATATATGCTTGAGCTTTTTATAAATTTTTATATCTGTCTTGGACAACATTCAATTTTTTGCAACTACTCGGTATTGGCCGAGTATCTGATCAAAATTTGGCATTGGCCGAGTAGGCTGAGAACCGAGTAGTTACCGAGTACTCGGTACGTCTATGTTTAAGCATGTGTACAAATGAAAGCAGGGTTGGCAAAGTTTTCACCATCCTGTTCAAAACCCTTGTGTCCAAAACCATTTTTTTAAGAAACTATATTTTGTGAAAAAATATCGAAATATATGTCAAAATAGTTTTTTTTGGGGGGGGGGGGACTATTTAATATATTCAATGTGAACATTCAAGTATATATGTAACTTATTTATACAGCTGATTGTAATCTAGTTATGTATAAATTAAATTCTTCATTAAAAATTTTAATTTGTATGCAAGAGGTCCCCCCCCCCCTCCCCATAAACCAAATTTTTCAACATTTATGTATGTGTGCAAAAGAAAGTGTTCAAAATATAGTGCAATAATCAGGGTTGCTTAGTTAAAACCAAAATTCAAAAAAAAATTTTTTTTTTTTTTTTGAAATTTCATTTTTTTTCCCCAAATGTTTTCATAAGTTTTACATATTATTTCTAAGGATAAAATTTAATTAATGCAAAGTAACTAGCAAATCTTTAGATAAATTACAGATTTAATAAATTTAGAAACTTAAGTAATGCAAGATTAAAGTTTTATTTTATTTATTTATTTTTTTTTTCTTCTATTTTTATATCTTTGCAGCTTTCCTATTAGGTACATAAGTACAAGGCTAACTAAGTTTTTCTAAAATTACATGGAAAAAAATCGAAGTGACTCTTTTATAATTTTTTAATTGATATCAGTCATTTGCATTTCAAAATAGTCCAAAAAGCATGTCAACCAAAACTTTATGTACTACATAATTTGCTTGATTACTAAGATTTATTGAGATAGATTATGGACCATTGAAGCGATACATAGTGTAAAAATATCTTACCACTAGAATATTTAAATGAGAAGAGAAAAAAAAATAACCAGATAAGTCCAAGAACACTAAGAGCAGGCATAAAATTTGCACTTATACCTGCACACTTCTTGTATCCCTGATAGAGGATGCAGTCAGAAGAAGAAAAGAAAATAAAGAAGTCTCATTGTATGAATGGTGGAAGAATCAATAAACATGAATTTTTATGAGTCTTCATTACTAAAATGTGTTAAAAGTATTTTTTTCTCTCTGATAAAACATTGTACTAGCATTCATGGGTGCAAGACCTTCCGTCTCAGGATGGATTTCCGTCTTGACAAAATTTCCGAGACGGAACGAAATTCAATGACTTTCTTTTAATGTTTAATGAAAAAAGAAAAATTGAGTGTTTGAAAAATATGCTTTAATGTAACTAGACCGTTCCATAACCCCGAATTTACATCAACATTCTCTCGGTTTTCCGCTATGTGCTTGTTTTGTTTGCAATGTGCTTTTGGAGTGGTGGCTTTTCGGCTCACGCCGTTTGACTTTTTTTAGGTATAGCTTTGTTATTTCCAATTCACTGCATTGCAGACCGAGGAGGTGCTCGCTATTCTCCCTGATTTTTCAAAGCTATCGACTCTAATTGAAAATTTCGCCTTTTCTCATGCTATTTTCGATCATCCTTTCGTTTTTTTCATTTTTTTTTTTTTTTTTGTTTTTGTTTTTGTTTTTTTTTTGCAAACTTTATACGCATAAATGAAAAATTTGAGAGTGATTGCTGACAAGATGAAATATTTTCGCCACAGCAAAGGGTGTCCACATACCAGGTAAAACAGAAACTATCAAGGATTTTGAAGATTTTAATGAAAATAGGAGTTTTATAAATAATCGAGGGGGGGGGGATTTCAAGCTGGTTGGAAACACTGATGGGCAAACCGTTCCTGCATTTTTGACAAAGACTTGAGGAATCACTAAATTCTAATGTCATTGAATCGAACACTCGCTAGAATAGAAATATGGGTGGGGGGAGGAGAGAAAGGAAAGGAGAAAAATAACGGCAGCACGAGTTTGCGAAAAAACTCTGCTCTTGCAAAGAGGGTAATCTGTCCGCAAATTAACCCACGATACTGAGGTCTTAAAACGTTGATATCTTGGACAATCTAGGGGGGAGGGGAGTGTTACTCATGGGTTATACAGTATAAAATATCGAAAAACTGAATTGAAAATATTTTTGAAGCTAGGAGTGGTTCGATATTTCTTCACAGCAAACTCTTAAAAATTTAAAAGTTAGAAAGTTTTAGGCTGTCTCTAATGATGTAAAAGTGGGTTTTAAAAAAGAATCGAAGATTGGAGTCTTAGAAACACTAATTTAGGCCATCTTTGGTGAATTGATGAGAGATGGTTTTGGTGTTCGTGTTCTAACATGAAAATGTTTTGTAGCTGATGTATTAAAAACTATTTGAGGCTATACTTAAATGACTTAAGTTAAAGGACATTTGCGACCCTCTCCCGAAAAGTGTTTGTAATTGAAGTCTTAAATCTTTTAGGCTGTCTTTGGCAATGTCAAGAGGGAGGGAGGTGGCTCTCTTTAGGCGAAATTCCGAAATTGGAGTCTTAAAAGCGCAACTTTGGACCGTCTTGGGGTTCGGGGTTCTCCTTTCTCAAAAAATATGCCAAGCTGAAGTATTCAGAACTCAGCTTTAGGTAATCTTTGGAAGACTTAAGAAAAGAAAATTCGAAGGCTTTCTCTCAATACGTTTTAGAATTTAAATTCTTAAATCTTCGGTGATGGAAAGGGGAAACCGCAAATTTAAGTAAAATTTAGTGAACTTAGAGGAAAGAGTTCAGGGGGGGGGTCTCTCTCCCCGAAGTATTGAAATGCTAATTTGGCTACTTTTGAGTGAGTTAAGAGTTAGGGAATTCAGGGGTCTTTCTCGAAACATTTTCAAAATTGAAGTCTTAAAACTTTGGGTTGTCTTTGGCGATGTGTGGAAGGGAGTTGCTCTCTTAATAGAAAAATAGTTCTTAAACAAAAACTTACACTGCGTTTAGTAAACACAATGAGAGGGAGGGGGGATTCCGCACCCCCAGCCCGAAATATTTTAGTTTCTGAAATTTTAAGAGCTTTGTTTTGGGCTATCTTTAGATGACTTAAGGGGGAAGGGTTTAGGAAGATTTTGTCAAAACGTTTCCAAAATTAAAAGTATTAAAAATTTTCGGTGGTCATAAGTCATGTTTATAGGTAAGAGGGGTACTATTCCTACAAAACAATTTAGAAACTGAAGCCTTAAAAATTGAAATTTAGGACATTTGTGGTGAACTCAGAGGAAGAGGTTCGGGAGTTCTCTTCCGAAAATTCTTTGATGCTGAAATATTTAAAGCGCCACTTTAGGCTATATTTGAGTGCCTTAAGAGGGATGTGATTCGGGAACCCTGCTTGGACTTACACTAAACTAGGAGAAAAAATGTCTACAGTGGAAAACATAATGATTTTCTTAAAACCTACTTGTCCTGTTTCTATAATTGTTGTCATTGATACATTAGGTCCCCAAAGCAGAATACTACTAAATTTGCGACTTACAACGCAGAACAAATGCTTGAGCTGCAGAACAATTCTGTTCAAATGTGAGGAGAAAACTCTGACAAATTTTCTGCAGAAATTCTACAGATTTCTGTAAAATTTCTGCAGATTTTCTACAAATATTTTCCGACTCGAGACAGAATTTTGCACAAATTCTGCAAATTTCTTTAAATTAGAAAACAAATTCTAAAATTCTCAGAAATTACGATAATTTGGCGGAAAGCTCAGGGAAAATGTTGAATTCAATAAGGCATCTGCCAGGAACTTGAAGAAATCTGCAGAATTTGTACAAAATTCTTATCTTGAGTTGGAACATATTTGTAGAAAATCTGCAGTTTCAGCAGATTTTCTGTAGAAATGTCATATCTGAAAAGATTTTGATTTTTCTAGCATTTTTGGTTCCCCTTAAGAAATTTTTCCTAATTGATCTTCACCCACTGCAATTTCCTCCATAAACGTATGTTTTGGAAACGTACGAAAAATGAAACACATCCATTGCCGAAAATTGCGTGTCTTGTTTGAAATTTCAATCCTTTTGCATCCTGATAATATTTCAGTTGCTTAGAAAGTTTTGAAGTGTTTTATTATGTGCTACCCTAACTCTACTCATTTTATTTAGTAATTTATTTATTTTAATTGCTCCTTCATGCAATGTAAAATTAACACAAAAAAAAGTGATTTGACACCTAAGTTCGGAATCTTGTAAATAAATAAAAAAAATCTCCTGTATGGAACGATTTTGATTTCAGGGATTTGTGGAAAAGGTCACATAGGTTGCTTGTGAATACAATGCTTGAAGTACTTGCAGAACAATTTTGGTCAAATGATTTTTTGTTGCAGAACATCGTTAAGTATTCTGCTTTGGGGCATTAGGTAAACAAATTACATGATTTGTAACTTTTTTAAAAACTTTAAACAAAATATCCATTGATCTTTTGATTTTTAAAGTTGTATAATGTACATCAGACTCATTTGTAGATATGCAAAATACTTTCCACATGTTTAAGAATGCGTGACCTTGATTTTACTTTTATTATTTTATTTATAGGAGATAGCTATGATTTTGAGGAAATTAATTTCCAAGAATTTATATTTGGTTAAGTTAATAATGTCTGAACTATCACAATAAATTATTGCTTTGATTACTTATACCAAGACCCATTTACGTATTGTATTTTTTATAAGAGCTAAAGATTTTCAAACAATATTATCCAATAGAAATCTCTTAAGTAGTTAAGAGAAAATGAAATTACAAGATTTTACTCTTAATTATTTAATTGCGAAGAAAATAGGTACAAATATAAATATTAAACATTCCTTAACAGTTACAGTAGAACCTCGATTAACCAAGGTTTCTGTTAACCAAGCCGATTAAACTTTTAATTTAATAAATAAAGAGTTTTCAATTTGAAAATAAGATTATTTTCTAGGAGTTTGTTTCTTTAAATGCATCTTTCAATATTTAACTTGGCATTGTAAAAATATATATATATATATATATATATATATATATATATATATATATATATATATATATATATATATATATATATATATATATTTCTTAATTTACTACAAGTTATTTTCTATTTTAGTTTTTACTGTAAAGCATTGCTTTTTACATGCTCATTTTTATCCTTTAACAATATTCTATTGTATTTTAATTAATACTTTTTAATCTGAGATCCTGACAGGTTTTTGTACAAAGTTTCTACTAACCGAGATTTCCGACATCCGATGCACTAGCGGTACCAATTAGCTTGGAGAATCAAGGTTCTACTATAGTTCATAAAATCTTCATGATTTTCCCAAAATAAAATTGTTTTTCTTTACAAATAGTAATAAAAGTCAAATAAACCCAGTTTAAATCAAAAAAAGTGGGGGGGGGGTCAAAAAAACCGGTTTTTATACCAACTCTGGCAATAATTAACTTAAATGCAATAAATTAAAAATATGAATTAAAAAAAGAATAGCCGAAGTTTTAAAATATAAGTGTTTAATCATTAATTTCTTGTTCTTTAATCTATAATTTAAAAAATAATTTTCATTAAAACGTAATGTAAAACTTATTTACAAAAATCATTAAAAAAAATAAGGTTTTTTTTTTTTTTTTTTTTTTTTTTTTTTTTTTTTTTTTTTTTTTTTTTTTTTTTTTTTTTTTTGCTCTTAAATATTGCACATTGATTTGATGACACACATTGAGGTCTTTTACTATTCTGAGCCGAGAAGCTTTATACCTCTGATAATCCACAACGTTTTTCCAAATTTTATTCTCAGAACAATACAAATGAGAGATTTACAATACATAACAATGGAAGAACACCCAGGGCGAGGTAGGAATCGAACCCGCACCTCTGGCTTAGAAGACACAGCTTCTACTACATTGCCACCGAGGCCCCTTGCACATTTGAAAATATTCCTTTGAGTTATGAATGGAACTAAAATTAGTTGTCTTGGTAGTGTCGTGAATTTCTTTTCATAACTCAATTAACTGTTACATAAGGAAGTTTTTATGTAAGACATTTTTTGGCAATTTTTTTAAAGTAAAACATTTTTTAAATGAACATTTTGGAGAAAAATGTTATCAAATACTCATTAATTAAATGTCATTAAAATCTATTTATGTTGCAGTAAATATGAATTATTTAGATTACACCTCTTTAGTTTTAGCATACTTTTGGTCAGTTTCAGACACTTTTGGACTGTAAAAACCACCTGTCCTGTCCTAAACTAGTTTTGGGCAGTCCAAAACCCAGCCGTGCCTGCAAGTAATTGAATGACATTAAAAAATTATCAAATGGTAAATAATCCACTCCTTTTATTTCTCTTACATGTCATAAATAATTATTAAAGGCTGCATTAAAAATGAAAAACAAATTTTTAAACTAAATTAAACATCTATTTCCAATCTCCCCAAGCAATCTATAACTCAGCCAAAACATGCCAAAAATATAAAGTTCCATTTAAATGCACATTAATCCTCTAACTAAATTATTCGTTATTTTTTCAAATCTTGCCAAAAAAAAAAACATATTTCCGTAAACCTTTCAAATTTTGAATGAAATTATTGATATCTAGTCACAATATGAATTGTTGACATAATTACTCATTACAGATCATCAATTCATAAAAAGTAGTCGAAACTTTGTACTGCATAGTGAATAAAATATGACAACGTATATAAAGTACAAATTCAGAATGAAAAAAGGTTAAAAAACCAGCAAACAGCTGTTTCGGCACTCTAAAATACAAGTGCCATCATCAGTGCAATTAAAAACGAAGACAGGTTCAACCCGACTAAAACACAGTCGAGGCGAACATTGGAATGAGAGACGAGTTGTAAAAGATATGAGAGCAAGTACCGGAAACGATGACGTCAAGGTTACGTCAGAACTACAGAGGACAGTTGCACTCAGGAGAAAACGTCACGGACAAAAAATAAATCAAATAACAGACTTCCAAACATTAGGAAAAGGCGGAGTGCTAGACAAATCATTGACGCTTAAATTAGCATTTTTCCATATGTAATATGACTCCCAAAAATCTTAAATCATAAATAGACGAACACTCGTGAATAACTTTGGCGGAAGAAAAAATAAAATTATGACCGCAAGACCAACAATGTTGAGCAATAGAGGAGCGTTTGAGATCCTGTTTTTTGACGTAATTTTGGTGTTCTTTTATCCGGAATTTGAGGGATCGTCGAGTCTGCCCAATATAGGCCAATTTGCACTGGCAGGAAACACTATAAATGCCCCATTTGTCAAGGTTCTGAACAGGGTGTTTAAGCTGTGAAAATTTTAATTTATTAACAGGAGAAAAAGAGACGGAAAAATGAAACTTTTTTAAGATTTTGCAATTTGTAGACTGATTTTAGGAAAAAAGGGTAAGACAACGGAATTCGAATAGTTCACAGGAGCAAGTGTTTGATTTTTGTTAGTTGAGCTACATAGCTTCTTATAAATGGTATCAATAATATCTGATGTGAATCCCCGATCAACCGCAATAATTCGTAGGTAATTCAGTTCTGATGAAAGTAAATTGGAATTTGAACAAATGGCTAAAGCACGGTAAATAAAAGATCGAAAAGCAGCCAATTTTTGTTTAGGAGGATGAACGGATAACTTGTGGGGAGAAGAGAAACAGCAAAGGGTTTACGGAAAACAGTAGTTGTAAACATATTGTTATGACGAGTGATGGACATATCAAGAAAAGAAAGATGATTACCAGATTCCAATTCAACAGTAAATTGAATATGTGGGTCAATAGTATTTAGGATGGATAAAAGGTTATCAAGGTCACTGACAGACGAGTCCAAAAGCACAAAAATGTCGTCAACGTACCTGACGTAAAAATCAAATTGTATAATTTTAAATAATTTAAGTTCGAAATAGTGCATGTACAAATCACTTAGAATTGGACTCAAAGGGGTGCCCATAGCAAGACCTTCAGTCATCCGGAAAAAATTACCGTCTAAAACAAACGTAGTTAGTTTTAAGCAAGAATGTGTTAAATTGCACAATTCATTGATCTCAAAGTAGGAAAAGTGATGTTCAGTTAATCTCATTTTAAGGCAGTCTAACGCACCTTCAACGGGCACGTTAGTGAAGAGTGATTTCGCATCAAAAGAAGCCATTCTATGGTTATTTAACTGAAAAATTCGAAGTTTGCGAACAAAGTCAAGAGAGTTCCGAACAGTAAAACAGTTGCTGGAAAGAAGAGGTGAAAAAACGGAAACTAAAAATTTGGCCAATTTGTAAGAAGCACTACCAATGTTAGAAACAATGGGACGGAGAGAAATGAGTGGTTTATGCACTTTAGGCAAAGCGTAGAATCTGGAACATTGTGCAACAGAAGGAATCAAGCGTTTTTTATGAAAATCTGGAATCAACGGAGATGACTTAATGGCGTTACTGATAGTTTTTAATTCTTTACCACAAGGATCTTGTTTGATTTTTTCATATGGCCCGTCTAAAATTAAGTTATTGCATTTGTTGATATAATCTTTTTTGTTTAGAACAACAATTTGGCCCCCCTTATCCTTTTTTCATTCTGAATTTGTACTTTATATGGGCAGTTCTCAAAAGGTGGGAACAAAAAAGTTAACTTTGAGCAATTTCAAAAATTTTCGGATTTGACATCAATTTTGATTTTATTCTATAGTATGCATACCTAGAACACAATATATAAACATGAAAAGACAGCAGGTAATTGTAAAAATTGTTAATTAGCAAATTAAATCAGCAGTCTGTAGGTAACAGATTTTGGACATTGTTGACCTGTAGGTAACGGATTTTGGACATCATCATAACGTAAGTTTCACCATTTTTGACAATTGTTAATCTGATTTTTAACTTTTCCAATGAAAATTTTTTTACTACTTTTTAAATTTTGAAATTTAATAATAAAGAGGATAATTAATGAAATACATGAATGGCTGGCTATACATGCTGCTCCTTACATAAAATAAAGTTTTGGAATGATTTTGAAGAAATTGATGCAAAGTTAAAAAAAAGCTTCAAATTAAAAATAATACAATTGTAAAAAGTGACATCAGTTTTAATAATGAATATTTTTTCTAATGCCATAAGGATTAAAATGTCTAAAAAAATTATTGCAAGAAAGAAATTCGTATTTCTATTTGGAGATCGTTAAATTATGTTTCCAAAAGAAAGAAGAGAAAAAGAATTCTAAAATAATAAAAGCGGGGGGGGGGGGGGGGGAATGCTAGCGCAGGTGATAAAGTCGCCAAAACTGGTACAGCTGACGATAAACTACATTTGTCAAATTGGAATTCCCCTCTGGTAACCTTTAGCTTATCGTATACTGTGCTGTCGCCAACGGAGGTTTGCTTGGCGATTTTAGCGCAAAATGGCTTTCGGTTCGATCATAAGCAGCCATGTTTCTACTGTAATTTATGTATTGTTCAATGTGTAACATATTAATTAGCAAAATACCAATGGATTAAAGAAGATAACATTATAATAACGTTTTTTATTGAGGTTAGAAGACAGTAGATCATCAAAAATTTTGAATAAATGGACAGAATTATCGGCGTCAAGATCGTAACGCTATTTGGACATCTCACATGTACGTTTAAAAAAAATTATTTTTCTTCTAAGATACTGCATAAAAGCTTATGAAAACACTTTTAAACAATTAAAAATTGATTCTGAGGCTTGATAAACACCTTTAAAATGAAAACATCATATAGTTAGTTCTCAAAAAATAGCATTGTAAAGATCGTAAATTTTGGACATGCATCAAATTTCAAACTTAATATTTTCTAAAATCGTTTACAAAGTGAATAATCTGTCTTTACTTTTGTTATTTGTGTAAAATATTAACAAAAAATTATTCAGTGTAAGATTCATACCTTTAAATTTTTTTTGAAACGTATGGAAATAATTTTAAAAAAATTTTCTTTAATGGTATATTTGCTCAGTTAACGTTTTGGTATGTCCAAAATTGCGCCTTTTAGCAAAGAAAATATTTTTTTAAGGGCATTTAAAGAGCATTTTTTCCATAATTTATGTCAATTCTTGTCTCTATACAGTATTATAATTTAACTCAAAAATTTTTGAGTTAATTAAAATGAAAGTTATTTGGTGTTGAAGCTTCAAAGTTGAAGTCTGTGTTTGCTCCCACCTTTTGAGAACTGCCCATATACGTTGTCATATTTTATTCAACTTTTCAATTGATTGTTTGTTTTTGTCAATAAGTAGTCATTTGTCAATAATTAATCGGTACTGTCTATCTTCTCTAATGAACATTTACCAAATGCACCTTCGTTCATGCAACATAAAAAGGGTGGATGCCATCTCTAAATATCTTTACATCTGACAGTGAGCATCTATTTGTTGTTAGATAACGTAAAAATCTTTCAGAAACATAAGTTCAATATTTTTCAGCTCTTGATTACGCCACGCAAATGGATCTCGTCGCAATATGTCATGACTAGAGGGGTACCGAGTACTCAGTACTCGGCCAAATTTTGACCAGATACTCGGCCAATACTGAGTAGTTGAAAAAATTGAATATTGTTCAAGACAGATTTTACAATCAATAAAATAGTGCAAGCTTCTTACTACTATTATATATACGAAAGTTTGTCTGTATGGATGTATGGATGTTTGTTACTCTTTCACGCAAAAACTACTGAATGGATTTTGATGAAACTTTACAATAATATAGCTTATGTATCAGAATAACACATAGGGTAGTTTTCGTCCCATTATGGGGGCAAAACCCCCTTAGGGGGGCAATAAAACACAATTTTAGTATAAATTCTCTAATATGGGGAAGAAAAAATACTTGCACATATTAACATTATATGCCCATCGAAAGCTCTGATTTTTCTGCTGAAGATGGCACCTATTCGAAATTTCTAAGTAGAATAAAAAACGAGTTATGAGCTTTTTAGTTCCATGTTCGAAGGCTTTCCTTAACTCAATACAATATTTAGTGTATCATCTCAACTCCCTGTCGATAGCGACTATTGTATTGTTGACTATCTTTGCTTTTCGTGACTGTTCAAGCAGGGTTGGCAACAGGGGCGGCAAATAGGGGGAGCAAGAGGGGGCGGTTGCACCCCCAAATATTTTGCGCAAAATATTAAGAAATCGGGAAATTCAATTCACATAACGCGCGAATCAGTAATCATATGCAATACTTAAAAAAAAATAATCTGCAGACGATCTTTAGTAAAAGTTGATGAAATTCGAGACCTGTCCAGACACGAGCAACTGTTTTTCACTATTTAGGGTAATAACTTAGAAATTCATGAATCATTTTCAGAACTTCCAGAATAAAAAACAGATGGAGAATAAGTTTGTTTCAACTGAAGAAGAAATTTCCTCATATGGGTTAAATGCCTCATACTTTTAAGTTCAGAGTTAAGATGATGCTTCTGCTTCTAATGTGAAAGGGCAGTGCACAGGTGTGACTGGCCCGATTTTTACGAGAAGTTCCTTGGTATTTTGAGTTCATTGTTGCGATTATATTTAAAATGTACGTTCAGTTAGTGAGTGAACATTGATTCCTTCTGTTAAGAGGCATATTTGAGCAATTCAATACATTGTATACTTTCATGGAAACTTCTTACAAAAGACACGCTATTTTTGAAAAAAAAATTCGTGCATCAACAAGTACTTTTGTTGGGTTTACTTTTGTATTTCTTAAACTGAGAGGTACAAAATGGTATTCAAAAGTTAAAGCTAGAACTCTTGATTGAGCTCCTATTAAGAGTTTCTTGTTAATTTGGAATTATTAGACCCATTAAAAAAAATATTTAAACAAGTGACAAAAATTCACATGATGATGCAAAGTCCTATGATTGGCTCAATATTTTGTATCAAATAATAGATTCATTCAGTTTCTAATGAAATTAACACAAGATTTAGTGATAAATCTAAGTTCAATATTATATGTGCAGGTTATTGAACAAGATAAATAAAATATTTCAGTTACATGTAAAAGTTGTTGAACGAAGCAAAAAGAATTGTTTTATGAAGAGCCAGTGTACTTCAATGATGAAAAATGAAGACTAGAGCACAAATTTTAAACTTGCGTGGTTTTTTTTTTAAGAGAAAATTTTTAAAGATGCATTTTCTAACATAACTTTGTAGCTTCAATTATTTTTCACCAATTCCAATCAACTCAGCTAACTGTGAAAGATCATTTTCGTGTCTCAGAAGGTTAGAGATTTTTTTTTTTTTTTTGGTGCATGATGGGACAAGCAAGACTTTCATCTTCAGCTACACTGCCAAAGAGCATGCCACTGGACATTGACGGAATATAGTACCAAGATTTCCTTTTTTTTTTTTCTGGATTCCAAAAATCGAACATTAAAAATTTACTTTAGAAACGGCAGTATCAAGATCTTTTCCGTTACAGTTTACTATAAAATAAATTAAAAGCGTGGAAATTAAAATTTGAATTTCTTTAATGACCTTACTTAAAAAAATGTACTGGTATTTTATTCCATATTGTGAAAATTCATGTTTAAAAAACTCGACCCCCCAAATGAAATGTTGAAATGCCGCCCCTGGTTGGCAAGGTTTTGGACACTACGGTAAAAACCATGGTAAAAACCCTGGTTTTTACTGTCCTGTCCAAAACTGTCCGAAAGTGTCAAAAACTATATTTTAAGAAAAATAGTATTGTGTGAGAAAACATCAAAAAACAGCATAAAATGTATCAAAGTAATGTTTTATATTGAACATTTATTCAATGAGAACATTCAACTTACTTATGCAGCTGATTTTAATCTAGTTGCATAGGAGTTGACTTCTTGATAAAAATTTCAATTTTTATGCGTGTTTATTTATTTTTGATATAAGGAACAAAATTTCTCTATGTTTATGCATGTGTGCAAATGAAAGCAGGGTTGGTAAGGTTTTTACCATCCTGTTCAAAACCCTTGTGTCCGAAAATGTCCAAAACTATTTTGTGAGAAAATATCAAAAACAGAACAAAAAGTGTCAAAATTATTTTATTGACTATTTAATATATTTATTCAATGTGAATATTCAGGTATAAATATATATGTAACTTATTTATGCAGCTGATTTTAATCTAGTTAAGTAGAAATTAAATTCTTCATTAAAAATTTCAATTTGTATGCAGGAGTTTTTTTTTTTTTTTTTGTATAAACAAAATTTTTTGACATTTATGCATGTGTGCAAAAGAAAGTGTTCAAAATATAGTGCAATAATTGACTTAAATGCAATAAATTACAATTTTTTTTAGTAACAGAATGTATATTAAAAACGTAAACTAAAAAAAGAATAGCAGAAGTTTTATAATATAAGTGTTTAATCATCAATTTCTTGTTCTTTAATCTAAGATTTAAAAAATGATTTTTGTTAAAAAATCATGCAAAATCCATTTAGAAAATTTAGCTTTTTTCTTGCACCTAAATATTGTATATTTAATAATATTCCTTTGCGTAATGAATGGAACTGAAATTAGTTGTCTTGGTAGTGTTGAATTTTCTTTCAAAACTCTACCAACTGTTAAATAAGTTTTTGTGAAAAAGTTATTGGCAATTTTTTTTTAAGTAAAATGTTTTTTAAATGAACATTTTGAAGAAAAATATTATCAAATACTGATTAATTAAACCTCATTAATATCTTTATTTATGCATCATGAATATTGCAGTGAAAACAAATTGATTAGATTACACCCCTTTAACTTTAACACAGTTTTGGACAGTTTAAGGCAGTTTCGGACACTTTTGGACAGTTTTAGACAGTTTTGGACGGTAAAAACCACCTGTCCTGTCCTAAACCAGTTTTGGACAGTCCAAAACCCAACCCTGTGTTCAAGACTTTTCTCAAGTCAAATCTTGAAGTAAGATTTTTGCACAAGATTGGAAAATAATACATGGATTTGGCTGATTTTTTTTCCATTTTAATGCAACTTTGAGGCAATTAATGGTCTTTTTTTTATTTATTTGTATTGACTGGGTATTTAATCGATCAGCTGGAATCTAGCCAAACTTTTTTTGTGGAATCATTTCAATAGCTAAGGCATTTGGCATTTTTTTCAACTGTCGCTGTTTTTGAAGCTAAAGACTACGCAGTACTGTAAAGTAAGACGAAACAACGTTAATTTATCTTATTTATCTTACGCAGTACTGTGTTTCTCGGTTTTCACCATGTAACCAAATATCGCCATTTCTTTAATATTTCTTTAAATTTGTTAACACGTAAAATAATTCGCCAACTAATTCGCAAATTCATAAACAGCGCAAAAACTTCCATTACTTTGTCTTTGCACACAATTTCAAACAATTGCCAAATTTTTACTGTTTATTGGAAACATTTCGGGTAGCATCATTGTTGGTCCCATTTTGGGACGATTTCTACAGTAAGAAGTTATACATTATACAATAATTTAGATTGCCGGTGTAGCGTTGGATATTATGCATTTGATGGAGATCGGGATTATAAGGGAACTGTTTCACTTTATTTAAGAATAGTTGACCTCACTCGAATAGGATTTTTTGGGAATTACCCATGACTTCTTTACAACTCCTGAATGTTTTCGTGATTTATTTTTTGTGGTTTTTGGGTGTCTTCTCAGTTTTGCCGACATTTCATTTACTCCCCTTCCCCCTAATTTTCAGTCTTAATCATACCTTTTGATACATTTAAGCAGACAGACAATTTGAAATGTCGGCGAAAGTAGAGACAAACAATTTTTTGGTAACTATTTGACCTCTGCCTGTAATGACCATTAACTTAAATCAATTGAAAAAAACTACATCAACGTGAGCGAAGCCGCGGGTAAGAGCTAGTATACTATACTGCAATCATTTAAAATTAAAATTTTGAGAATACTGAAGTTTGTTATGCTTCAATGGAGTCAATAGAGATAGAGAATTTATTTTAATGTCTCCAAAGTTAATAAAACTTATTTATTAAAAATGAGGCAAAAAAAGTAAGTATAGAAAATATGAAATTTTTATATTATTAATAAAATTTTCGCGACAAATAAAAATTATTTGTAAGAAATATAAAAATAGCTTTGCTCAAAAAAGAACAGCTAAAACAACATTAAAAGCACAAATGTGTAGGAACACTGCAAACATTTGTTTTGGTGTTACAAGGAATACCTTTTTCAATGCACAAAATGTGAGCTTATGGATTTAAAGACATCCAACAAAAGTTGGATTTTTTTGTCCGGTGTTACACTCATTTTTTAGCTCACATTTTATGCACTGAAAAAGATGTTCCTTGTAATGCAGAAGCACATGTCTGTAGTGTTCCTGCACATTTGTGCTTTTAATGTTTTATTAGCTTTTAAAAATAATTTATGTTTGGACTAGAACTATAATAGATTGATATAATGAGTTTTAATTCTGTCATACCTTTTATTTTTAATTTTAAAAGTAACTTCCTTGTAAAATTTTTGACAAACAAAACTTTTAAATTATGAGTTATTACATTTCAGCTGGAATTTTGTTTTGAAAACTATTATATGGACATGGAGGTCTATATTCCAATGAGTTCAAAATTCAGCATGTTTGTGTCGGTGGTTCTTAAAACAAAAAAGTGCTACTTGGTACGTCTCTAGTCGTGACCTGTATGAATGACCATCTATGAGTGTTTGATACCTACCAGTGTTTCCTTGAGTGGAAACGAACATTTTTAATTGTACTTTTGTTGTTTAGAACTTATTTGCCTACAGGCCTTAATACCCGCACCTACCTTAGTTCATCCCAATATGTTTTTTTAACTTCCAGACGTGAATGAGATAGCATCCCAGCCTGACCACTTAACCACTTAATTTCTGATACAAAATATTGACTTAGAAAGTGTTAAGTAAGAATGGGTTTGCCCCCCCCCCCTCCCCAAGTAAGTGTATGTAGAGATTTTTCCAACCTCTCCTCCCCCTCGGAGCAACGAATATGGCCCCTTACAGCCATTTTCAGTAATACAGTAAATCAATATCATTCTTCATATAATTTGTTGCAAATACAATCAATTGCTAATAGTTGCAAAGACAGTTGCTGACAGTTATTGCAGCTTCATGAGAAAATTTTATCTTAATAAATAGGTCTTATTTTAAATCGAAGGTAGTGTTTTTTATTCGCTTAGACTCTTAAATTTTTAAAAGTTTATCTTAGGAACCAAGTTATCTAGTAAATTGTAGACTCACTGATCATATTTTCTCTATCCTGTTATCTGTTAGTCTTGTGTTTAGTTAATATTGAGCCATTATTGTCCTTGTTTAATTCACGTTTTCTTGCCTTTTCTTGTAGCTCTTTTTCTTTTAACTGCAATATGGATAGCAGTACATCTATTGATGCTTGTCCGGCAGGTGACAATCCAAAGGACTCTTTAGAACAAACTGAGAGTTCCAATGAAAGTAAGTTATTGCCAAATAATGTTATTACCGAAGAAATGATCAAAGAAGAAGAACGTTTAGAGAAAAATGCTATCAAAGAAGAAGAAGAAATGAAACAGAAGATGCTACAAGAAGAGAAAGAAATGATGGAAGAACAATGTTATAAACGTTTAAAACTTTTACTTGGTCGGAGCAGTATTTATGCCCAGTTTATGGCTGACAAGTTGAACCGGAAGAATGCTAAATTGAAAAAAAAGAGCAAGAGAAATGACCCTGATAATTCTGGGAAAAGAAAGAAAACAATCGATTCTCCCGTTAAAACCCGAAGAAAAAGAATGCGTGTTGATGTGGTTGATTTATTTGAAAAAGAAAAGACAAACCTGGAAAACGTTGACAATTCCCCATCATTGGATAAGCCAAAGGGCTCAAATCAACTGCAACCAGATTTGTTTTGTGGTGGAACAATGCGTTCCTATCAGATGGAAGGTTATGAGTGGTTAAAAGTTTTGTATGAAAATGGAGTGAATGGTATATTAGGTGATGAAATGGGTTTAGGGAAAACTATTCAATGCATTGCATTCATAGCTCATTTGATTGAAATGGGAGTTTCAGGACCATTTTTTGTTTGTGGACCATTATCAACAGTTCCCAACTGGTGTGCAGAATTTAAGCGATTTGCTCCTGATATTCCTGTTGTACTTTATCATGGACATAGAGATGTAAGGCACAGTTTATGTAGTAAGATTCGTAAAAAATATCCAGTCGGGAATAAATTTAGCTATCCTGTCATTGTTACATCTTTTCAAATTTCACTTATTGATCGTAAAAAACTGTATGCTTTTGATTGGAAGCTTCTGATTATAGATGAAGCTCACAGAATAAAAAATTATCAGTGCAGGCTTGTCAAGGAATTGAAATTGTTCAATGCTACCCATCGTTTGCTACTGACAGGAACACCTTTGCAAAATAATTTAAGTGAACTTTGGTCTCTTCTTAATTTTATATTACCTGAAATTTTTGATGATCTTCAAATTTTTGAATCTTGGTTTGATGTCACTCGTCTTACAGCATCCGGAGCTGCTCAAGAAATAGTTGCTAAGGAGCAAGAACGACAGATTGTGTCAACTATACATCAGATATTGACCCCATTTTTTTTGAGGCGTACCAAAGATGATGTAGAGCTAGAATTGCCTAAAAAGAAAGAAGTTATTGTGCATGCTCCACTCACTGCTTTACAGCGAGAGTATTACACGGCAGTACTGAATAAAACAATTGAAGAAGTTGCGAGAGCTTCCAAAAAAGAAGATTCGGAAATAGTTGTAGGGAAACGAAAACGCAATTCAAATTTAAATTATCGTGAATTAAATGAAACAGACTTTAAAACTACTTCTTCAGCAACAACAAGTTGGAGCGAAACATATAACAATAGCTCCTCCTTGAGAAAAGATGGTTTTTCAGAGATATATATTAATACAAGAAACTCGCAAATGATTTTGAGAAAAATATGCTGTCATCCATATTTACTCTCTTATCCTCTAACAAACTCTTTGGAATATAAAGTTGATATTGAATTGGTAAAAAATAGTGGAAAATTTTTAGTTTTGGATGTCATGCTACCTGCTCTCAAGGAAAGAGGGCACAAAGTTATATTATTTTCTCAGTTTACATCTTTAATAGCAATTTTAGAGGACTACTGCTCGTTCCGTAACTACCCTTACAACTTATTAACAGGCTCTATGTCTCTGGAAGAAAGAGACTTGAACATCACTGATTTTAATACAAATCCAGACTCTTTCCTGTTTTTAGTCAGTACCAGAGCTGGTGGTTTAGGCATCAATCTTACTTCAGCCGACACCGTCATTGTGTTTGATTCTGACTGGAACCCTCAGGCTGATCTTCAAGCGCAGGACAGATGCCACAGAATTGGACAAACCAAACCTGTTGTTGTATACAGGTTAATAGTGCCTAGCACTATTGATGAAAGAATTTTGGACAGGGCTACTGCAAAGCGTAAACTTGAGAAAGCCATCATACAAAAGGGGCGTTTCAAGTCTATAAACTCTCTGAATGCTCAAGATGAAAAAAAATTAAGCAAAGAGGAGTTGTTGGAATTGCTGGAAGCTGCTGATGTGGATGGTTTTGTTAAAACTGATGAAAGCAGCGTAATTTCTCCTAAACAGCTAGAAGAACTTTTAGATAGGAGTGACATGATGTAGATCAAAATGGGATGAAACAAATTGCATTTATTTGTATCATTTTTTTTAAATCTTTTTTTTTTAATCAGCTGTACCATTAGTTCATCCAATCCCACAAAAAGAAAATGAAACAAAACACAACAGGCTGTATACTGGTCTAGTTCATTCATACCTGGCATCACTATAATCCTAACAGTTTTATGATACTGTACATAAAGCGTGGTAGATAGTGTGCTTTTTCAATGTCCAAAATTTTGCTGAGCATTTAAAATTGCAAAATTTGTTAACAAAAACTACTGACCAGAATTTGTGCTGTTGCTCCATAAATCTAACATATATTTGTTGATTGTTAAAATACAGTAATTTATCATAAAGTTACTTTTCATTTTACATGTAAATAAATTAAATTTTTCTTTAAACTGGAACTATAAAAAAAAATATTTAAAGGTTATTGACTGACTTAAAGAGATGAGCTATTCAATTTTTGTTTCAAAATTTTCAAATGATAAAACTATTGCATTAACTTATTAATGATATTTTCAATTGTTATTTTTCCTAAGAAATTTCAGCATAATTGCACTTTTAATTTATGTCATATTAAATGACTTCGCACACGCAAAACCATTGGAATGCAACATTTATAGTTGGTCAGAAAATCAGATAAATTAGCAAAAGGTGGAGAGTACTGATCATATTAAGTAAGAAAGTAGAGTCCTTCAGTGTATATTTATGCTAAATTTGTAGTGGTTTGATTTTCTTTTAAATTTTAAAAACTGACTTATCATTTGTTCTTAAGTTGCATATTCTCAACAATTAACCTTTCTGATTAAATGCTGTATTGACAAATTTTTACATAAAATATTTTTTTAAAGTTTCTAAATTTCAAAAATAACAAATATATATATAATGTGTTCTATACATATAATATGTATATATGTATAAGGTAAGAAAAATAGTTGATTATTAAAAAAATTCAGGGGGGAGGAAATTATAAAATGTACACATTTGAATATCTTATAATTATACATACTTTGTACAAATATTTAGTATCAAACTTTTAAGGATAATAAGAAAAATAATTCGACTATCCAAAAATTTCAATTGAAAAAAATGGTCTTTCATTTTTTACATTTTTAATTGTATGTTCTTTATTCAACCATTTAATTAAAGATATTTAAAGTGTTTGCCTTTTAATTTGTCTTTGAACTTTACAACCCTTTTTCACAATTTTGTCCCATACAGCCTACTGTCTGGTTTGTTTACTTATTCATGCATTTATTATATCATGTATTCATTTATGAATTCACTTATTTATAGGGCCTGATTTAAAAGTATTAGGATAGTAAGCCCGACCCATTTGTAAGAACCCCTTTTTGAATTGTTACAATCGCAGAATGTGCTGTGTAAAAAGCACATATTTTTGTCATTCCATGGGGCCCATCCACCTCACATGGCATAAAACTGGTCCATAAAAGTCAGTATTTTAAAACTGCTGGTAATCTGTTTTACTTGATACAAATCTTTGCTATTCTTTTATTGGATTGGGATGATTTAGTTTTATGAGAAACCTAACTCCCCCCCCCCCCCACACACACCCTTTGATATTGGGTATATTATTTGAAACATTTTCCTGTCTTTGCCCAAAGTACAAGGTAAGATGAAGATTTTTTTCAAGCAGCGAGGTATACATGACAGCTACATTTGGGTACAATATCAAGATAAGTAAAAATTTGTTATATTTAAATTCTTATTTTAACTTCCATTATAAGTTCTTGCAGTATAAGTGAACTTACACCCTGTCCCAAAAATTTAGACACAAACAAACAAAATAAAATTCACAGTAAAAATATGAATGGTAAAATATTTAATTTCATATGAGTAGACTAATAATAAACACTACGTAGAGCACAAGATAAGGTTACTTTATTAGAAAAAGCATCATGCAGGGCGCAGAGTTGTAGTTTTGGTCGGATAAAACCTATTTTGGCCATGCCACTAGCAAAACCCGGCCAAAACTGAATTTAACCACTGGCCAAAACTGTATTCGATAAAAGCACACTAATATGTAAACACATACAATTTGTATGCATAATGTTGCACATTTTAATACTTAATTAAAATAAATAGGTCTGTTAAAATATGTCTGTTTATTATAATTGAAATAATTTTTAAACTGATTTATTGATTTAAATGCAAGTTTTCTTATATCAACATTTAAAGTTGTTCACACCAAAGACAAGAGACACTTGTTTATTAGCAATACAAAACAGCCTGCAATGTAAACTATTTTTCAAAAAATTTGTAGCATGTATTAATGAATTAGAAAATAAGTAAGATAATTTAATTTGAAATTCATTTTGTGTGCATAAAACTATAAAAACAACTATATATATTCTTAAAATACACCGCCAGCTCAGTTATTCCATCCGAGGACTGCAGTTTCGTGCTTTTTAGCGCTCATCAGCCCGGAATAGGAATCACATGAGCTGGAGAGCAAAAAATCTCTTAAGAGAGCCAAGCAAACTGGTAATTAATGCAGAATTGGCAAACCAGATGAGCGACCGCAGCAATGGTGCGGTTTAACTCAAAGATTGATGGCAAAGCTAAGGTATTTTCTAGTAAGTTACCGCCCTAAAGCCAGGCCGGCCAGGTTTCTGCCTTAGCCCTGGCTTTAGGGTGGTAACTTACTAGAAAATACCTTAGCTTTGCCCTCAATCTTTGAGTTGAACCGCACCATTGCTGCTGTCGCTCATCTGGTTTGCTAATTCTGCATTAACTACCGGTTTGTTTCCTTATATACGCCCTTGTCCGGGCGCCTCAGAATGTGAAACGCCATCATTTCTTCATAAGTTTGACAGTTTGAATCTGGGGAACACTTTTTTACGTTTTTTTGAGTCAAGGATATTTTGCTTCTTTTACAGGGGGGGCGGCAGATTTCAAATTTGCTTAGGGGCGGCATGGAGCTAAATTCGGCCCTGGGGAGTTTGTTCAAAAATTTCGGATGGCCCCTCCCAAAACAATCTGCTGTATCCGTCACTGTATGCAAGTGGCATCTTGATAGCCCAAATAATTGCTAAATTTTTTCCAGTTGAAAAACCAGTCAAAAAAGTTTTCGTCAATATTGTCTCAATTAAAAAGAGCAATCTCAAAATGGTCCTCTTTAATTTGATTTTTCTTCATATCTTTAAAAAGAGCACACTTTTAATTGTGCAACATTAATTACTTACTTACAGCATAAATTACTTTTTCAATTACTTACAAATGCATGTCAAGCAATTCCAATAAAATTTACAGGATCTACTGCATCTGTGTTTTGAAAAGAAAAATAAAATTCAGATATATTAGACCATTTGTTTTTGTGGAAGCGCTCCCCAGGAAAACTCGAAAAATGTAAAAAGTTAAGTTTCAGTGCTTTATTCTCAGCTCCTATGAGGGCGAGAGTTTCCGACTAGGTGTTTTTTTAAAGCTCTCGGGAGGTGGGGGGGATATGACTTAAAATTATATGTCACTTCACAAGGTTATGCGACACTAATATTTCAAAGTCATAAGAAGCATATTGATATTTTTTTTAAAAAGAGGAAAAAAATGAATTTGAATTCTGAAATTTTTAATTCAAATTATGTTTTTCGCAATCACGAGTTGCGACAGGACCCTACTCATTGGAGTTTTTGTTTCTAGAAACGGCTCCTGTCCCCCCTAGTCTGTCCCTCCTCCTGGGTGGTTACGTGTGTGTGTGTGCCTGTGTAGACTAGTGTGTGTGTGTAGACCTGTGTGTATGCACGTAGGCGTGTGTGTATGTGCGTGTTTGTGTATGAGCGTGTGTGTGTGTAGGACATGGACGCCAACACCCAGGAGAAGCGGATTCCGGGAAACAGTGCTCAGGACCAGAGGAGCCGTGCCTGCAGAGGATGTTGGTGCTGCAGAGGCCCCTGGTCCAAGCTGAAAAATCAAAGAACCTCAACAGCGGTTAAATAAGGACAATAAGCAATTCGGATTGCTCAATAAATGTGGTGCATAAGTGGTAAAAAATTTCAGAATGGTACTGTAAAGGGTTCTTTCCAAAAAGTAATAATAAAACTGTGAGAAGAGATTTACCGATGTTTTTAAATGTTGCAATTTTTTCACCACGTAATTATTAATTGAAAATGTGACAAGCAGTGTATGAAAATCATGTGTTTTGACTACCGTAGTTGTGGATAAAAATTCTGACTGGGATTGTAATGAGCTCATAATGAAACTTGTATGTTGTGGCCATCACGAAACTTTCTTCTATAGTTTTATTTATTTTTTTTTTTTCTGATCCCTCCCCATGCTTGACAAGGAAGCAATATTCCAAAAAAAAAAAAAAAAAATTACACGTGCAAAAACTTGACCAACATCCCAGTGTTTGAATTATAATTACAAAAGCAAAGCAAAGAGTGAAAATTGAAAGTTATTTTAAAAGCCTTGCTTGAATTAATTACAAATATTTTATTTGTTAAGAAACATATACGATGGCAACAGTTAAAAATTCTATTTCATTGAGATAATATTTCCGATCATTTCCATGCAATTAAAATCACGAGAACTACGCAGATGACAATCTATTACGATTTATCTTTCTTATTGTTGCATTAATAAAGCTATTTTTATTCGCAAAAAGAAAAAAAAAATCAACACCTCTTGGGGCGATTGGCGTTAAAATTGAACCAAAGCCTGTTTACATATGGATTCACATATATTCCAAATTTCAACCAGAACGTAGCATTACTTCTTGAAATAGGGCACTTCACAATGGAAAAAAAGAACGGGCGATTGCGCTACCCCCTTTTTAGCTGTTGACACCAAAATAAAATCAGCTCTTATACCCACTAAGGGCTACTAGTCCAGTCAATGAGTGCTCAAACAGGCACGTAGCTAGAACTTTGTTAAGGGGGGGGGGGGGTCCAAGGTTGCACGAACTTCAAGGGAGGAGGCATGCTAAAGCAGAATTAGTAGCTGATAATTACACAAGACTAAGATAAATCCAATTAAAACTGATCATTAAAATATGATAATTAACTAAAATTAATTAAATAATTGAAATTAATAGAGTCCTTAGTTAAAATTAGTTAACAAAAAGTTTATGTTAAGTGGTAAATTAATTATTGTCAGTTTGTAAATTAACATTAAACTGAAAGTTATCACAAACTAAGTTTCCAAATATGGGTGAACCTCCGTCCTCCTGAAAATAAGTGATATATTTTCTATTAATCAAAAGGGCACAATAAAAGAAAAACGGAAAACGAAAACTGTTCCAGAAATTACTTGGAAAATGCATGCGATAATTTAATAAAATATTAAAGCTTTGTAATATATTTCAACAAAATATGTACATTTGTACTTATGCCATTTTATTTGAAAACTAGAAAGTCACCCGTCAAAGCATGACAGGTGAAAATTGCTTCAACTCTTCTTCATTTGAACGAAGCAATTGCCTGTTTGGTGATATTTTGATAGTTGAAATTTTAACTCTAACACCAGTGGATTAACCCTAAACTCCAGTAGATAGCGTTCATTGTTTTCGTTTCTTCGTTCCTCTGATATGACATAGTCTTACCAGTAAAACTGTTCAAGTTACCGGATCGAGTTCAGCCTCGTCACAATAAAGCCTTTCTCTGCATGTTAAACATTACCAAAACATATTATCGAATTACATATCATGTCGTGGTGCGAATTCATTATTGAAACACGCGGGTTACTCGATCATCGGCATTATTTATATGAGGATAAATAAATCTATATCTATGGAGTCGAATGTATAACTATATGAATGTTACATAACGTACCCTGTCCGATTTGAACAACATTTCAGGCAAAATCCCACATCTCTCTCAACGAAAATATTAACAAGGTTTCATTTAAAAAGCTTGAATTAGTTTTATTTATTTACATTTATAATATTCTTTTGATAACACGAAATAGAATGATATTTCCAATCTTATCCGTTTTCTAATTATCATTCCTAATCATCAATTAAAAGCTTGAACAAACTATTAACTCTTTCAGGGACGGAGGCTTCCTTTTTGCAACCATTTTTTATATATATATTTTTTCTTTCTTCAACCAACTGACACAGTGATTTCAGTTGGCTGAAAAAAAAGAGAAGCAAGAAATAAATGGTGTTCTCAAGTGAAGTCGGTATATTCCTCAAAGGGTCAGGGGCGGACTGGCCACGTGTGAGATGTGGAAAATTCCACATGGGCCGTCCTTAACTCGGGCCGTTTTCTGTGCATTCAATGTGTACGTGCCGTTTTCCTCAATTTTATTTTAAAAAAAAGTTCTTAGCTAGGCCGGCCGTTCTTGTGTCGAGGGCTGCAGCCAGAACTGCTCTTTTTTGGGTGGGGGGGGAGGGAGAGGAGGACAGCCGCTCCTTTTCCAACGGTCACTCTCAGGACGTTACTCTGTTCTTGCCTAACTATTACCGTATCTTGTTACGTAGGGAAAACTAGAGTCCCTATATGAAAACGTAGTTTTCATATAGGGACTCTAGGGAAAACGAAACAATGTCTTGGTTGGGTGGTCTTCGTCCGAAGCGAAGCCTTCAGGGTCCATGGGTGTCTCTCGTATCTGTTCGGGATTGATGTTTCCTGGAATTCTGGTAAGGAGTTTTATTGGGGGTGGGGATCTTTTTTTGTGGCCATCTGTCTGGGAAAAGATTACATTGAACCTTTTTCAAATGAAATAAGAGAAAGGCGCCATCCTAAGAATAGAATGAATAGGAGCAAAACGTCTGCTCAATGGGATTGCATGTGTTTTAAATCCAACGGTGACAAGAATTTTTTTTAGGTAAGTTTAATATTTTTAATCATCATGTGTTTTTTAATATTTTTTTTTTTTTTGTCATCAGCACTTTAAATAATAAGAACTTGAACTATCGGTTATAATTATAACAAACTGACGATGTTACACAAATATGGGTCAACCCACCAAGCAGTACTTTTGAGTAAATTGAGTTCTAAACTGAACTTCATAGATGGCATTTTAAAATAGAATTTGGCTTAAATCGTCTTTGTATCCCCGTAGTGTAACAGTTTATCTGCCAACCTATGTGAATAACTCATTATTTTTTTGATAATTTTTGTTGGATAACTCTTTTTTGTATAACACCGTCCAATTCATCTATTTTCGTTTAACTAAGATAAAATTTATAAAAGTACTAACAGTATAAATATTTAAAACAGTGATTTCCAACATTTTTTTATCCGTCACCCCCTTACCTTTTCCTTTAAAAAGGCAAATTTTAGAGCAACGTAAAATCGATATTGGGTATTTTTTGTATACAGTGAAACCTGTGTAAGTTGACCACTCGCGGTGCAGTACTTTGGTGGTCAACTTATAAAGGGCAGTAACGATTTTTTGAAATATTTTTTGTCATTTCTCGCACCGTGTATTCATTTTTCGAGGAATTCACCTTTTATTACTCTTTCTGTTTAACTAACTTTCATTGTTTAACATTATTGAAAGTGAAACCATAATTAAAAATACTATTTAAATAGTTTTATTATTTTTTCCTTGTTTTAAACTATATTAGACGCCATAGTTTTAGAAATTCTATATGTGCCAGCTAATTTTCTCTGACTTTCTCCTTTTTCAGTTCATTTTAATATTTCATACTTTTTATTAATTTCAAGTTCAAAACTTTCTTTTTGAAGTCTTTTTATGTAACACTTACAGCCCGAAGAGCAACAAGCTCGACTCTCTCAGTTCATAAAGGCAAAATTAAAATGTCTTATATCTTAACCCTTGCACCCAAAATAAGCCAGAAGGACTCTTTAGCAAGCCCATATCTGCGTACCCGCAGTGCGGGGGGCTCACTTCCTCAAGGGGGCTGACGGCCCTAGAAATTGAAGAAAAAAAAGAAGAAAAACTGGCATTAAGACTTATTAACTTTACAAATAGACACTGGGCCACTAGGGAGATGCCCTATCCATTTTGTTTCAAAGGGCCCAAAATGTACAGATCCGGGCCTTAGCGCAATTACAGTATTGCCACAACCTATTGCAACTGAAAGAAAACAATTTGTACTTTTCTACTGACACCTATTTTTATTGAACAAAGTACAAAAAACTATCTCAAATAGAACAACAAATGAAAAACAAGTTTGGAGAATAAAGAGCAGCATAAGTTTTATGCTGCTGTTTAGTTAGTAAAATTCTAGTCCGTCATCAAAGCATTAAAAACATTCTTGGGAAGCTATCAAATAATAATAATAATACAATAATAATAAATTAATAAATAATAAAATAAAATAATTTACTGAAGAAAGTTTTAAAAAATAAACCAAATGATAAACTTTCAAAGTTTTTTTTTTTTTTTTTTACAATACTTCAAACCAAATTTGGCGTACATTAGTGGTCAAGATAGACAGGTGGTTAAGTTACAGAAGTTTTCCTTCGTTATATAAGATAGGACTAATTCCGTTCCTGACAAAAAAGGTCAACATAGACAGGTGGTCAACTTACAAGGATGGTCAACTCTACAGGTTTTACTGTACTTAATTTTAATTTAAAGCCTAAATACTGTACCAATTTTATCCATTTATTGTTACACACATTTTTTATGTTTTTTTTTCAAGAGTAATTTGTTAAGGGAGATAATAAACTAAGATTATTAATGTACTTCTCAAAGACAGCAGAACATTTTTCTCCCCCCCCCCCACCCTTTTTTGGTATAAAATTTAGGATTTGGAAGAATAAAATACTTTGACAGTTTAAACTTGAAGAAAAAAAAAAAAGAGAGAGAGAAGGATTTGTTCCGGTATCCAGAACCCAGAACCTGCCATGAGTACAATTCGTATGCTTGTCCAAGATATGAGGATGTGCATAGCCCTCCTGAACTTCATTCATTTTTTTAAACTCATGATTTTTTGTCTAACCCTTTCTCAAGAAAATTTAGAAGCTCTCATGTTGATGTCTGTAGAGAAGGACACTTTAAATCAAATAGATTCAGAGGATACCATTGATGTTGTTGCTCAACAAAGTAGACTTTTTGTAAGAAAGATTAATGTTGTAGAAATGTGTTTTTTACGGGAACCGGACAAAACGTCCAGATCCAAAACGTCCACGGACATAACATCCATGACCAAAACGTCCAACGGACAAAACATCCAAGGGACGTAACGTCCGACGGACATAACGTCCAACGGACACAATGTCTGACGGACAAAAGGTCCAAAGACAGAACGTCCACATTTTTGGACAGCTAGGACATAACGTCCAGTTTTCTGAGCAGGCTGGACAAAACGTCCGGATTTTAAAGTTTTTCCTTTGTCTCAACCAATTTTGTTGAATATATTTGTGTTTGTGTTTCTTTTATTTTTATCTTTAGTACCAAGTAGTCTTTAACGGACATTCATAATCTATTACTTTTAAGAAAAAAAATATAAGTTACATGCTTTGAAGGAAATGTTTTGATAAAATCAAAAAGGAATGTTGAAAAATTTAAGTAATTATTATGTCTTAAATACTGTAAAATTTTGTTTCCCTATCTTTTAAAGGGATACACTAAGTTATAGAAGAAAAAAAAATTAGCTTCTTTAACCATATATGTATTAAGTATTTAATAATATTTCATCAAATAATCTTTATTTTTGAAGTTTTTTCCTGTTAAATGATTTGTAATGCTTGTTTATAGATTTTTCTTTCTTAACTAGATTGATAAGTGTGATTGCTTTAAGTGTTTTTGCCCATTTTAATCATAAATAACGTATCTATTTTCACTTATATTTTTAATGTAACAATCGTAAAAGCGAATCTAAAATTTCCGAATCTGAAATTCAGTATTCCCAGAAACTATTATTTTTTTATTCATAAGTAGAACTACCATATTGCAACTAGTACGAAAAGTACATTTTTAAAAATCTTATCATCATATACTTTTCAATTTTAATGTTATTATTCAGTGTCAAATTGATAAATGCAATGTTTAAATTCGTTAAGTAGCATACATTGAAATTTCGGATAAAATTTTTCCGGATAAAATGATAAGATTTAACACTAATTTGAAATTTACAAAGTTATTATTAGTTTGACGAAATTAGGGCCTGGTATGAAAACATTTTTACTGGTTCTTGAAGAGTATTATTATTTTTGTCATTTTTAGTTTATTACTTTTGAGTAACTTTTTTTCAAATATTATTTCGTTTTCATTCATTTTGTTTAATTTATGTCATTAAAAAGGTTTAAGTCGGACTTGGGATAACATGTTCTCTGAGCGCATTATTGCTGTTGTGCCACAGACCACCTAGGAAAGACTTCAGATGCCGAAACAAATGAAAGATGCTGCGAGCAAGGTGGGGGTAGACCAGAGGATGTTCAAAAACGTCCCACTCAAAGCCCTGTAAAAATCTCATGGTTGACTACACGGGCGGCAACTTTGTAGGAATAGGTATACAAAAACCTGTACCACGCTATGACAAATGCTCGGAAAATCACGGGAGCAATGTCGAAAAATAGCGTAAGGGTGGTAGATTTTTGTGCAATAAATTTCTTTGCTCTATTTGTACTCGTTCTTTTTTTATTTCAAAACGGAACTTACTTTTAAAACACGCCTCGTATGTAGCATAGGCCACACATATACCATAAAGCACAAGCGCTGCCAGAACTTGCCTTCTGTGGAGAGGGGAGGGGAGTTTGGTCATAACCATCTTTACATGCATATAAACTACTGTATTAAAATTATTGGCAATCTAAATCTACTTTAAAACCAAGGGCCCGGGAAGGAGACCGCAATCCCCCCACCCCAAGTGTATATCCCATGATTTTCACTTTAGTTCTTAGAACCTGACAAATAAATTTCATTCACTGGATAACAATTTGAGAGATACCTTTGAAAATCAGTTTTCTCACTGAGACAAATGGCAACTTTTTCGGGCGAAACTCTTTTTTTTTTTTTTTTGTAGATTTATTCGGGCTTAACCGATATTTCCGATCAGTTCTCACTGTCTCATGATCTGTGATGTATTCATTCTAAACGGATCTATTTCGTTTGGTTTACATGAAATTTTTCATCAGTTTGAATACGTACAATACAATTTTAAGAAAAGACTTTAAAAAAAAGAGTTTTTTCTAAAGGGTAAATAGTACCGCTTATAGCCATATGAGGTAGTGAGATGCAAGGGATGCAAGAGGAAAAATTGAAAATTTGGAGATAACCAGTAGAAATGGTAGGTGGACCCCTCCTCTGTCTTGGGGCAAGAGATAGTACAGTAAAACCTGTAAAGTTGACCACCTTTGTAAGTTGACCACCTGTCTATGTTGACCGCTTTTGTCGGGAACGGAATTGGACCTATCTTATATAATGAAGGAAAACCTCTGTAACTTGACCACCGATCTATCTTGACCACCTGTCTATCTTGACCACTAATGTACACCAAATTTGGTTCGGAGTATTGTAAAAAACCCTTTGTAAGTTGACCACTAGGGGTTTTTTTTTTTACTTAATCAAGCAAATTATTTTCTTTTATTATTACTATTTTTTATAGCTTTCCAAGAATAATTTTGATGCTTTAGACCAGCATTTTACCAACTAAATAAAACAACAGCATAAAGCTTATGCTGCTCCTAATTCTCCGAACTTGTTTTTCTTTTGTTGTTCTATTTGAGGTTGCTTTTTGTACTCTCTGTTCAATGAAAATAAAAAACTGGTGTCAGTAGAAAAAGTACAAAGTCTTTTCCTCCTGTAGCAATATTTTGAGGCAACACTGAAATTGTGCTAAAGAGAAAAGTTGCTTATTTCTGGTGCAAGGGATTAAGAGGTAGGATATTTTCAACTGCCTTTATGAACTAGGAGAGTCCAGCTTGTTGCTCTTTGTGTAAAAGTTTTACATAAAATGGGTTCAAAAAGAAAGTTAGTTGAACTTGAGATTGATAAAAAGTATGAAATATTTAAATTATATGAAAATTAAGAAAGTTGGCAAAAATTAGCTGACACATACGGAATTTCTAAAACTACAATGTCTAATTTAGTAAAAAACGAGGAAAAAAAGCAAAAATATTTGAATAACTTTTTTAATTATTTTTTCAAAGTAATGTTAAACAATAAAAGTGAGTTAAACAGAAAGAGTAAGTGGCAATGATTCCAGAAATGAATACATGGTCCATGGTGCAAGGAAATGACAAAAAAAAAAAAAAAATCATTACCACCCTTTATAAGTTGACCACCTGTCTAAGTTGACCACCAAAGTACTGCACCGCAAGTGGTCAACTTACACAGGTTTCACTGTACCAGCAGCCCTGGTAGGTGCCGCTGTACAGCATGATTTAGAAAAAATTCAATGAAAGCCTACTTAGGATGTAATCTTTATATGAATTTTACTCAAAACTTGAAAATGTCTACTTACACCCCTTTGCTTCTCACTGCCTCAAATGTATTACGTTTTGTTTTAAATAAAATTTTTATTCTTTTACATAACCGAAATACTCTTAAATGCGGATTTTCAAAGATGCCACACAGTTCACAGTGGTTTTTTATTTCGTAGAGCAATTTAAGCTTGCAAATATTTTTGAGAAAGTTAGATCCTTGAAAGATCATCTGTATATTATGGGCGTTTGCTGTATGCTTAGTTTAAATCAATCTGCCCACTAGTTTGCTTCAAATGAAAAGTTAAATAAGGATTTCTGAAAAAAAAATCTTGGTATTTCAGCAGGGGGGGGGGGAGGTGAGGGCTGCTGGAGGAACCTTTTTTTTTTTTTTTTTTGAAAAAACACGCTAGAAACTTTTTAGGTTTGGAAAACTACAGCCAAATTTTTTTGGATGGGGCCGGCATGAATTTTTTTTCACATTAAAGGTTTAGGGCCAGTCCGCCCCTGCAAAGGGTGAAAGCTGTTCGAAAAAATTTTAAATATCGGAAAAGGCGTATTGCCGTTTTTTATCATTATTTTTTTCTTTCTAACGGGGCTGTGTTAGAGGCTTTAGCCTTTTGTGGAACAAGTGCGAACCAACGATATAGCATCCAGTCATTCATATGCCACCATTAAGAAGCGGATGTGAATGTCACAGGAAAATTTGATGCCCAGTTTCCACCAGATGGAGACACCTGAGCTCTCTTCGATGCGAAACTGTAAAAGGAATTTAATTTTGTGAAGAGTATTCACAGTCAAACGACCTAAGGGATCTTTTACATGCCGATTAATGGAATGTATACCTAATGAATTAAATTAAGCATCTGTTTAATTTTATTTTAACAACATGTTGTTAATTTTAACAACAATACATATCATATTTTACGACGCAGGTAATGATTTTTTTTCTTCAATACGATGT
Source organism: Uloborus diversus (assembly GCF_026930045.1). NCBI lineage: Eukaryota > Metazoa > Arthropoda > Arachnida > Araneae > Uloboridae > Uloborus > Uloborus diversus. The sequence goes on along the minus strand of NC_072731.1, from coordinate 111,714,016 downwards.
TAGCAAAACACTCTATTGCAAGAAATAGTAAATATCTTTAGCTTGAAGAAAATAAGTGTTTAAAAAAAAGGCAATATATAAAAGAAAAGCTCAAAAACATTTACCTCGTATTCTCCTTTTTTGTTTCTTTGCTTGTAACGCAGTAAATAGCGGTAATTTTCACCTAGTAATTTATAGTTAAATGCACATGCCTGTTTTTTGTTACGTTTAATGCTACCTTCACAATTTACTAAAGATGGATGCATAGATGCTAATTCAATAACTCCTTAGTACAAAGCCAGTGAATAACAATCAGAAAATGTATTCCAATGATGCAAATACAAATATGTTTTATGAAACAACATCGAATAAGATTTTTTTTCGTCAATTAAAAACTAACTTTTTCTTTTGGGATCATAGAATCACAATTCAGTAATATTTAAAAGTAATAATTTGTAATAAATTACTTATTACATACGTTAATATGGCCGAACTTGTAATTTCATAAACTGATCACAGTAAAATATTCAAGTAATTTTCAATTTAATTTTTCTATAAAATTTTGATACCGTAAAAAGTTTGTTACATCAACTTCAAGTTTTATTTATTCATTTATTATATTTATTTTACCTTCAAACACGATTTTTTTTTTTGGGGGGGGGGCAGTTAATATGTTCCATGATCATGCTTAAATATTGGGGGGAAAACATCAGTAAAAAATCTACGTAATTTGTTACTCAGAAAGGAGAGAGATGTTAAAAGTAATCTAAAAGTTCAAATAAAATTTTTATCAAAATATAAAATGAATCTGAAATGAAAAAACACATTAACACGTAAAATTGCTGGTATTATCAAGAAAACTTTAAAAGGGAGCACTGCAACTTACCTAGTTTGGGTAAACTTAATTTTCTTTTGTATACAATTTTGTTCAAGATATGTTTCCTATAAGTATGACGTAGATAAAAACTGCATGTTAAAACAGAAAAGAATCGGAATTCAATTACTGATTCACCAGGAACGCACCTCACTCTGGCTGTCTTTCGTACAACATGCGTCTACGAAATCCACGAAAATCCAAAAAGAAAAGAGAAAGAAATAAAGAAAACCACGCCAATGAGACTGTGGGATACGGCGGAAGTGGCAATAGATGCTTGTTTTTACTTTGCCAATGGCAATTTGTTGGACCAAGGAGAGGGAGCTGAATTTCAAGGTCACAGGACTCAGCTGGTTTGAAAGTCGAAAAGGACATTTCCCCGTTTCGGACGGAGTAGGTGACACAGCAAAAAGCAGACGAAAATTGGGAACCTGCAGTTGTTGCACGAGGTTCTCGTGTTCTGAATTGACTCAAGCGCTGAGAAAATTGCCGATTACTGGTGTCCGAAAAACTCGAATCGGACTTCGAATCAGTACACTCGTAACACATATCGCACAAATACATTTATTCACAGGACACAGCACATAACAAGAAAATATTTACACAAGACATAATTTCATGACAACTTTGCCTAACTAATGCTCAAAACTCGAAAATAAAACTCAATAACTCACTATTTCATTTTATAAAATCTCTCAAGTGTTTCTCGCTTCTCAATACTCAAAATACGCCATCCAAACTAACATTTTTCAACTCTAATCCCCAAAACTCTTATCGCACGCACATTCTAAAGATATTTTGTTGCCAGCTCTCAGAAAACAAAAACTAAATAAAAACAATTTCAACTACGCATTTCACTAGTAAAATACAATAAAATTATTATAACGAGGAATCTCTTAACATTCTCCCACCTTGCAATATGAAATTTACCAATTTGTATTGCAACACAAAACTGAAGAAATATTAATTAGGTCAAAAAAATTATAACAGTTCAAATTAAACAGAATTTTACATCTTTAAACGTTCAGGTACTCTAATCTTTCTCCCATGTCTGGTTTCTTTCAAAAGGGGTCGAGTGTTGTTAGATGTTTCTTCTCCCACAAACACGTCTGAAGGTATCCCAGGCTCTTTTCTCGTTCCTGAGAAAAAGGTTGTTTCTGCAGAGGTCTCTTTGACCAGCGAAGGTAATTTCAAAGAACTAACTTCAGTCGCAGATAGTTCTAAGGGATATAGCCTTTGAAATGGCCGCAGTCTCTCTCCTTGTTGTGTCTTTACTCTGGCTACTCTGGAATGGCCATCTGCTCCAGGATAGATTTTCATTACTACTCCAAGAGGCCAGTCATTACGCTTGGATCCGTCACTCCATTTTAAAAACAATATCACCAACTTCTAATTAGTTAACTTTCCTATAGCCTTGGTTAATTAGAAGTGCAAAATATTCATTTCTAAATCTTTGTCGTAAGTCTTCTCTTAATTTCTGTAGATATTTGGACCTTCTTGTCAACAAGGTTCTGTCTACCACATCTAGATCAGCATTTTCAATCTTGGTGCAGTTGTCACTTACCAGAAACATAGCCGGAGTTAAGGGCATCAGTTGATCTGGTGAACTTGATATGTATGTCAACGGTCTCGAGTTGATGATTGCTTCACAGTCGCATAATATTGTTGAAAGCTCCTCGTAGTTAACAGAAGATTTACCTAGCATTCTTCTTAAAAGGCCTTTCAGCATCCTAACCCCATGCGCTCCCACCAACCACCCCACCAGGCAGCGGTTGGTGGAATGAACTTCCAAGAAATCTGTCTTGTGGTGGAATAAGAGCTTATTTTATTCCAGTCGAGCGTCTTTAGCACATTGTTCGTTCCAACAAAACTCATGCCGTTGTCGGTGTAGAGAACAGCAATTCTTCCTCTTCGAGCTACGAATCGTCTTAATGCTAAGATGAATGACTCTGTTGACATTGACTTAACTAGCTCAAAATGTACAGCTCGGTAAACCGCACATGTAAATAAAATGACCCAGGCCTTTTCTCCTGATCGCAAATACAAAGGCCCGGCATAATCAGCTCCGGAAACTTCAAAAACACCTGCATGGGTGACTCTGTCTCTTGGTAATGGGGCGAATGGCACTTCCAGAGGTTTAGCTGTATGACGTTTACATATAACACAGTTAGAAATCACTTGCTTAGCTAACTTCCTGACGCCTAATATCCAATATTTTTCTCTTAATCTCACTAATAAAGTAGACAGTCCTGCGTGGAAAGATTTTTTATGTTCTTCAGTCACCATTTTCAATACCGCTTTATGTTTTGAAGGTAACAGAATAGGATTCTTAAACTCTTCTGTTTCCTCGCAATCAAACAATCTTGTTTGTAATCGCAGTAATCCATACTTATCTTTGAATGTTTGCAGCTTCTTCAAACGATTATCTTCATGAAATTGCTCTGACTGTATTTGCCTAATAAGTGCAATTTCAGCTCTGTTGTACTCATCAGTTGTCAACTCTCCTACTCTCTTACTCTGACTGGAAATATTGTGATAAAATCTATAGATCCATCCAATTGTTCTGACTGTCATCGTATAACTTGAAAATCGGTCACTTACAATGTTATCTGTACATTGCGCTTTGACCATAGATGATACCACGTCTCTCTTTCTTTCACTTAGAATTTCTTCTTCATCAGCACAACATTCGTCTTTAGGCCATTCTTCCGATGGGAAATACAACCATTGCGGACCTTCCCACCATTTTGATGAAAGAAGTTGGCGAGCAGAGCAACCTCTACTCGGAAGATCTGCTGGATTTAGTGACCCTGGTACGAACCGCCATGCATTCAAAGGAGTCAAGGATCTAATTTCCTGCACTCGGTTTTGTACAAACACTCCCCACGGCCCTTCTCTTCTCAACCATGAAAGAACTGTAGTAGAATCAGTCCAAAACACAATTTTCTCTTTTTTGAATTCTTTCAGAACTTCTACAGAAAGACGTGCTAAAATTGTGGCTCCAAGAAGCTCTAATCTTGCTATAGTCGTCTCTTTCTTTTCACAAGGTGCAATCCGAGATTTGGCTCTTAGCAGATGAACAGCTACTGAATCATTCAAACAAATTTTTATAAAAACAACAGCTGAATAGGCAGACTTACTAGCGTCGCAGAAAAAATGTAAACTATAAATTACGTTTTCGCATTGCAACCATCTAGTTATCTTCAATTCTTTCAAAGTCTCCAAATTTTTCAACCATTTCAAGAATTCTTCTTCAGTATTTGTATCTACTTCTTGATCCCATGTTAATTTGCATTCCCATAACCTCTGCAGCAAAAGTTTTGGCAGTAAAGTAACCGGACAGGCTATGCCTAAAGGATCAAACGTTTTATGTGCAGCAGATAAAATTGACCTCTTAGATATTTTCATCGAAGAGGTATCAGTATCATGTGATAACTTTAAACTGAGGGTATCATTTCCACGGTCCCACATCATTCCTAGCACATTCGTGGGTTCTGAAACTTGACAGCGGGAATCCGAGTACTCCCACCCTCGTAATTCAAATTTTCTTTCCATTAATATTTCTGTAGCCGCTTGCATAAATTTATGCAACTGAACTTCATCCTTTACGCTAACAAGACAATTGTCCACATAAAAACTGTTAGCAAGTTCTTCTACAGTTTCAACGGGATATTTCGATGACTCAACTCGTGCTTCTTCTAGTGCTGATTCTAAATGATACTGAACCACAGATCCGAGTAAAAAAGGGCTACACGAAGCACTGAATATTACACGACAGTGCCTGAAATACTTTAGCTCAGACTTATCGTTGTACCAGAGGAATCTCAGATAATTTTTCTCCCTTTCAGATACACGGATTTGCAGAAACGCTTTACATATATCAGCAGTAACCCCTATTTTATACATACGAAAGCGTGTTAATATTGATGGAATGAATTCAATAAGGTTCATACCCTTTTCAAGGCAGTCATTTAGACTTGGTGAAGATCTCGAATTAGCGGAAGCATCGAATACTGGCCTAATGCGAGTCGTCCTATTTTCTTTGACAACAGGCCGATGTGGTAAATAATGCGATGGTTCCTGAATTTCATTATAAGGAACCTCTTCAATTATTCCCTCCTTTTCCCATTCTTTGAAGACCAGGTCATAATCCTCATACAGATTTTTCGCTTTTAAGTTCTTTACTGTGTTGTTCAGTCTCTTCAAAGCCAATTCAAAGTTTTCAGGCAGAGGGGAATGTTCACTCAACCAAGGCAAATCAACGATAAACCTTCCTTCATCGTCTATTCTAACAGTTCTCAAAAAATTTTCTTTAGCTGCTGCATGCAGTTCATCTTGCGTTTTCTTCTCAGATGGATCCAGTATACCGATCGTTTCCAGTGACCACAAGTTTGATATACAAGTATCATTACAAATCATACTCGTTACAAGTAATGCAGTGCTTTCTCGAGATTCTAAACTAGAGTTCTTCCCCATTAGTGTCCACCCTAGTTTAGTTTCAATTGCGGCAAGGCCACTAGGAAGTAATTTATAACCACCTGTCATCAGTTTTCCCACAACGTCTGCTCCTATCAAAATTTCAATAGGGGCTCTACTATCATCCTCAATATGAATATTTAAGTCACAGAGTTCTTTTATACAGAGTTCATTTGTAGGTGGCTTTGTTTCACATACGACTGGTTGACTCAAAACGTCAAAATTGCAGTTATAATTACCGTTAGCACTAGTTAAATACAATTTAAAAACTTCATGTTTACACACACCAGAATTTTTTCCTCCGAAAAGTGCATGTTTGAGACACTCTGAACCCAGGACTTCGTACTTCATCTCCTTTGCCGTATCCTTTAGAATGTATGACCTCTGGGATGCAGAATCAAAAATTGCTCTCGCTTTACGGCTCTTTCCGTTTCCTCTTATGATTACTATTAGGGTTTGCAACATCACTTTTGCTGACATTGAAATGTTTGCGAGAACTGAATCTTCCTTTGAAGTTTCTTCTAATGCAACAACCCTTTCAGAAGACGAAGGTAAATGTGATTCGCCACTTTTGCACAGCAAAATATGATGTCTTCTTCCACAATTAGCACATCCAGCTTTCACATTGCATTGACGAACTTGATGTCCTGTTTTGAGACATAGAAAACAGCAGTGAGATTTTCCAACTAGTAATTCTCTCTCTTTAAGCGATATTTTCCTTGCTTTTATGCAATCATTCGAATCATGGTGATTGCCGCAAAAAATACACAGTTTCTGTTCCCGCGATGCAGTAAAAAGGTCAGCTGCTGTTGCTACTTGAGCTCTATTCCCAAACTTTAATTTATTACCATTTTTCTTTTTAATGTGTAATTTACTGTTCTCTCGAGAAGTAGATTTCACTTTAGGGCAATCGAATGACTGAGAAGCTAAAATTATTCTTTCTTCAGCCTCTACCTCATCTTGTAGGAAATCCAAAATTGATCTCAAGTCGTTCTTTTCTTCAATTACTTTAAGTTTAAGTAATTTATATCCATCACTTAACCAAGCTTCTTCTGCATCAAATTCATTGCAAGCTTTCGTAAATAATCTCCTGTACTGTGTCCTGTTTTTCTTAAGTTCATCCATTTTTTTTCTCTCGCAGCACGAAAATTAAATTTATTTTATTCAAACAGACGAAAGAGTCCTGTCACGGACGCCAGATGTCCGAAAAACTCTAATCGGACTTCGAATCAGTACACTCGTAACACATATCGCACAAATACATTTATTCACAGGACACAGCACATAACAAGAAAATATTTACACAAGACATAATTTCATGACAACTTTGCCTAACTAATGCTCAAAACTCGAAAATAAAACTCAATAACTCACTATTTCATTTTATAAAACCTCTCAAGTGTTTCTCGCTTCTCAATACTCAAAATACGCCATCCAAACTAACATTTTTCAACTCTAATCCCCAAAACTCTTATCGCACGCACATTCTAAAGATATTTTGTTGCCAGCTCTCAGAAAACAAAAACTAAATAAAAACAATTTCAATTACGCATTTCACTAGTAAAATACAATAAAATTATTATAACGAGGAATCTCTTAACAACTGGGAATATTTAAATATTTAAGGGGAGAGAATGCTGCGTTTTATAAAATCATTATCTTTCGGAAAATTTTTGTTGATGAGAGATGCAACAACTGAGAAAAAAGGAGAGGGATCTTTCGGGAAGGGGGGGGGGTCCGTACCCCATGGACCCACCCCTTGGCTACGTCCTTGGATGCATCAAACGTTATTTTATAAATAATTTATCGTTATAACTAGCTTTTAGTCTAGTAATGTTTTGTGTGACATTTACTATATATTAACCTGTATTCAATATTTATAATATAGTGTCATAATATAACTGATTATGAGCCTTCTCAATGTCTCATAGTACCTCATTCCAAATCGCTATGTGCTCCCACGCGGGGTACCTCATTTTCCTAATTGCTGTCCCCTCCCCCCTAGCCATATTTCGGTCCAGGGACGTAACTAGAGGGGGGCAGACGGGGCTTGTGCCCCGGGCGCCAGATTTTAGGGGCGCTAAACTGACAAAGTAAATGCCCAAATTAATTTTTGTAAAAAAAAAAGAAAAAGAAAGAAATTATTAGAAGTCCAAAAGAGAAAAAAACTCAGTGCGAGCGCAGGCAAAAAGCTTGCATGGTTTAATGTGGATAAAGAGTGGTAAAGATAAACCGAAAGAGAGCGAGGAGGGCGCAGTAAAGAGCATGAAAGTATTTCTTAGAGTGACTAGTACTTGTTATATCTTATTTAAAGAACCTGCCTCTCGAAGAAGGAATATAGAAACAAAGCTATGGGAAGTACAAAACAGCGGAAATGCTCATATGTCATTTTTCTACAATTAAACGTCATAAAGCTGCCAACATGATGACTTCCTCTCATTTACAATGACGAGAGCTTGTCTACCCCACTGGTCTGAGGGAAAATCGTTACACTGTTCCATTGGTCTAGTTTAATTTACAATTTTTCTCATTCTTGGTGAAAAATCTCGCACTATAGTAATAGAGATTCGATTTAAAGTGTGAGAGACTACCCATTCTTCTTTAGAAAATACTACGGTATTTAGAGATAAATTCAGCTAAAATGAGAAATTTTAGACTTAGTTTCGACATATTTTTGCCACCCACACAATATTTTAAATATGCTTAAATCATCTACTTCAATTAATGTGTTAGAAATCAACTATTTTTTACGCCTCTCTTAATTTTGCTTTGGTACTTTTGATGCATATTTATATTTACAGTAGAAACTCATTTATCTGGCTCCCGTTTATCCAGACCTCCGGCTTATCCGGATCAAATTTGTAGAGTTAAAAAATATATTCACTGAAAGGATAATTCTAAATTATTTGAAATAAGAACGAAACTATAAATGTGCCAAATTTTCGCTTATTTTGATTAAATACACAACTGCTATATATAAGTCGTGCAATAAATTATAGTCATCTTATAAACAACGTTACGTATTTGGAGTATCAGTCTGACACCACTGCAGCTGAACTATTAATGACCAAGTATTTGCGAGTAACAATTCTATGTAATTTTGCTGAAAAGATTGTTTTTCGCGGCTAATAAAAGATAAGTCTTCTTATTCGAATTATGTAATTACTGCTTATTATCCGTACTATCCGGATTTATGTTTATTCAAATTGCCTTCGGTCCAAGTTAGTTCAGATAAATAAGGTTGTACTGTAAGTGGAAATAACTTGAAAAGAAACTCACTGAAAACATGTAATGTTAATATGTTTAAGATTTGTGTTTTTTAAAAAAGGTTAGTAGAAAGAGTTCTGATATCAAGCACATTAGGTATGTTTTTCTAAAAAATGTTTTTCAGATGTATACTAAATGCCACAGGTGGGGAGCGTGCATCCTTTATAAAAAAAAAAAAGCTCTTTTAATAATTAATATTTAACTATACAGATTACGACAATTTAAAATGTGTTGAATATAAAATTTTCAAGATAATGTTTAAATAAGACAATCTGTTCGATTCGAGCTATTGAAGTTGTCGGATTAAAGTCTATGTACTAAGTATTAGCAATATTCAATTAATTTCACGTGAGAAACAAAAACAAATAGCCCACTAAATTTTTCATCGGAGTTGAAATTATTTCACACGTTATTCGGACATATTGTTGAATACTGTTATTTTTCTTACAAATTTCTTCATAGCAGTATAATATAAATACTTAAAAATAAATAATTGAAAACATTTCTGTTTTATTGTTTTCATTTGAAGAGGTAATTTTAAATTCGCATCTCGATACATTAAAAAAAATAATAATAACGTCAAAGAAATTGTGAAAAGATGCCTGTGGCGGGCCTGCGTCTAAAAGACCTCAGAGCACCTACAGCCTTAAAATTTTGTACAAAATTCCTTTAGCCCCAAGAATTTTAACCTGGGGTTGTTTACTTGAAATTTCTAATTAGGTTTTTTTTTGTAATTATTTTTTAAGCTAAAATTTCACATAAATTGCCTTTAAAGGGATGAAAGATTTCTCAAGATCCTCTCTCTTTTTCTGCATCAAATAAAGCTTGTAACAATTTTATCAATAAATTAGAACAGCAGGTATAAGGGTTTCTATTTAAGCAAAAGGACCTATGCTCAGTCCGGAGCTAAACAGCAAAATGTCCCAGACAGCACAGATCTTCCAATATTCGTTGTTATATCGTTGAACTGGTGCAAAACTCATGACATATCACAAACGGATATCGACGCGATGTAGATTTCCTCACGTAGTTGGGCTTTTCCAAATATGGTTGACAAAAGTACGAAATTGGCACAAGTTTCAAAAGAAATCCAAAATATGTTTGAAAGTTTACATTTATAGTATATAGCGTATCTCTAATTTTTGTAATCATTTTGACGAGTTTTTACATGTCTGAAAACTGTTTAATCTGCTCATGCGCAACAATTTCAGTTTAGAAAAATGACTATTTACTGACTGTTTCCACGTGGTCAGTTGTCGGGTTGTGTATTGTTGCGAGCGTGAGTGTGTAAATGAATTAGCGATTTCTTGTATTAACGTGAAGTAAGTAATTGCTTGCTTTTTAAGTTTTTTTAAATTATGTTTTCTAAATTCAAGAAACAATGTTCTGATCGTCAAGAACGACGTAGAGATAGCTTTGAATTAAAAATTCTCATATTATTATTATTATTATTATTATTATTATTATTATTATTATTATTATGTTTTTTTGTTCAGATTATTGCTGGAATAAAATTTGTGAATTGTGCATACAAAAGAAATGGTTTATTGTCTACTTAAATATGAACACAAAATAGGTTATCAATGATTCATAGATTACTGGCATGTTTCTTGGAAGTCTTAAATCTTTAAAATTTACTTTTTAAAACGCTAAAAATAGTTAAAATTAGCCATTTTTTCTTAAATTATTTAAATAAAATGTACATATTTACTTATATTTGAAATTAATTTAAAAATGATTTCATTTTTCTTGTCTTTCTTAATTATTTTATTGAGTTATATTCCAAATTTGAATTTTATTCAAATGATTTTTTAAAAAATCTTAAGTATATTACTGTTTTAAAAAATTTAGGGGAAAAAAAGTTTTTAAAACTTTCAAAAAGTGTGCAAACAGTCGATAAATTATTGGTAATTAATTTACCAAGATGCAATTTATGTAGATATTTCGTGACACAAACACATGAGAAAATCGTTGATAAATCCTCTGAAACAGGTTGTTAGTTCATCTAATATTAGTAGATAAATCCATTTAACCTCTAAAATCCGTTGAAAACTCCTCCAGAGCACAATATAACCAACATAGAAATATCGTTGATATTTTGTAAGCATCCAAAAAACGTTGATAATTGCTCCCAAAAATGTTGAAAGTCATATCATATCTACAGCGATTTCACGTAAAATCGCTGTGCTGGGCGGACATTTTGCTATTTTATCAACCAGTTCTCTACGAATTTTAGAGGATTTCGGTACATGTGATCACGTTGATGTTACATTACTTCTACGATTTTGGGACGATTTGTGCTGTTTGGGGTATTACTACAGACCGCACGAACTTAAAAGCAGTTTTTCAAACGTACAAAACAGCCGTTTGGCAATGCTCAGGAGCCCCTCAAGCACCAGCACCTATAGCTGTGCAAGCTGGTTCAAGTTAGTTCGGAACGAGGGAAAATGCTCTTCCAAGCGATTTTTTTTCTTCTTCAAATATCATCTCATTTATGCATATTTCTATCAAATTATTTTTATATTTTCGGGTAGGAGTGGGATTGTGTTCAAAAAATTAGCTCTTCACTTAAACTCTATTTTCTATGGGAAGGAAAGGAGAATTTTCACTTTGTTCGAAACGGAACTCGTAACGTGTTTTTCAATCTGATTCTTTCTGACAGACGATTTAAATCTTCACGAATCAAATAAGGTTGCGAAGCAATCTTCGGGGGTTGATATGCGTCAGCGAGCAGGGGACAGAGCCACCTGATAAAAAAAATAATGCAACAAGTTGTTAATTACTCCTTTGTGGAAATACAAAGAAGTTTTCCTTGAAAAACTTCGTATGTAAAATAATAAATAAAATATTTAATTATTTTTACCCACTATCGAAATTTTAAAAAAAAAAAAAGCAATCCAGTGATAAAACTGCATAAAAACTTATAACTACGTAAAAGTCGCATTTATAGGCTTATCAACACATGCGGCCTCCTTATCACTGCCTAATTTAAATTTATATTTTTAAAATAATATTTTTTTGATATTTATTTTTTATGGGGGGTGGGGGGGCGCCGAAACGAGGTCTTGCCCCTGCTCGAAAAAGACCTAGTTACGTCCCTGAGAGACCCAAACCAGGGAAAAAACGGTATGACTATAAGCACTTAGTGTTAGTGCTGGGAAGGTTTCTGGACATTTTAGAAAAAATTTCGATGAATAGTTCTTTTTTTTTTAATCGAAATTTACGTTTTGGACCCAAAAATGGATCTTTCTACCAGTGCCGGACTAGGCTCATAAGTCGCTAACCTTGGCTCTCAAAGGGCGCAAAAAAAAAAAAAAAATAATAATAATAATTAAAAATAAAAAAAAATAAAGACACAAAGGCGCACAAGATCAAAGGGCCAAATAAAAATTAAAAAAAGTCGCACAAGTTTGAGGGAGTAAAAAAAAAACATGCGCACAGGTTCGAGGGGAGGGTACAAAGAAAAGAAAACGAAGGCGCACACGTTCGAGGGCACAAATGAAATAAAATGAAAGAAAAAAGGTTCCAGGGCGGGAAAAAAAAGGAAAAAAACAAAGGCGCTCCGGGTTAAGAGTGAAAAAAAAAAAAAAAAAAAAAAAAAAAAAAAAGGAGGGGCTCAGGATTAAGAGCGAAAAAAAAAAGTTCGAAAGAGCAAGGAAAAAAAAAAGCTCAGGATCAAGGGCGCAAGGCACAATTGAAATAAAATGGGGGGGGGGAGTTCGAGAGCGCAAAAAAGGGAGGGGAAAAACGAGGGCGCGTAAGGTTTTTAGTCCCGTCACGGAAAACACGTGGAGGCGCAATCACGTTAGTTAAGGCAGTGACTGCTGGCAGGGGCGGACTGGCCTGCGGGCCGATGCGCCCTTGAACGTCCTTTGTGTGCATTCGTGTTTTTTTCTTTTTTTGACTCCCTCAAACCTGTACGACTTCATTTACTTTATTTATTTATTTTTGGCGCCCTTGAACGTGGGTGCCTTCTTTTTTTTCACGCCCTCAAACCTGTGCGCTCTTCGTTTATTTTTGCACCTTTCACTTTAAAAACCTTTGGCGCCCTTGAACCTCAGTTCTCTCGTGCCCTTTTATTTTTTTTTTTTTTTTTTTTGGTATTTAAGGTTGACGCCCCCCTTGGAGGACCCCAGTCCGCCTTGCCTGCTTGTCGATCTTTGTGATTTATAATCCTCTCCAACGAGTTTGTCCTCTCTCTTCTCGTCTTTCTATGTCAGCGCCAGTGATAATGGTCCACATGCATGTTTGTATCCAGTATTCCGTGCTCGTGCCTCAACGAGAAAAAATTCCTGAGACAAATTAGAACTGAAGAGTAAAAAAACGAAAAAAAAAAAATTATTTTGAATTTTGTCATCTTGAACTCAAATTATGTTTTTCGCAATCACGAGTGTGTGTGTGTGGGGGGGGGGGTATGTGTATGTGTGTAGGCATGTGTGTTTGTATCTGTGAGCAGTCATGAGTGTGTGGGTAGTTGTTTGTATGAGTGTTTGTGTGCGTGGGGGCGGGGTATGTGTATGTGTGTGTAAGCATATGTGTTTGTGTCTGTCGTGTGCAGGCATGAATGTGTGGGCAGTTGTGTGTATGTGTAGGTGTCTGTATGCATGCGGGTGTGTTTGTGTATTTGTGTGTTTGTGTGTGCGTGTGTGTTGGTGCGTGTATGTATGCGTGTGTGTGTAGGATATGGACGCAACCTGGAGCAGAGCCATAGAAGAGGAAGGGCTAGGTCTTAGCGCCTCGAAAGTAGGAACGGAGGGGGGAAAGTGCCAGTGACGTCACTAGGTACACTCGATCTGGGACATTTGTGTTGTGCGTGCGTGCGTAATTCCTCACTCTTTTCCCCCGTTTTTATGTTATTTCTTGAGGGTTAAGCTTCAAAAAGGAATGAAATACAAGGGTAAATGCTTTGAGTCCCATCGACAAGTTAATAAGCGATACGAAAAAACAGTAAACCTGATTAAAATCTACAATACAAATTTTTAGTTTCTCTTGTGTAGTTTTGGATATTCTTTAGCCAATATTCCTGATTTAAAGGGGTAGAAAGCGGAAATTTCGCACAATAAAATTGAGCTTATAAAGAAATGAAAATAATTTACTGTGCTTGTCAAGTTTCCTCTCGTGTGTACATAATTTTGTCAGTTTAGGCTTTAAATAATATTAATAACATTGTTATTTCAATCTTGTCCTCAAATAAAATGAAAGAGATAAGATTGATATAAGGAATAATTAAAACATATTTGAATTTCGCGATACCATTTGAATCTAAATACCTGCCGATATTGTTTTAGAGAAAAATTATTTTTTACGAAGTAACTATAACTCTGAACAAGACTCTTAACAAACGTTGTTTTTGAAAACTGAAGTAGAACCCTCATTAACCTGGACTAATATAGGATCCAGGTCATCTAGATTGTTTAAAACGACTTAAACAAAACAACCTTTAAATTCAATCAATGTACATAAGTAAAATACTTGAACACAGTAAAAGTTGTATTTTGAATTCAAGAGAATGAAATATAAAGCCTGCATTAAAGAAAATTAAAAAAATAAAAATACAGGCCTTACAAGAATACATTATTGTACTAACGCGTTCTTCATTTATACCGTATGTACATTTAAATGGTTTTCCCCCAGATTAATGGGTGTTTACTGAAATTATTAATCAACATTTTATTCACTTCAATTTATAAATAACGTATTGAAATTTAGCAACGTAAACCAAGTTTAAAGTTTCAATGATTATCGCCAAATTTATAAAGCTAACTTATTTGTAGACTGAAAAATTTCTTCATGTCTGAATTCTACAAAACATTACGTTACAGTAATTAATTGAAATCTTTCGGAATATTCTACAAAGTTTTCTTCTGTGATAAAGTCCATTTAAAAAAAAAAATGTCGGCGTACCTTTTTGTAATCAGAAAGTTTTTCGTTCAAATATCGGATTCTTCCAAATGTTCTTACGCGAGAAAAAAGTTCAACAGCTTTTTTATATAGGTCAGGAAATTAGTCTTCCAATACAGAAGAACAATTACCGTACTTACCCCGCATTATTCGGGCATGCCGGAAAAAAGCGAGGTTGACCAGCACGCCGAGAAATTCGAATTGTCCGGCATGCCGGATAATTCGGGGGTTTATTTCGCATTAAAACAAAAGTAAATTTTCCCGTTCCGGTCCAATCAAAAGTCAAACCACTGTAAGTAAAAAAATAAATAAATCGCGAAAGTAACCCTTTTTTAAAATAAATGTGCATTTCATATAACATGTGCGTGCTATTTATGATAGGACATAACTAATGGATTTGATTACATGCCAATAAAGTAATCAGTTCAGAAACAATCATCGTTACTACTGCGATTTATTCATATTTTTTTTTGCATAAAAATATTTTAGGTTCCTTTCAGAGAGGTAAGTTTAATTTTTATTTATTGAAGAGCTATGGTAAATTATTTAGCACTGGTTTAGGGGCGGACTCTTACTGCTTAAATGTTTGCTTACATAGTTTCAATTTAATTTTTATAAAATTATTTGTTATCAAACAATATTTTTCTTGTTAAAATAACAAATGGCATTGTTAGTAAATATTTTCACAAAATTAAATTGTTTGTTAATATCAATAAAATATGAAAAGAATTCATATTCATTTTTAAGCTGATCATATATTTTTTATATTATTATTATTTTTTTCCTAACCTCGATTTTTCCGGCATGCCGGAAAGGACCAGGCAAGTGTTATTGAAAATCTGGTAACCCCCAAATTTTGCGGCATGCCGGATAATGTGGGGTAATACGGTAAATGGCCAAGCTTTTGTACAATCACAAAAACACTAATGTATCTGATTTGAAAGCTTTAAATGATCACAAAAAAAAAAAAAAAAAAAGCTCCTACAAAAATAGATACACGATTGAAATAATCACGATACAGTGCTCATTTTACATGCGAATTATTAATTATTTTAAGCATGGGGATACAGTGTTCAAGAAATTGTCTTAGTTAAATCTATTGAATAATATTTACAAAGAAATTTCATGCATTACATCTAGATATTGTAATTTTACGGTTGAAGGAAACTTATTACGGTCTCACAGTACCGTTAATAAACTTATTAAATATCATTAACTTGCAATGTGACAGGGTTGAACCAAATCCTGCATTAAAAAATAACTTCGTACACCACATTTTATGAAATTTGCCTAGCTCTTTATCTTAACTTTTTAAAATTCTTCCTCCAATTATTTATTGAAGCAGCTTCAAATTTAGTATTCCATAAAAAAAAGCATTTAAAAAACAGAAAAGAAGGTTGTATTCTCAATTTTTTGATGTGTTTTGAGCTCTTTGAAAATTTTGAAGGAAAGCTTAAGTTTCCAGAACTTTTTCAGTACTAGCCCATCAGCACGTGAAGGCATTTTCAATACTTTCAAATATAATTACACACAAATATTTTCGATTCTAAAAAATGTGACCTTTAATGTCTACTTTAGCATAACGTGGAGGAAAAATGACCTGCAACTGATCTAGCGCAGGAGCATATTTCTGAAAAAACCCCTAGTCAAATGTTATGAGACATTTCCAAATTAAAAAACCTTGAAAACAATATTCATATCCTTATTCATAATAAGTGATTTTTTGTCTGGGATTGGCCTGGGCCCCTTCAACTGCTTCTTTAACAACCCTTGTACAGAGAACAAATTTTTAAATTGTATTTTAGCTAAGGCATACAGCAGTTCTTTGGGCACACACACACTGGATTGTCCCGCATAAGGCCCCTAGACCCGCGGAGTGTACCCGATGACGTCAAAAACGAGTTTTCTACTCTCGCTGTCCTTTCGGCGGTGGAAGGGAAAGATCAAAGGATTGAGCTAGCCCTTGTAACTTTTATGGCCCTGACCTGGAGACGGTTTTCGCCAGAGGAGCAGCATCGTGAGGCCAGCCGACGCGACGGGTGGTGCTGGCAGAGGGTGCCGCCGCGCCGGTGGGAAAAATGATAGCACGACAGAAACAGTCAAATGAAAGCAATAAGCGATCGTGATTGCTCAAAAAAAAAGTTTTTGATGTTGATTTAGTGATACATCCCTAGCAAAGTGCCGCACAGTGGTTCAAGGGCGGAAAAAATAGCAATTTTTAAGTTTTAAAATAAAAAATATTTCATGCCGTAATTACCTAGCCCTTGAGTTGTAGTAACTTACTCCATAAGAGTTTTTTGAAAAAAAAAAAAAATTCGTTTATACAAAAATAAGCCGAGATTGTTGAACAATTATGTTTTTACTTTTTTCGGACGTACGCCTTATACTTCAGTTTTAATTCATTCGTTCAATAAGGAGGTCTAAAATTTAATAAAAGTCATTTCTAATTGGTTTTTTTACACTTATAGGATGCATATTACATCGTAATTAAAAATCAAAAATTCATCAAAATCGAAAACTACCTGAAATAAAAAAACATTATTTTCTTGAAAATATAATGAAAAGTATTGTGGAATATACTTTTATCGGCGGCTTCCGGTGGGCTAAAATTTTCATATATCAATAGTTTAACCCTTCCTGTAAATGAACAACAACATTTTAGCTGTGACCACCTGCGACTATAGTCGTGGCAGATGTTTTTGTTTATCTTCGCTATTTACGAATACCAACATAGTAAGTTAAAAAATAACTCCTAACGGTAGGATGGGGGTAAATTACTTTTTTATCAAAGAAATTGGTCATCAAATTTGACATGCTCCAGACTAACGTATGTCAGAGTTTCACTACTTTTCAGGAGAGCCTAAAAACGTTTGTTTACTGTTTCCGAAAGTTCGGGCTTTTGAAACATTCATCAATAAATATAGAGGATTTTTTAAAAACAGATTTGCGTTGTTATGGCTTAATACGGAGCATTATTCTATGTGCAATGCAGTAGTAACCTGAAAATAACAATTTTCGGACCCGTTTGGCTTTAAAGAAGATACATATGAGAAAGAAATTTTTGAAACTCATACAAAATCCTATATAAAAAGTTAAATAAACATTCTGTTCATAAAACAATGAAATTAGAAAATCATTAAACGTTTGAAATTTCTGATTTCCTTTTCGAAATCATTCTAGTATAAAGCTGTTCTAAGTTTGTCGACATTGCCAGAAAATATTGTTCGAGGGTATCAATTGCAATAAATAAACCTTGCGTGTGACATACGACTGATTTAATTTATATTTTTTTTACTAAAAACAGGAATGATTTTGAACTACAGAGAAACCACGATTTCACGTTTCTCAGAGGCCTGAATCAAATATAAAATATGAGAAAACGTCAATTCAAATCCAAAAATATGAAATATGGAAAAACGTAAAATACGAGAAATGTATAAAAAGCAAAAATCAGATAAGGAAACAAAAATAGTAATAAAGGTTGCGCTTATAAAATGTAAAAATGCGATATTTTACGAAAAGAACTATATTGTACACACCAGTTTAGATCATTCTAACACATTAAGTAACGAATTTGGGCGTTTAAGTTGAAAGTAGTCAGTAATGAGTTATTGAATCCAAAGTAAATACAGCATCTTCCAGGATTGAAACACTTTCCAAAGTTTTTTCCTGATCTTTATGATAAAGAAAATAGTCTTTCACTATTATTAAGCTATTAAATGCAGTATTGAAAGAAGAGACGAGTTGTGTTTCTTCTTCTTGTTCATCTTCATTTGCGGCCGAAGTCCATAAGATCAGCTACGGATGAAGCAGAAGCGTTTCTGTTTTCATGGATTAACTTTCAACAGAGTGGATTATGTTTAAAAATGCACAGAGGGAAACACTTTTCTTAATTAAAAAAAAAATTCTCTTTTTTCTTAACTGCCAAGGGAAAATTTAAAATGCGGGAAATTCATAAATAACAAACTTTTCATCAGGGTTAAATTAATATTATTAGTGTACGGAAAAACTGAGACCAGATGATAAAAAACGTAAAATGTGGGGAAAACGTAGATTCAAGGGACGTAAAATCGGGATTTCGCAGTGAATACGATCAGCAAGCATGAAGATAAATATTACCATGCAACAATTTTAACAATTTTCCAAAGTTTTTTTGAGAATATTCAAAGTTATTGAATTTTTTCCGCTTTTTTGTCGTTTTGAACCATTGTGCGCCGTCTTGATTTAAAAAAAAAAGCCTTTTCGATGTCAATGTTGTGTTATAGAATTTGCCGCCCCCTAGCAAAGTGCCGCTCGGGGCGAGTGTCCTCTTTGCCCTCCTCCTACGCTACGCCACTGCATATGGTGGTAGTTTTCTTTTAAATTGATTCTATGGACCATTATTTCTTTTAGCTTATCGAATTTTGTAATGTTTCTACCATTTTATTCCACTCATGATAAAAAATAAAAAGGGTTTAACTGACATGTGAAATCTCGCCAGGGGTTCTTTACTTGCACAATACTAAAACTATAACCAAACAAATTTTGGTGAAACTCTTCAGCTGAGAATGAAAGCAATAAAGTTGCTCTCATTCTCAGCTAAAGTTGGTACAGTATTTTCTAAATTCTCGGCTTTTGTTTTTGCTTCAAATTTCTTTCTCGGTTAAAAATTTTTCATTTCGTTCTGCGATAATTTATTCAAGAAAATATTTTGCATACTCTCCATTCTAACTAAATGCTGCAGTAAAATAAGGTTAGTTAAATTAATTATTTTAAAACTGGGCGGAGATGAAAGCCCGAATTCTTCTGCTAATGTTATTAAATCCTTATTTTTAGCTTAAGGAAAAAAAAACATATTCTTACAAATTCACACAAAACAATAAAAAAGTTTTACCTGGTATAACGTTATCCTCTTTCAAAAAGAAAAAAACAGCTTCGAACAGACGAGCATATTTGTTTTTATTCATGCAAATGCGAAATTTGTTAATCTAGAGTTTTCTTGTGTTTACGATTTCGCCATTTCCGACAGTCAACTCACTTTCTAGAGGAAAATAATGAAAACTAAAATTATTTTGAGACGCTCGAGAATACCATTACGGGAGGAAACAATTTCCATTGCTGAAAGCAATCTAAGATACATCGAATGCGTTTATAAATACTCATAACAAACTGCCTATGTTTACCAACATACGCACGTAGAAAAGGTAAAGCATTGTAAAGGGTTGCATAAAGTGTAAAGGTAAAGCATTGCGTAGGTATACGCAATGCTTTACCTTTTTCCTTAATTTTATAAACCACCTCAAGGTAGCGTATTCGAGCGCTGGAGTTGCGAATAACTTAATATTCAAAAGAACGATGCAGGAATGACAACAAAAAAGGCTTGCAAACAGTTTTTTTTTTTTAAAACAATCTTTGATTCTGACACATAATATACCCATTCACTAAAATCAAAAATGAGAACTAAATAGAAGACCACAGAATACTTAAGACGAATCCAATTGACTTTTTACGGGCTTTTTCTTAAGACTATGGATCAAGCAAAGGACAGGTATGGAAGCTTCTACATTTTAAGCTACAACACGATCTTGATTCACTATTCCCACATTCGAGTGCCAAATAGAAGCGCGGCACAATGTAATCTTTCTCCCAAACCAAAAATATAGCATAAAAACAACAAAACATAATTTTAATACTGAATTTTAACGGGGAACGTTTTCAGTATTTAGCATTGATAATCAAAATGTAAACTCACGGATCACGTGGTTTTTCCCTAACCTCGAACCAAATAGACTCCACTGGATTTAAGTCACCTCAAGTGAATAATGTTTATTGTCCGTTTTTCACTAGTTGAGACTTGGCCACGCCCCCAACACGTGGTATCGGAAGACTCTATATGCGTCTTTTGGGGATGAGGCTTCAGACCAACACTGAGAAAGGTTGCAATTGGCCATCGTTATCGCGCTGTAAGAAGACGAGTGTTCTATAATTTTCTAAGAAATTACCTCCCACCTTCTTTCCCGAAAAAAAGGTGTGCTACTAAGACAATTGTTCGACTTAAAAGTATTTTAAGATTTGCAGTGTATTTCTATACGTTTTGGGGTTAATTTATCATTGATTTTGCGAAGGAAATCCTAAACTTTCTGTCTTTCACGCTAAGTAAACATTTTCTGTAAACACGGTGAACAACTTTCACAGCTCTCAAACGTGGGTTTTTCATAGGTATTCTAATTATAAATCTCTAATCGCATATTGTTAACTTTGCTGGTCAACCATTTCTCACCTTATTTTCGATCCGATTTTCTTCTTTAAAGCGTTTATTAAAAATTACACAGTGCTTAGGGATAAATGAACTACTGTTGCAATATTTCGAACTGTTTTACTTCGAATATAATGAAGAATTAATGCGCTTTCGAATTGTGTTTGTTGTTACTTTGCGAATACGAGTCATTTTTAAAATAATACGTAGATTTGTAAAGTGAACAAGCAAAAATTAATGCCAAAAGATTTTTTAACTATCACCGCATTGAAAAAATAACAAAAAAAAAAAAAAAAAGAAAGAAAAACGACAGGACGATAACTTTAATTTCGAATTTTTCTGAAAATATTTCTCTGTCACCTCATTTTTGGCCCATTTCAAACAGTCAATATTTTGTAAAAAAAAAAATGTTGAATTGATGTAATCATGTAGAGACAGCATGAAAAAGTATTGAACTACTATTTCGATTCCTAGGCACTTCATTTTTAACCATACACATTTAAAGCCTACGAACAATTTTGGAAGCCTCAGTAGGTAAGTTGCACTCTGTGTGACACATTTCAATACTTTAGTACTATTTTTTTTTTCCAATATGGCTTTTATTCTTCAGAAATGAAAAAAGGAACAAAACAAAAATTAAAGCTTTTCACATGCCAATATGGTTATCTACAGAATAATTGAATAAGTGCCTGAAACAACGTTTTATGTTACTGTTTTAACCTATTTATTTTTGTAAATACGAAAAAAATATACATGCTTTTTTTTATTCAAGTTTTTTCGATTACTCTAAAAGTAATTCAGTTCTTCCAGTACTTTTACGGAACAGCGTTACGTGTGGGGATCATAAAATAGGCAAAAGTTTGCTGCCCGTATTCTAATACAGATCCGAACAAGGACGGACACAAGGGGGGGGCGATGGGGCGACCACCCCTTCCTTGAGTCGAGATGCAGAACTCTTCCACGGCATGTCTTTGATACTGAAGTTGAAAATTGTTTTAGCCTATCTTCAATAGTTTGACGAAGCTCTTGCTGTCTGGAAAATGAAAGTGTAGCACATATCTTATTCTTAACACATTACTGATAGAGATCTGAACTTAGTATAGGAAGTATTTCAAAGTTCCAAAAACTCAATTTCAGAAGATTTTAGATGATATTAAATAGGGTTATAGGGTTCAAGGGCTCTTCTCAGGAAAGTTTGGAAAATTGAAGTCCCCCCTCCCCCCCAAAAAAGAGAAACTTTAATGGGACACCTTTGATGGCGTTAAGGTAAGGGATGGGGTTTGGTACACTCCTCCGCAATTTTGTAGAAAAGAAAGTCCCTCCCCTTCCCAAAATAACTGAAATGAGACGATCTTTCATGGTGTTTGGAAAGGGGGGGGGGCGGAGGTTTGCGAATTTATAAAAGGGTAAGGGTTGTGAAATCAATCGCCCCCTCCTTGAATAGTTTCTGGATCCGTCCTTGGCTCTGAATGTAAAATGCGTTAAGCTCGAAAAATATTCTTCCAAATTATGAAATTTTTAATGATGTGTCATTATTGATGAAATCGTTTCTACGCCCCCCCCCCCCCGCACCATTTAAGTGAGCTAACTTTGCGGTTTTTGTGTCGAGAAAAAGCACTAAATTTAGATTTTAAATCAATAGCCGGTACGGTTTTCCCAGATTTTGAATTGTGTCACTTTCCTTGCCGGAGTGCGATATGATTCTTTATTAAAAACATACATGATCATAAACAAATTGTGACTAGAGCTATCCAGACAGGAGGGGGGGAGCCGGTCTTTTCCCTTAAAACAATTGTTACTGCGATTTTGGTGACTTAGAGCAAACCTAAGGAGTCGTTCACAAATGATGTCACGCTTGAAAGGGATAGGGAGAGAGGGTTCGGGGTTCATGAACTTCGGACAGTTATAGGGGGAAGGAGGATTATAAGAAATATGACTTCACATATTTTGGTCCAAATAAAAGCGTTCGTTATAGCAATATGTTCATCGAACATTGCGTGAGATGTGACGAGGGGAGAGGCTAAGGTGAAGTGTAACGTCCTTTATGGACAATCCGTGTTTACGTTAGACTACTGTGTACTGAAGTGTTATAACTAACTTCGTTTCTGCCTCCCCCCCCCAGAAACGAAGTTGGTTACCTCCCCCCCCCCCCGCCTTGAAAATACTCGCCCTGGGGGGTAGTCGTCATCTCTTAAGCCGGACCCAACCGATGTACCTATAATTTTAAAACAGTATTCAAACCAAAGACATTTTTTTATAACGCATCGCAAATTATTACATATTTCTAAAAATTAATATTCATGCAATACTTAGAGAAATAGCCTTGATTTTAATAGTCAATTGCTTTAAATATTTCAGATTGATTTTTTATTGTTTTCCTCATTTACTTTTATTTCTCACATGTAAATCCTTTCTGGAACAATTGCCCAATCCCCGCCTTTGGTTCAACCAAGTTTTTTTTTGGGGGGGGGGGGGAGGGGGGGGGGGCAACTTTTATTCGAATAATGTTTTCATGATTTTTCAAAAATAACTGCTACTGTAGATCTACTGACTGTATATCCGCTCTATATGATCTGAAATTTTGTACAATCCATACAGATGCATCAAAAAGATCCAACCCATAAGAGCTACTGAGTCATCCCCACCCTCAAGAAAAGGGAGAGGGAGACGGAGAGAGATATTAAGTCTTCAAAACGAACGCAACCCTTAAGCATTTCAATGCCACAGTCTGTGTGGCAATGAAGTTTTCCTGTCCCCCCCCCCTTTTTTTTTCATTAGCGCACTTGCAATTTCGAATATAGGACGTGTTAGTGTTTAAAAGGATATCGTTCAAAATTCAGAAAGCCTATCCTTAATAGAAATGTTTCATTCGGAAAACAAAATACCTTACTTTTTTTGTAAATACAATATTTTTGTTCTGAAATTTTCAGTTTAAAAAGTATAGATTCCCCGTAGACGACAATTACGCGAAGCTAGAAACGAAAGGAAAGAACACAAAGACATTTTTACAAATTTAAATGCCCGCCAAATTTAGGGTTGTCTCAATTGAAAGCGGTAGCGATCACCCCCGCGTTAATCTTTGTTTTGCTTTCGGGAAGGCGTTCCGAAGTCTCTTCTCCTCATGAACGCACAATACTTCGACTTAAAATTACATTTCGTAGAATTGGCAACGATGAATGTTTGTTTACTTTTGGGCTTAAGTTTTTAATTTTCGTCTTTCAATACGTGCTTCAATACTAAACATAACTTCAAAAGGTATTTATGGTTTTGATTATTACAATAATTAAATGTACGCTGTATTTTTTTCCTTTTCACACGCCACCTTTTTTTTGAAACTAAGCTCGGTCGGATCCAAACAGTAGCGTTCGTAGCCAGGAAAATAATTTGGAGTTGTATTAATTGCTAATTTTAGTTCTTTTCTACCGTCAAAAAATACGCAATTGAGAAAATCATGTAGCCTTATATATGTAACTTACATATAATGTAACGCTTTGGCTATTGCCACGGAAAGCCCGTGACGCTAAACAACAAAAGCAGCTATTGCCACAGAAGACCGGAAGTACATCCAGGAATCGTCTGTGACAGCAGCTGTGGCATTGCGCGGCGCAAGTATTCTCCTCCTCATCCCGTGACTAATCAAGCGTTTAAAAGGAAAATGAGGGGACCGTATATTATGTATTAAGTTATTTAAAGGTATTATTGAATACCTTGCGCTATTTTACAGATGACAAAGTTTACTAAGCGGAAAATGACCAGTGAATTTATTAAATCGCTTTGAAGCAATGGATTTTTTTTCATTCCTCGCTTCTCATGAATGAAATTTGAGATACAGTGTACGCTAGTTAATTGAATCAGTGGTTAATCAAATCACAGCAGCTTTAATGAATCAAATCGTCAAAAACAGAACAAAATCCAACTTTATTGTATTAGCCGACTGTTTTGATGAAACGTGATTCATATAAGCGGCGATCACTGTATTTCGTAATAATGTAATCGTAACTTGATTTTTTGCGTATTGTGATGGAATTACGTTTTCCCCTGCCCCCTCCCCCACCGTTTCGCGGATTTATTTTATTTTGTTGCTTTGAATTCCCCCCGCCGCCGCGCGCAAAAAGGCAAAAAAAGAAGGATATGTATGTTTTTTTTTTTTTTTAATTACACGCGCAGAACATTTAAAATGAAAGAACTGTGTGTGCGGTTTTTTTTTTTCTTTTTTTTTAGGATTTGAGGATTTGATGTTATTGGGTCACCCCCCCCCCCCCGCGCAAATGAGAGGATATCAAGTTTTTTTTTTTTTTTTGTTTTCTTTTAGCCATAGCATTTTCAATGAAAGAACTATATAATATTTTATGAATTTGATTCATTGCATTACTTTCATGCCCCTCTCCTATTCAACGGCGAGCGCAAAAAAAAAAAAAAGCATCGAAGGACATTTTTAAAAATTATATGTAAAGTATTTTAAATGAGAGAAATGCAGGGCCAGATTACCAGATTACCGCACAGGCCAACTTAGCATTAAAAAGTCATGCATTTTTGTGAAAATAATGAAAATTAATGATTTATTAATTGAAAACATACCTCTAAAATATTGTTAAACATTTGCATTGACTTAATGTAACAGAGTAGAGAGGGGGGGGGGGGGCTTCCAAAGCATTGTAGGCCTTGGGCCTCACATTTATTTAGTTTACGCTACTTTCGATGTTGTATTCTCTTCGCCCAATTAAAGTTGTTAAAATATTTAAGAAAAATGTCCATTAAAAAGCTTTAAAATTAATTAACTGATCAGTAACATGAATTGTTTTGCTTGAGTATTAATCACACTCTTAGATTTAAACAGCATCAACGTGTGGACACATTTTCTGCTTAACACATTTGCCAGTTTTTGTCATTAAAATCAGACATTTTTAACCAGGATTGCCCATCCCCCCCTCCAGAGTAATGGTACACCTCCAAATACGAAGACCATCGAGCTCAAGAAAGGAATGAGAGTGCCCCCTGCCCCCCCCCCCGAAAAATAAAAGAAATACCCGAATCAACACCTTTAAAATGTTCAATGACACAGTCTGCACCAGTAACTATTACATGGGGGGGGGGGGGAGCACGCACTCCTGGTTTTCACATTTCACACATACATCATACTCAGGCCGCAATTCCCAATAGCTGCCTTGGGCACGAAATTAGTTTTAACCACACATTATTTTTAATTATTATTCTTGAAACTGAAACATTCTTTCATTTTCCATAGCGATATTCTTTTCTTTTAATTTTAATGAAAAATAATGAGTGATAACAGGAAGCTGGTGCTGATTGCAGAAAAGCAGGTGTTATTGCGTTTAGCCAGAAGTCGCTACAAGATTGGACTTTGACTGAGATTTTCAGTGCCCTATTAAAGTTCACTCAATTGAGGTTTCTTGAGTGATTGACATTTATTTTCTCTTTGATATTCTTAAAATATTTAAATTTAAAAATTATCTTCTGTTAATGTTGCCTCGGAGGCAAATAAAAATGAGTGTCGAGCAAAAAGGCGGAATGATTTTTAAGTAAAGAAATATGTAAAAATGAAAACCGGAGAACAGAAAAGAGTCATAAAAAAGTTTTTAAAATGGGCAGTTTTCAAAAGTGGAAACTTTCAACTCTGGAATGTAAATCCAGTTACAATTTACAAAGGAAATAAAATCGAAAAGTAAGGAGTGGTAAGAAATTCACGTAAGTGAACGCAATGACTGGGAGATTGATCAAATAGACGTGGGAAGAAGTTATTCAAATCGTAATGGATTCGTAGATGAAAAAAAAAGAAAAGAAAGAAATGAAGGAAACATCATCTGAATTTTGAACGTCTTGAATTCATATTACGTTTTCGCAATCATTAATTGCGATATGACCCTATTAGTTTCTACAAATGGAATGGAACGGAAATGGCCAAGAAATTCGCACCCATCATATTATGACTGGTGATTTTCTAGAATGGGTATTTCGCGGCCAATCCATAAAAAAAAGGAATGATGATTGGGATACGCTAATAAACATAAAAATTTTATGGCCGCAACACAATTATCATAAAGATTATTTACCGCGTATAACGTTATGTTCCTTTATCAGTATTAAATGATGGGAATGTATAATTAGGTTTATATGAAGTTCTGCATTTTAAATTCATCTATATGGTGTTTTTTTTTTTTTTTCGAAAAACCTGATTTTACACCCCTTTCCCCTTCCCTTTTTCTATTTTTTGTCTGTTGAGTTAAGCACCGAAAAAAATATTGATAAAATCAAATCGTAGACGATTTGTAAACACGACAACTAAAATTTCGCTCTCTAAATAAATATAAAAACAACAGTTAACATGGTAATCTGGAAAATCCGAACAACATCAACTTTGGTCAAGTGATGATAAAAACAATTCGCGATTGTTCAATAACAGGATAATGTTTCTATTATAAATAAAGATGACAGATATGATAAAATGGTAAACGCACATTGGGCCCGACTAACAAAAAGTGAGGCCCAAGGCTCACAATAATTTAGAGAAACTCTCTGTCTCTATTCTATCACTTTAAGTACCAAAATATTAATCACCAAAATATTGGTTAACTTTACCGCAGTATCGGTACTAGCTCTAGCGGGGCCCTTGCATATAGGGCCGCGGGGCCCTGTGCAGTCACTGTTTGCCCACTGCTTTTTTATACTTAATTATTCATTTTATAAATTAAAACTTTTATAACCCAATTAAATAGCGAAGAGGATATTGCCCCCTCCCCACCACCCAAAAAAAAAAAAAAAACCACCATATAGATGAATTTAAAATGCAGAACTTCATATAAACCTAATTGTACATTCCCATCATTTAATACTGATAAAGGTACATAACGTTATACGCGGTAAATAATCTTTATGATAATTGTGTTGCGGCCATAAAATTTTTATGTTTATTAGCGTATTCCAATCATCATTCCTTTTTTTATGGATTGGCCGCGAAATACCCATTCTAGAAAATCACCAGTCATAATATGATGGGTGCGAATTTCTTGGCCATTTCCGTTCCATTCCATTTCTAGAAACTCCCACTCAAACATTTAAAAAAAAAAAAAAATGATTACTTGCCAAATAATTCTTTTTTCAGTCTTCTGAGCTTAATTAGTCAGTTTACTTTAAGGGAAAAAAAAACTAGGAACCATATTTAAGTCTTTCTCTTACAGAATTACAAACTAAAAGAAATACTAACAAAGTATCAAAACAGTTTTTTTTCCAATTAATATATCATTATTTTTTTTATTTTCTTAAAAATACATGATTCTTAAATGCTACGCATTAGTATTTCAAGAATTTCGGACCCCGTAAGAAGATCAGCAGGCCTACTTGGCCTGTGCGGTAATTAGGCCCGGAACGCACAAACTGTTGAAGTTCAGAGCTTGGATTCAGCTTCATAGGCATAAAATAGCTTGATTAGATATTCGATCTTAAAACACAGGTTTTAATCAAAACAGCACTAATGCCTGATTTTGAAAAAAAATTCCAAAATTATTTGGAATGCACTCGTTTTTTTTTTTTTTTTTTTTTTTTTTTTTAATGTCTTTTTGAGCAAAAGATAAGGAATAATGAAACAACTCAAAGGAAGTTAATTTCTTCTGAAAGTAAAAATGCTGTCTCGAATAAACCAGGCTTAGACAAATCTCGATTAATGTTTATTCCCCCATTTTCTGTTATTATACTTTCCCTTATAGGTCTAACTCAAGTTTAAACCATTTTACAAAAATTCATCTGCGCGGTCAAAGAATGGAATGTTTTAAACTTCAAAGGATAAAAGAGAACAAGTGTTATGAAACTACTAGGGAGCGCCGCCTCCTGTTCGCTTCGCTCGCCAAACCTCATTTTGCCGAATCATGTTCCTATTTCACAAAATGATGACATACGACCGTGCGTGCATATCTTACAATAACATCTAACGAGAAAGAAAATTAGGCATAACAAAAAAAAAATTAACTACAAAGAATTTTTAAAAAGAAAAAATATTAATGCGACAATTTTTTCTCCAAATTCGCGGAATCGTCAACAAAAATAGCCGAATTAGGTTTTCTCTTTTTTTTTTTGGGGGGGGGGGGGGGCATTTTTGCGGTTTTTAAATCCAGGAAATTTTGCTCCTATTATTTTGAGGGGGTGAGGAGCAATTTCAACTCTGCCTAGGAGCCCGAACCGGGCCACTATATAGTCAGTTTGGTCATTTACTTCCCTTCCCCCATCCCGCATAAAACTTATAACTCTCCAGTGACGTAAATAGCGCCCCCGCAACACCCGAGATGCGGGAGGGCGCACGAAGTTTCAGGACTCACGCTCCAGAATAATCAGTTTTAACAGTTATATATTTATTTTTTTATGAGTATTTATTTTTACCTGATTTATTGTCATAGCTTTGTCTTGGGCTTTCTGAATAAAATCTCTAAAAAAACTTGACACATGCTTTCATTTCACGCTTTTTTTTCTTTCAAGATTTTATTTTATTTATTTATTCATTTTTTTTTTAAATTTTTTTTAAAGCTTAAATGTAATGTAAAAGATTTAATTTCGTTTCAAAAAATCTATATCTAAAATTCAACACTGAGGCGTATGTTTAATTTCGAAAAATTGTATTTCATTATCGATATGATTTACATCACTAACTATATGTGAGCAAATATAACTTTAGAATCTTTATGCTTTCCAAAAACATGTAAAACTTTTAATGTTGGGACAGAGATGAAATGAACTGCCGATGATGTTACACACTTTGAGATCCCACCGAGGCCTTCGATCCCACTCGGCTATAAAGGCAGAGCCAAATTTCTAAGAGCTGTCAAGAGCAGCAAAGATTTATTGGGGAGAAAAATTTACCCTTCATATCATTTTCAAGATCCATTAAAACAAAACATCAAAAAAAGAAAAAAAAAACTCACAACTGTTTTGAAAAATCAGAAATTGCTTATTATCCTGACTTGACCAAAGTTGATGTTGCTCTGATTTTTCAGATTACCTTGAAACCGATTGTTTTTATTATTTATTTAGGGAGCGCAATTTCCGTTGTTAGAGTTTCAAATCACCTGCGGTTTGATTTTATTCATATTTTTTGGGGGCTTAACTCAAGCAGACTTTACATTAAAACAAGAAGTTCTGTCTAGAACTAGACGAGCCTACTTTCCCGTATACCCATACTACTTTCTAGTACCTGATCAATGTTCTCAAAATAGCTAACATCGCAAATTGTTTCAAACATATTTTTCCAATATTTTAAGCTACTTTCTAGGAATAAAATATTCCTCACTCATCTAAAAAAATTAGATGCGTAAAAAAAGAAAAAAAAAACAAAACGAACAAATAAAATAGCAGCAACTTTTAAACAAAGCAGCTAATACACTTTTTTTCATTTAAAAAAAAATTCTTCAACAGCTTTCAAAACGAAAAAAAATAATAAAAATTAATAAGCTCATTAAAATAAATACATCCTATCAAAAAAAAAAAAAAAATCGTTTCTTTTCCCCTGTTGCCAAAAATAATTTTTTAAATGAATTAATGCACTTATCAAGATAAATAAAAACAATAAAATGTCAACGTAAAGAAATACTTTTCATTGTCAAAAAAAAAAAAAAAAAATCGTCTGCGCGTATCTTTTTGTAGAAACATAAATGACTTCGAGTTTATTCACCGAAAACTGAATACCTAAATAAAAACTTTAGCGTTGAAATAAAAACAAATCACATCAACAATAATTATTTCACAGTTAAAACCATAGCGTCGGAGTCGGAGTCAATCTAATTTTGGGATGAAGGAGTCGGAGTCGAATATCCAAGAATCGGAGTCAGTCATTTGTCCGTGTATAAATTTTTGCCAAAGCTAGGAAGTCATAGTCGAAGTCGGGGAGTCGGAGTCCGATTAATTGTCGGGCACAGGAGTCGGATTCGGATTCAGGTGCCCCTAAATTCTCGGAGTCGGAGTCTGGAGTTCGGCGTCAAGAGCTATTTCCAACAAAATTTGTTTGAAGTAAATCCGCCTTCAAGTACGGAATCTACATTGACTTTCAGTTTCCCCGTAGGCGCTAATGTTAAGGGATTTGAACTGTTCAAAATTGAACAGAAAATTGTTCAAATCAAAAAGATATTTTATATACAAGTTTTTCATCAAAAGCTTTTTCCTACAAAGTTTGTTTGAAGCAAATTCGCCTCACAGTTCGGAATTGCCTTGAATTTCCCCGTAAGCGCTAATGTTAAGTTTTTTTGAACTGTTCAAAATTGAACAAAAAATAGTTCAAATCAAAAAGTGAAAGATGGGAATGAAGTGCCCTTGCCGAAATCTTTCGAACAAAAAAAAGTTTGTTCGAATCGGACTATTCATTCAAAAGTTATTGGGGGGGGGGGGGGGGACAGACAGACCGACAGACATTTTTCCCCATCTCAATACCCTACTTTCTAATTTTTAATTTTTCAATATTTATTTAATTATTTTATTTATTTTTGACTTTTTTTTGTTTTTCGGGATATTTTTAAGATGCATTAAGCCTTCTTTCATGCTTTTTTCTTCTTTTTCTGACTTTTACTGGGAAAGTAGGCTAAAAAGGATTCTTTGTGTAAAATTACATTTTTTCGTTTTAGAGAAAAGCACCTAGATGAACTTTAAACAGTTAAATTTCATCTAAATATAAAATTTCCAAATGACTTATTCCCATCATTTATGATTGATAAGAAATAAAAATACACACGGTATACCCTGTAAATGATCTTTATGATAAGTGTATTCGTCGATATCGGCCACAAAATCTCTATCTTTTTTCCCCGCATCCTAATCACTATTTCTTTTTTTATGGATATGCCTCGTATGCCCTATTGTAGAAGATCACCAATCATAAGAAGAAGGGTGCAAATTTTTTTTTCCGTTTCATTATATTTGTAGAAAAAAGAAACTCAACGAGTAGGGTGCTATTGCAATTCGTGATTGCGAAAAACATAATTTGAACTCAAGGTGTTAAATTCAAACAAATGCTGGATGCATAGACGGCCAGTTTCAACGCAATTATTCACTAAAATGATCTCTCAAAAATCGAAGCAGATGGCCACAGTAGACTTCCTCCTCCCAACTCAAAGTTCCATTGGGCCAAGTTGGCAATTTTTATGAAAATAATAACCGTGAGAAAAATATAAAACGTACACCACTAGCGCAGCCAGAATTTCTTTCTGGAGGGTTTTTCTATCATTCTTGTTTGCATTTTTGATGGGTAAAGCTCTATAAATAAAAATGCTTATATAAGGGGAAAAAAAAGTTAAACTTTGGTATAAGTGAATGAGTTCAGCTCTTTCTGAAAAACGACATGGTGGTGAGAATTTTGTTAGTTCATATTTCCTTAAAATTCCATTTTTTAAAATAAAAATTTGGTGACCAATTTCTACTTTAGAAACGTTAATAATCAGGAAAGGGTCACTTAAACTAAATGAAAGAGAGAGTAGACATATAGGGGAGAATAAAAATTTACATTAGAGTTATGAATAAAATTATAGCTGGACTTTATTTATTTATTTATTATTATTGCATTTATTTATTTATTTATTAAATTATTATTATTGGTTGGTGCAAACTCTTTTAAAACGGTACCTATAGTGGAAATTTAAACTGCATTCTGTGCCCTAGCTTTAAAGATATTTTGTAAATTAGACATTTTTATCTTAAGGAAATGTATGTCTGATCAATTTCTTAAAGTTCGTTGATGAAATCAATTTGAAGCAGTTTTTGAAATAAGCGGTTGTTAGTCTCATTTTTAGATCAAAAACTTTGATTTGATGCCTAGATTTCTAACTATAGGTACCAGGGCAGAGCATTTTGGATCACGTTGAAGCTTTTATTTCTTGTCTTATTGTGATTAAAATAAAAAGACCTGTGATTGACTCAATTATAGGTACCAGGGCAGAGCATTTTGGATCACGTTGAAGCTTTTATTTCTTGTCTTATTGTGATTAAAATAAAAAGACCTGTGATTGACTCAATTGATGAATTTGTAAAAGTAATTTTCTGTACTTTTTGTTAATGCAAATCAACTTTGTCTTTGAAAATCATTTCCATTTGATTATTTTACAAATGTCCTATCGGCAGCGTGTTTAATAACAAATTTAATGTTTGAATGTGATATGTAATTGACTCATTGAAAACAGCGTCCACTTAGGCATCCAACATGACGCCTAAATTTAAATTCTCATTTCTAACACTAATTTGAAGGATATTTTTTCTGACCTGTGGAAAAGTTTAAACACGTTTCTTTTTTTTTCCTATTTCAGTATCTGTTGCAAGTGGCATTGCCCCTTTTCTTTTGAAAGTCTGAGTCTGCTCCTCTTAACCCCCCCCCCTTACGACAACGAGCCGCTCTTAATTGTTAAGAAGATTAGGTAATGCAATTAACATTGTGAATTAATTGATTTGTTTGGTTATTATATTTTTGATATGTACTAATGTATTATACTGAGTCGGAATAGAAGTCGTAGAGTCACATTCATTTTAGGGTAAAGAAGGGGTTATGATAGAATGGGTTCTGTGACCATGCAAAACTAAAAATTTTCAGACATATTCTCAAATCTCAATCTTAGTACTTTGTGTAAAGACTTGATATGACCTTCCCCGAAGGTAAATTCTGGCTGCGCAAGTGTACTACCGTAACTTTTTACTGCATTTTTTAAATTATATATGTTAAGCGTTTTAAAGAAAACCTTGTTTTAATAATTTCCCCTTTATTCAATCCTTTAATCAAGCATTTTTGTATAAATTGGTTTGATTTCACCAAATTACATTTAAGTTCGTCTTGAAACCACTGAAAAACGACTCCATACTCCATACGAAAAACTAATACTTTTTGTTTTAAAATAAAACCGCGCTCTTTCCTTTTTTAGAAAAAAAAAGAAAAAAATCGAAGGTCCTTGATTTGAATTTTATTTTTCATTTTCACTAAAAATTCAAATTTCAACAGCATCTTGTTGCTTATCAATTCAAATGTTAAAAAGCAGAAAATAAGGACCAAAATTTAGAAAAAAAAAAAAAAAAAAACTCTCAAAAATTATTCTAATTCAGCCATCACGGCACTGGAAGTCATTTATCTCATTCTTCAACATCTAAGACCGGGCAGTGACCTTGAGTGACCCCGCGATAACAACTCTTTTATTCGTTTTATACCACAAACGCAAAGAATGCAGGGGTAGGGGGGAGATCATCCACACGTGTGGAGAGTTTCAGAAGAAAGCTATTGTCCTAGTTGCCGACACCCCGTCTTTCGGCAGACACGTGGGAACGTTCTCAAGAGACAAGAAATGAAATAGGTGTAAATTGTAAAACAGAGAACGGCTTAAGAAAGATTTTTTTGCAAGCTTAACACATACTTCATACTTCCAAATTTTATTACATTGTATTTTCAACTAATAATTTAAAGATCTGAACATAAGCTGTATTTTATATATATTGTACCGGTTCGGTTCCCCGAAATGTGCTTTATTATTGTAAAAATAATGCAAATACATCGTAAATTTATGAAAAATCACCTCTTTCAAAATAAACAAACTAGTTTTGACAAAATGAAGGCATACAGTCAATTGCCCATACTTGGGACAGTTTTGAAATTTTACCTTTAGTAGCACATTAATCATTTGTTTTCCATTTGAACGAAGTATTATTTTTTTTAGAATGTGCCTTAGTACTTCCCCTAAGGACAATGCATTGATTTGTTGATATGTCCCTTTAAAAATACAGCAAAAACATGTTCATTGTCCCAAGTTAGGGAACCCACTTCCTAACTTGGGACACTTAATATTTTGATCTTCCTTTAATGTATGCAGCAAAAGATAATCGTTTGGGACACCAACTATCACTTTTCAGAAATTATTTTTACAACTCAATAATAAAAAAAAATAATTAGATAGAAATAATAAAATCTTGTAGACGCTCAAAGATTTTAGAATATATACTTGCCCCTGAAAATATTGCATGCCTCCCTAGTCATCTTAATGCTTCTGAATAAACGTTTTCCTCTATATCTGGAAGCCTAAAAGCAATTGTGAACCCAAGTAATACTTAATGCAGCTGATTTTTAGCTCTCCATGTTCCTCATTTCACATCTTTTCATATTCATTTTCATTACTTCATAACACGTAAAGTTCACAACAAATAAATTAGTCTAATCAATACTTTGAGACTCATTTTCATTAGTAGAACTAACATATGTAATATTTTGGAAAAACGTCTTTTGCTCATCAATTAATTCCATTTTTTTTTTTTTTTTTACAATGACACTTTTTTATCTTGCTACTGTATGACCCATTTATCGTCATCAGAAAAATCTTCGTTTTTTAAAATTTTGTATCTATGCTTTTTTTTATTGCAATTATATATACTTTATTTCCACAATAGGATAAAGACCCCAGTAATTGGCACTTTAAGAGTTTGTCCTTAAACTTACCTCTGTTTTAAGTACTTATAAAAAAAAAATACTCTCTTGCAAATATTTTTGTCTCAAAAAGTGCACATCTGTGCATCTATTTGGTTCACTAAAATCAAAAATATCTTGAATCGATACTTTTATAAAAATATGTATGTAAAAAGCTACCAAAATCCCCAGTAATTGGCACCTGACACTCCAGTGTATGACACCTTGTGATATAGTAATTGGCATATGTTAATAGAACTGGAAAATCACTTTATTTTTTACTTTTAAATTACATACAAATTTTATCATCATAAGAAACATGAGTAATGATAATGTAAAGTAGGTAATCTTTACTAATAATAAAGCAGAAAGTCTCTCTCTGTCTGGATCTCTGTCTCTCAGGATCTCTGTCTGTCAGGATCTCTCTCTGTCCGGATCTCTGTCTGTCAGGATCACTGTGACGCGCATAGCGCCTAGACCGTTCGGCCGATTTTCATGAAATTTGGCACAAAGTTAGTTTGTAGCATGAGGGTGTGCACCTCGAAGCGATTTTTCGAAAATTCGATTTTGTACTTTTTCTATTCCAATTTTAAGCCCATTTTTCAAATAAATTTGATAATATGAGGAAGAATGTGTTTATCTTTCTTCTTCTTTAATTTTACTAATAATAAACCTGGAAGTTTCTCTGTCTGGATCTCCCTCTGTCCGGATCTCTCTCTGTCCGGATTTCTGTCTGTCTGTCAGTATCTCTGTGACGCGCATAGCGCCTAGACCGTTCGACCGATTTTCATGAAATTTGGCACAAAGTTGGTTTGTAGCATGGGGGTGTGCACCTCGAAGCGATTTTTCGAAAATTCGATGTAGTTCTTTTCCTATTCCAATTTTAAGAACAAAATTATCATAAGATGGACGAGTAAATTACGAAATTATCATAACGTGGAACCGTAACATGGGCACAAGCCAATTGGCGAGATACGAAATTATCATAACGTGGAACCGTAACATGGGTACAAGACAATTGGAGAGAAAATTCGCCACACAGGCGAACCAAAAGACCTTTTAATTTTTCTATTACGGGCAAAGCCGTGCGGGTACCACTAGTTTTATATAAATTAATGCTAAATCACTCTTCTTCACGTTGGAAAAGTATTTTAGAGAAATAAAATCATAAATTTGGAATGTTCCATGGAAAAGATATTGAAATTAATGCTGTTTCATCCTTCGGTTTACAGTTTTGATTTTACGAATGCTACCAAGTTAGGTTTGCCCCAAGTATAGTTAAAAACTCATATAGCATACTTTTTTGCATAAGTTTTCCTCTTTTTTATTTATCAAATGTAACAAGTCGGTTTTCTTTCTCTTGAAAAACCACCAGCTGCAGGCGGCATTGAGATACTGTAGGTGGCGAACGGGGGTTAGCGAGCGAATCGAGCAGAGGACGGAGCCCCCAGTACAAAATTAATTACTGACTAACTTTCATTTGGATTTTTTTCTGGTGAAAGTCACTCCAATTGACAAAAAGCCGCAACTTCAAAAATTGGTGATTTTAATGCTTTTTTTTGACAATTACTGTACAAAGGCTACCGATTTCAATTTCCGCTTTATCATATTCGTAATCTACGCAAAAAACTGAAGATAATGACACCTCACTCAGCTTTATCGCGGAAGTGACGCTATTTCCCCAGTACTTGGCACACATGCCAATTACTGGTGACGAGCAAAATTAAAGCACCAGTAAGTGGCACCCATCATTATTTTAAAATTCCAAATAGGGTTAAAATTTAGTAACATGAATTGAAGTTATAATCTTTAAAATTAATGTACATTCAATTGGTATATAGCTTTCTCTTTTAAAAAAATTGGATACGAGTCTTTTTTTAGGACATTTTTGTTGGAAGTGCCAATTACTGGTGCCGTGCCAATTACTGGGGATGTGACCCTATTTCTTATCGACACTTTATGCCTTAGTACCTGGAACAGTGTCCCAAGTTTGGAGCGTAATTGCAATTTCTTAAATTTACGAATAAATTAGTTAAACCGAATTAGTTAAGTGGAAATGAATTTACCCAAATAAGACACAGGTACATTAGCCGAGATGAAATGTGAAACAAATTAAAACTAATGCTGTTAAGTTAGCGTAGGTAACCAAAGTTATTTCCATCCTTAAAAATGGCATTTTTTTTTTTTTTAATTTTCAAAATCATTAAACCAACCCATAAAGCTAAAACATCAGAGTTTAGCTCTCATAGCCTCAAAAGATAACTATTTATTTATTCTGTAACACCATTTATTTCTTACTGATAAAATACTGACAAGTGTACCAGCCCACTAAACTAATTTCGGCAAAATGTCCCAAGTGCCAAGTTGGGGTACTGTCTCAAGTATGGGCACTTGACTGTAAGTAATTTAATCTGAGCTTTTTTTGTTCAAACAAAAATTTGTCAAATTTCACATTTACCTCGAAAAAGGATGCGTTCACGCAAACAAGGACGGAAACAAGGACTAGAATGTAAGGGGGGGGGGGTGCTGAAAAGTATGGAGCTGTAAGTACGAAAAATTTCTGAAAGTATCAAATCGGGGAGGAATAAGGAGCTTAGCATGGTACAAACTTTCTTAATTAATATCAGAAGCAATAAAAGGAACCAATTTTTTAAAATATTTACTTGAAAAAATGATTAATAAATCCAAAAGATTATGAAATATACTTGCACTTTATTCATAAAGTACAATTTGAACGTAATGTGTAATTTGTGTAATATTACATTTGCATGATATTCTACATCCATCCATTTCGTATGCAGTTATTAAATTATGACCACATACAATCGACGGATGGTAATATTGTCGACGGTTTAGGTGGGGGGGGGGCGTTCAGGGCCCCCACGGCCCTCCCCACGTATCCGACGTATCCGCCCTTGCCTCCAAATTTTCTTTTTCATGTTTATTCATGAAACCTATTTTACAATATTGAAAATTTTTATAAATTTGAAGCGGAAAGAAGGGGGAGGGGGTCATGTGAACATAGTTCAAAATATTTCACTGAAAAAATATTATCAACTGTTAAAACTTTGGTACAGATGTTCAAAATTTATTTTGCTTTCTTGGCCTTGGGGCCCCTAAAAGGCGAGCCTCCCCCCCCCCCGCACCGTGGGGTTTTTCGGGTACGTAGATTTGGGTTTGGCTACGAGACTTTAAAATTTGACAGCGCCATTGCGGTGCAATTGAAACTGACACAGTATAGGTTAAAAACCATTCAATATGTAATTGTTAGGTACATAGTAAAGGTTTGATATTAAGGAGCTTTTTCCTTGAAATATGATGTTTGCTTCCCACAAAAAATCAGCAGGGCCCCTAACGGCTCAATTTTGAATTCATTTGTTTGCATGTTTTATTTATTGATTATTATTATTGTTTTAAAGTTTTTAACTTTCATGTTTTACGTTTCTGGGTAGCTGTGTGGGTTTTATACTGATTTTTGAAAACTCATTTCATTTGTAAGTTACATCAGCACGAAAGCAAGTCTCCCATAACTTTACAGCCCCCCCCCCCTCCTGCTTATGTGCTTTAGTGATATTTGTTGAGTTTTAATTTTCCTCACATTTTTACTAAAAACATTACAAAAATGTATTCTTAAACTGTTAATGTTAAAACTTGAGTAAAGTTTTTAAAAATGTATTTTGTGTTTTGTATTTTTTTTTCCTTCAGTTTCTTGGGCTATGAGCCTCCCTCACCGCGTGGTTTTCCGGTACGTAGATCCCTACCTGCTTGTATTTCATTTATTTATCTCCTGTTCATATGTACCCCAGGCTTGTGCACAATTATCCCTCCCCCTGGCCCATGTAAACAATTGAAGATAATTTTATCAAATATTGTAGACCCTCGTTTTACGCGGGGGTTACGTTCCTCGGAAAGGCTGCGTAAATCAAAACCGCGTAAATTAAGACTTAATATTAGTGTTAAAATAGGGGTTAGGTTCCGTAGATTTAAAAAAAAAAAAAAAAAAAAAAACTTCATTCTAGTGATGACTAATGTTGTATAACAAGTTTAATGTGTACTTAATCAATTTCTGTGAACAACATGTATAAAGAAAACACAAATTAATTTAGTGTTAATGAAAAGGAGCTGGCTATGATAGTCTTTCAGCAGTCAAGAATTTTACTCTGCAGTTCTTTGCATAGCATTGACGCAACAAGATTATTTCCATAGAATCTTCCTTCAGTAACAAATCCGAAAGATTATTTCTATTGTAAAGGAATGACTGAAAATTTTCAATGTTAACGTTCTTGGTTCTGTGTCATCGATGTCGGTATCCTCGTTGCTCTTGTCCTCCTTTGTCACTCCTAAAAGCTTTTCTTTCAGTGAGTTCTGAACTGTGTGAGTTTAATAACTTTACTTTTGGAAAGAGCTCTGGAACCAATCGCATATAAAATGTCTCCAGTAGC